>NW_019154174.1:1412612-1908591 GCF_002288905.1 Enhydra lutris kenyoni
TGTGTGTGTGTGTGTGTGTGTGTGTGTGTGTGTGTGTGTGTGTGTGTGTTTTGTTTTCCTGCATTTGGACTTGAACTGAAGCATTGGCTTTTCCTGCTGGCTTTTGGGCGAGAAGTAGACCATTGGTTCTCTTAGGTTTCCAGCTTGATGACTTCAAATCTGGGGACTTGTCAACCTCCATAATGATGTGAGCCAATTCCTTGTATCTCTCTTTCTGTCCCCCCGCCACTGCCACAATCTCTGCCCCACCCCATCTCTTGTTCTCTCTCTCTCTCTCCATGTATATATGCACACACACACACACACACACACACACACACACACACACGTCTTATTAGTTCTGTTTCTCTCGAGAACCCTGGTTATGAAAATGGGTTACTTAATATCAACCTGACTTATCCTTGGGTGATGTTAACTTGATCACTTGGTTAAATTAGTAGCTGCTAGGTCTCTCCACTGCAAAGTTACTCCTTTTCCCTTTCCACACTTTGTTCTTTGGAAGTGAGTCACTAAGTCCACATTCAATGAATAAATGTATTTTGAAACTTCATATCACTGTATCAAGGGAATAATCAGTGTTGTTATAAATAGAGGGCAAATGTAAAAATGAATACAGGAAAACAAAACAATGTAATTAAAATCTACCTAGATACTTATTTGGTTATCCCATTATAAGTAACAAATTACCCCCACAGTAACAAGTTAAAACAATACAGTAATTTATTTTGCCCAGGAGTCTGCAACCTGGGCAGGGCTGGGCAGGGAAGGCTTGTCCCTGCTGTAGCAGACCACTGAGTGGATTGACCCACTTCCAGGATTGCCCCCTCACACAGCTGGCAAGTTAGTGCTAGTTGTCAGCTGGAGCTCAGCCAGGGCCTGGGGCTAAGGGCTTTGGGTTGCTTGATTCCATGTGGGCCTCTCAGTGTGGCCTGGGCTCTCTCAGAGCATGGGTTCCAGGGCTGAATGTTCTAAAAGAGAGCAAGGAAACAAATGAAAGGTACATCGTGTTTTATGATCTGGCCTTGGAAGTCACATAGTGTCACTTCTGTTGAATTCTGCTCGTCAAGATAGCCAAGAAAGCACACCAAGCTTCCAAAGGGAGGGAGCATAGACTCTACCTCTCACTGAGGAGTGGCAAGGTTCTCAAAGAGCATGTGGGGTGTAAGTTATGAACTATCACAGTAGTGTTGCCTGCTGAAGGCTCTGACCTGGAGGCTGCTCCACTGGTATTTAAGAATAGAGAGAGTGGGGTGCCTGGGTGGCTCAGTGGGTTAAGGCCTCTGCCTTTGGCTCGGGTCATGATCTCAGGGTCCTGGGATCGAGCCCCGCGTCGGGCTCTCTGCTCAGCGGGGAGCCTGCTTCCCCCCCACCCTCTACCTGCCTCTCTGCCTACTTGTGATCTCTGTCTGTCAAATAAACAAATAAAATCTTAAAAAAAAAAAGAAGAAGAAGAAGAGAGAGAGAAAGAAAGATATTAGAAAGTTTCAGAGCAATCTCCCGAATTGGCCAGCCCCATGCTGAGACTGTTGCTTTCAAAGGAAAATGAATGGAAAGGACATATTTTTCTTACCATGTACTTCTGAGTCTGTAGAGGTGCTTTGAACTTGAGCTTCCTTGACTTCCAAATCTTTTCATGTCCCTGCATCTTTACACATGTGAGTCTCTCTTCTTCAGTTTCCCTCACTCCCTTCTCTGCCTAAGAAACTCACTTTCACTCTTCCAAACCCAGCTCCTTCTCTGAGGCGAGAACAACAACATCCTACTAATTGTAGCCCTTATTTATCCCTTGCCCTATAATTTCTCTGAGACCCGTTTGGCTTCCCACATTCACTCACTATATTTTGAATTCCCGAGGCATAGGAATTACATGTTATTTGTAGTTAGAAATTTTTGCCCATTTTACCTCTTCTTGCCACAGTGCAGCCCCACACTCTACTTCCTACCTGGACAACTCCTATTCATCCTTAAAAACCCAGATTGACTAATAATTTCTAAATGAAGTGCTTGCTACCTCCTCCCAATTGAACTATTAACTTCACCTTCTGTAACTTCATCTTCTGTAATCTCTCAGGATCTCATCTGTATCCTTAGGACAACGTCTGGGTGTTCTGATGCAATTCTATAGATGGTGTACCAGTCTTTTGGGGCTGGGAATGAGTTACATTATTCTTGCCCTTGACTGGTTCCCCAGCACTAGACCCTGAGATGAGAATTCACGTGAAGTGATTTATTCAGGAAGAGTTCTAAGAAGAAACTCCTAAGGACTGAGGGGAGCAGGTCATAGAAAAGGAAGAAGTCAAGCAAGGACGGGATGAGGGGCAGAGTATCTTTAGCCTAATCCTGCAGGGAGCTCTGGAATGAGACACCTCACAATTTGTCATGATGGGAGGCAGGGAAGCTGGTTTCCATACTCCGGCACCTGACTATCATTGGCTAAGGGGCACTCCAGAAGACATAAACCCTAGGTATTTCTAGCTTTCTGTGTGAGCAGACAAGACAGTGGAAATAGCCCAAAAGCAGGCACCAGAAGCTGTCACAAGTGCCACCATTTGTAGCAAAGCACACAGCTGGAGACAGGCACACAGAAAAGGCAAAAGGATCCCACAGGATCTGGGTAGGTCCCCAACAGTGTCAGCTACAATCCTGGATCTTAGTGAATGTCCTTGGAAAGAAGAAATGACTAGGAAACAGGGGAGGCCATCAGCACACCGATGACATCAGAGTCCCAAATTGAGGGATAGGTTTAACTTTCATGCACCGCCCTGAGCTAAAAATGAAAATAAAGCCTTAAGATAATTCTTTGTAAGATTTCGCTAGCAAACTGGAAAACATGGGTGACTTTCTGATGAGATAAAAATGGCTGAAATTAATTCAAGGGAAGAAAGAAAATTTAGACAGACCAGTATTAATGGGTAAAATTAATGGATGAGAAGTATTTTAAAGAACTGCCTGCTTTATCAGATCTAGAGAGTAAATTGGGCGAATTTCATAACCTTTGAAAACACGTCATTTAAATTGTTCCAGAGCTAAAGAACATAGGGACACTTCACAGTTGTTTTTAAAAAGCTGATAAAACTGAAACCTGACAAGTATACTGAGCACACATACAGCCTGCAAGCTGGCTTTCTTATAAAAATAGATGTGAAATTCTCTATGAAACATTAGCAAATAGACAAGCGATACACTTGACACTATGATATGGCGTACCACGTGGATAGGTTCCAGTGGTCATTTGTCATTTTGGGCTGCCTGGCATTCTGTGGTCCTTTCAGAGGGAATCGCATGAGAGATGGGAGGCAGCTCCGTCCCCCGTGAGGGAAGCTATAGGGAGATAAGGTCCTGTCCCTACATCCCAGCAGCTTGGGACCAGAACTAGGATCTAGCCCAACCAATGGATGTTTCTACTTTGGGCTTAGGATTTTGAAGATGGACAGCAGAAGCTCAGGGATAATCAAGAAATTATTCAAGATTATTCAGAGTGGCTATGCCAGAACCAAGAGTCCAATAGTGTGGCTGACACTGTCAAACGGTGGTGTCGGTCTTGGTGGCAGTGGCATGTCTGGCTTCACAGATGGTGCCATCTTAAGTAGCATTTTCTAGAGCAGGTCCCTGGCTGTGTCCTTCTTTGATTTCCCAAGCCTGATTCTGAAGCTTTTCTGACAGTTCTGTGAGCTGCTCTTTATCCACCCTTCCAATAAGCTCCTTTTCTGCTTAAGTTAGCTAGAAGTAGTTTATGTTGTTTATTACCCCAAACTCATATTGCATATAGAGGTCAAAAGTAAAAAATAATAATAATAATAATAATAATAATAATAATTATTTTTTTTAAAGATTTTATTTATTTATTTGTCAGAGAGAGAGAGGGAGAGAGAGCAAGCACAGGCAGACAGAATGGCAGGCAGAGGCAGAGGGAGAAGCAGGCTCCCTGCTGAGCAAGGAGCCCGATGTGGGACTCGATCCCAGGACACTGGGATCATGACCTGAGCCGAAGGCAGCCGCTCAACCAACTGAGCCACCCAGGCGTCCCTAATTATTATTATTTTTAAAAGCATATACTCATCACTGTTGATGCCCAGAAGGCATTTGATAAAATTCAAGATCCATTTCTGATAATAACCCTTTCTGAAGGAGGAATAAATGGATACCACTTTAATGCAATAAATAATATATATCTCAAACCGAAAGCAAGCATCATGCTTAATAGTGAGGCACTGGAAGCATTGCTGTGAATGTCAGGAATGATGCAGGCTTTCCTACTCTCACTAATATTACTTAACGGAATTCTGGATGGGCAATTAGACAAGAAAAAATAATGTGAAGTACCAATATTATAAAGGAAGAGGCCAAGTTATTATCTCATGCATCGATATGAGTTCCTGAAAAACCCAAAAGCATCAACAGAAAATTATGAGAAAGAACTAAAGTATATCAAGGTGGCTGGTTACAAAAATGATTTTTGTCCTAGAGACAAACAACAGAAAATACAATGGCACAAAAATATCCCATTAAGGCGTGCCTGGGTGGCTCAGTGGGTTAAAGCCTCTGCCTTCGGCTTGGGTCATGATCCTGGGGTCCTGGGATCGAACCCCGCATCGGGCTCTCTGTGCAGCAGGGAGCCTGCTTCCCTTCCTCTCTCTCTGCCTGCCTTTCTGCCTACTTGTGATCTCTGTCAAGTGAATAAATAAAATCTTTTTAAAAAATCCCATTTATAATAGCAACAGAGAGGAACAAGCTCATTAATGTTACACAGACCTATGGAAGGGAACTGTAGTAATTTTGAGAAGCATTAAAAATCCTTGTATGAGGGCACCTGGGTGGCTCAGTCGGTTAAGTATCTGCCTTCTGCTCAGGTCATGATTCCAGGGTCCTGAGATTGAGTCCCAGGTCTGGGCTCCCTGCTCGTGTGGGGAGTCTGCTTCTCTCTCCCTCCCTCTGCCCCTCCCCCTACTTGTTCTCTCTCTCTCTCTCTCTCAAATAAATAAGTAAAATCTTTTTTAAAATCTTCTTTAATTTTTTTAAAGATTTTATTTATTAATTTGACAGTCAGAAATCACAAGTAGGCAGAGAGGCAGGCAGAGAGAGAGGGGGAAGCAGGCTCCCTGCTGAGCAGGGAGCCTGATGTGGGGCTCGATCCCAAGACCCTGGGATCATGACCTGAGTGGAAGGCAGAGGCTTTAACCCACTGAGCCACCCAGGCGCCCCCAAATCTTCTGTAATTTAAAAAAAAAGTTTATTCTCAGATAAGAAGGTAAATACTGTCATGGTGTCAATTTTCCCTAAATTAACCTATATAAATTAATCCCCTTTAAGGATTAAACCCATCTGAGAGAAAAAGGAAACAGCCAATCAAATACTAAGAGGTATTGTCCTACCAAACACTGCAATATGTTCTAAACCTATATTATCAGGGAATATAGAGACACATCATTGAGATAGAACACAATGTTTAAGAACTTTAAATGTATGTGGCATTTAATCTGTGATTAAAAAGTGACATTATAAAGCAATGGGAAAAAGTTATAGTTTTTTTTGTAAATGGCACTGAGACAGCTGGCTAGCCATGTAAGGAGGGTAAAAGGCAACATCCCTACCTCATCTCTCACCGAAAATAAATTCCAGATGGAGCCATCATTAAAAGTAAGACAAAAGGGGACAACTGGGTGCCTTAGTTGTTAAGCATCTGCCTGCAGCTCAGGTCATGATCCCAGGGTCCTGGGATTGAGGCCCGCGTCAGGCTCCCTGCTTGGTGGGAAGCCTGCTCCTCCCTCTCCCACTCCCCCTGTTTGTGTTCCTTCTCTCACTGTGTATCTCTCTGTTAAATAAATAAATAAAATATTTTTTTTTAAAAGTAAGACAAAAGAAAAAAATTAGGAACCATAATAGCCCTAAATGAAAGCAAAGTGAGTATTCTTATGATTTTGGAAAGGGGAAAGCCTGTTTTCTTAATCATGTTTATAAAAAAAAAAAAATCAGAAACCTTTATGAAAAGAGACTGATCAACCTGACCATATAAAATAAGTATAATTTTCTATTTAATATCAATATCCTATTAATATCAAAATATCTATTTAATTTTCTATTTAATATCATATTTAATATCAAATATGGTGAAAATTAAATAATCAAATGGTATAGACCAAGGAATAATGTAATTCACATGCAAAGTGCTTTTATTAGCAGACATTTATAAAAGGAACACATCAAAGAAAAAATGGGCAAATGATGTGGGCAGGTAAATCACACCAGTAAAAATACAAATTGCAAAAAAAAAAAAAGGCATTACTAGTCATTTTCTTGCTTGCAAACAACAGAAACTGACACAGGTTAATTTCAGCAGTAAAGGAATTTATAGGAAGCCTATCAGGCTAGATCGCACAATAAACAGAGCCAGAGAAACAGGCTTGGGCAGAAACCCAGAAAGGCAGACACCAGTAAGAACTTGTCACTCGAGCAGCCAGCTGGATCCTCTCTGCCACCATCACTGGCTCTGCCCGCACTTCATCTCTGCTGAATACAGAGCCGCTAGAGTCACTAATTTGCTGTGTTGTCTCCAACTAACCTTGCATCAAAACTTCCAGAGCCAACGCCCAGGTGGGAGGATCTGATTGCCCTTACTTGGGTCACCTTCCTGAGCTCTGCTGTCCTGGGGTTGTAAAGGGAAGACCTGCTCCCCAGCTCCTGCCCATTTTTCACAGTGGAAGCTTGAACTGTCCTGTCTAATTTGGGATCCTTTCCAAATAGAAAGTGTGTTTGGATGCCGGATAGCTGAAGACATAGTACACGATGTTCAATTTCATTTCTACAAATACGAGCACATAACATGACATCTTCTGTTCATTGAATCTGCCAGCATAAAAAGAGTGAAAAGCTCAACACTGTCTTGGGATTGGAAAATGTGTGTTCCCTCCCATTCACTGTTGGCAGGATAAGACCTTTCTGGAATGCAGCTATGCTCACCACTATACCACCAACGCCGCACCGGATAAAGCCTTTCTGGAGGTCAGCTTGACAATAGGTGTCAAAATATGACGTGTGCGGGGTGCCTGGGTGGCTCAGTGGGTTAAGCCTCTGCCTTCGGCTCAGGTCATGATCTCAGGGTCCTGGGATTGAGCCCTGCATTGGGCTCTCTGCACAGCAGGGAGCCTGCTTCCCCCTTTCTCTCTGCCTGCCTCTCTGCCTACTTCTGATCTCTGTCAAATAAATAAATAAAATCTAAAAAAAAAAAAATGACATGTGCGTACACTTTCATCCAAGGTGTCCGTTTAAGGAGATAGTTACTTGCAGGGACGGACCAACTTTGGATCATGATGATTACTCACTGCATTGCTCTTTCTAATTTGTGTTTCTCTGGTGCAGTGGGGGTCAGGGGTGGGTACAGAGAGGGACGGTGCAAGATTTACTGTAGAATATTGTTTGGGGTAGGTCTTAAAAAAAGACCATCTGGGGCTCCTGGGTGGCTCAGTGGGTTAAAGCCTCTGCCTTCGGCTCAGGTCATGATCCCAGGGTCCTGGGATCGAGCCCTGCATCGGGCTCTCTGCTTAGCAGGGAGCCTGCTTCCTCCTCTCTCTCTGCCTGCTTCTCTGCCTACTTGTGATCTCTGTCTGTCAAATAAATAAATAAAATCTTAAAAAAAAAAAAGAAAAAAGACCATCTGGGTGCTCCAATTAGGAATTCTTTTCCAACCCTGCTCTGGCCAAACTGGGGTAGGTTGACTTTGGGGCCCCATGGGGACCAATAAACACAGAATGGTGGGAGGGGCCAGATTGGGAGGGAGGTCATATGTCCCACTAAGGAGGTCCCATGTTATTTAGATATATTGTTGCCAAATAATCAATATGCTATAATGATGGCTACCTTACTAGGTATCCAATAACAAAAAAAATGAGCCCCTGTTGGATTGAAGCCTACCCTTCAGGGCTGGGGACGGGTTGTAAGTTGACTTCCACTATGGTAACATTAGCATCGTGACTGAGAGGTGCCAAGAGAGCCTGCAGAAGATAAGGAGGGGTTAGTTAAGTGAAGAGGCTTGAGGAAATGTGTTTGAGACAGAGGGAAGAGGTTGAGCAAAGGCCCAATTGTCTAGATTGCCCGAAGGTGTGAGGGGAAGACCAAGACTTTCCATAGTGCTGGGGGCTGGAGGGCAACTCTACTGCAAGCAGATTAGAGAGAATCGTAGTTTAGTGGACTCAGTGGAAACCACCTTTGGGATTACAGCTAAACTGCACTGATTACATTTTGAATTTCAGCTCCATGCTAGTGGGAAAAGAAGTGGCAACCAGGTGAGGGGAAGGGGCAATGTTCAATGGTGAGAAGCCTGAGCCCCTGTCTAGTGGTGCTAAACCAAGGAAGTCAGATCTGCTGATGGGCTCAGCCCTAATTTTTCTGAATCACATGATGAACTAGGATTCCATGTGGCTTGCTTAAACTGGAGAGGAGGGCTTAGGTATTGGGGTCATATTCAGGCTAAGTCTCTAGTATAAAGAAGCAGCGTGGTAAACTTCCACTGGTCTTTGACTTTCGGTTTAATAAATTAAAAAAAGTGAGGTTTGTTAGCATCTGTTGTGTGCCAGCCACGTGGGACAGTAAAAGTAAAGAATGATATTCCGGAAAGCAGTCAGCAGGACAGTCACATGGACAAGTGCTGTTGGTAGATAAGATCAAAGTTTATTTACAGCAGCTAGGAGAAAACCTGATCTTCATCAAATCAAATCCGGATCTGTCTTTGGTTAAATACCTGGCCCTAATTTAAGTGGCTCGGTGTCTTAGTTTGGGTCATCCTTAGAGCCTACAACAAAGACCTGGGTGCAGGTAGTACATTTGGGAGGTGATCCAGAAAGCAGGAGTGAGGGAGTAGAGTAGGAAGAGGGAGACAGGGCAGTAGAGAAATCCAGAAAAAGGTATATTATTGAGCTGGTTATGGAGGGCAAATGCGGTTGCATTCCTCTGGGAACTCTCTGAAGAGCCCCATTAGTACACCTTAGAGTTGTCTGTCCAAAGGATGAGAGGCCTGGGAGTTATCCAGTGGCTGCTATCTCCCACTGGTTGAAGGTTGCCTCTGTTGGGGGAGAAGGAGTTGTTAATTTAAACTTCCCTCTGGCGAAAGAAAACCCTCAGGCAGAAAAGCATAAGGGGTAAAGAGCAGGCATTTGAAGTGGGGGATGGTCACAACAAAGCGGCTTACACAGTTTATAGTGGTGGCAGGAATTGGAGATGGGCTCCAGGCATACAATGTGTGGAGTGAAAAGCTTTTCCTATGCTCAATTTCCTTCTAAAGCCATTTATTCATTCAACCAAACATTTATCAGAAACATGGTCAATGCCGGGCATCTAGGGTCAGCAAAACAGACCCAGTCTCTACCTTAAGAGCTGACGGTCTTTTACGGATTTGGAGCAAGTAAGATGGTGCTAGGAACATCTAGGTCCAAAATGGAGGAGTGCTAAAAATAAGTAAGTAAACAAATAAATAAATAAATAAGAAGCAGCATGGGAAAACTCATGGAGGGCTAACTTCTTCTTCTTCTTCTTTTTTCTTTTAAGATTTTATTTATTTATTTGACACACACAGAGAGATCACAGGTAGGCAGAGAGAGAGGGGGACACAGGCTCCCCGCTGAGCAGAGAGCCCGATGTGGGACTCGATCCCAGGACCCTGAGATCATGACCCAAGCTGAAGACAGAAGCTTAACCCATTGAGCCATCCAGGCACCCTAATGGAGGGCTACCTTCTAAGTCCATTTGATATTTAGGGAGACCACAGCCCCAAGACCCTTCCTACCACCTAAAAACAAGCAAGCAAGCAAACTTGTTACATAATGGCTGGATATTATGAGAAAAGCGATGTCAAAGTGCTTGAAGTTCTACTAAAAGCTATTCCTTTCTTTTGTCCCTTCCTCACCCATGATTTTCATATTTGAAAAAAACTCAGATATGTCTGCAAAGGGTTGAGGGACATCGCATTCACACTAAAGTATGAATGATCGATCAGATTGCTTTCTTCCTAGTGTCTAGATGAGTTCAAGACAAAGTGAAGAATGGGTATTTTGACTAGGAGGTGGGAATGTAGGTGATTTGGAGGCCAGTGCAGAGCACCCTGGGTGGAGGTTGGGAGTGGTCACCATAAAGGTGGGTTATGTTAGTCTGTTTAGGTTAGGTTAGTCTGTTTACTTGAGGTTGGAGGCTCTGGCAGAGACATTTACTCTGAAATGTGAGGTAAGGTGGGGTTTATGTTTTAAAAAGGTGAAGGGCTTTCCCCTCCCTGATTTCTCCCTTATGCCGTAACCAGGACTCAGGCTAAAGGTCAGCAAAGGACAATCTAGAGAGAGGAGGTCACAGACCAGTAGATTTTGAGATGAAGGAAGCCCAAAGATGTACCTTTTTTCTTTTTTTCTGCACTATTTCTTTTTTAATTGAACCAACATTTAAAAACAGGATTCCCAAGTTCTCTTTAAAAAGTTAGATGAGGGGTGCTTTCGGCTCAGGTTATGACCCCGGGGTCCTGGGATCCAGCCCCACATCAGGCTCCCTGCTCCATGGGAAGCCTGCTTCTCCCTCTCTCACTCTCCCTGCTTGTGTTCCTTCTCTCACTGTGTCTCTCTCTGTCAAATAAATAAATAAAATAAAATAAAATAAAAGATGATCTGGGCCCTCATTTTTGCATGGAAACAACTGGATCAGCTGAGTAGCAGCCACCTCCTTTAGAAAGATGTTGATTTGCAGTTTGCCATGGTCCCCACCATTTCTTATCATCTCCCCAACACAGTCAAGTCATTTGAAGTATTATTTGGTCAACACCATGACTGAAACACCATGATTCTTTACTTACTGATATGACCTGTCTTGGTCCCTATGATATTTGTGGGTCTGTGACCTTTTGTTTAGAGGTCAAGTCTTGGGGCTTTGAAACAAACTTGGATTTGAAATGGATACATCTTAAAGGCACTGAATTGAAAATTAAAGGAAATATTGCATGCTTAGAGCAATACTTGAAACATAGCAGCTATTATCAGCATCTGCGTGTGGAAAATGCAAGAGGGCAGGCAAAAATCGTGTTAATTTCATTCTTTCCCAGCGCCTAGCAGTGCCTAGCATACAGGAGTAACTATTTGTTGAATGAATGAATGATGGTAGAGTTCAGCGGGGATTTAAAGGTAGGTCTGCAAAGGAAGGTAATTCTGAGTATACCGTTTCATTCCAAGTCCAAGGTGCCACCTGGAAGACAAGCCTTCCGGGATGTGCCAGACTTTGTGATGGCGTTCCGGTATGCACGCAAGCAGTCCAGGTCCCTCGGGAGCCTGGCAGGGTTGGGTTGCTCAGGACGGGTCAGGGCCATGTCCATCACTTCTTCCAGCCTCCGGTAAGGGGCGGCAACCTGATCTCCGCACCTTCCCAAGGCCTTCGCCTTCAGATCAGAAGACGGAGACCCACCCACGGGGTCCATCCCCGGGCACGAGCCCAGCGCTGCCCGCCGCGCCAGGACCGTGCCCACACTAGACATGGCCTCTCTCGGACTTCACAAAGCCCGACCGCCCCGGAGCCGCCAGTCATCTGGTCTGGCTGGAGGGGAACTTCCATTCCCACAGTCAACATGGCAGCCACCACGGCTTCAGCGCGGGCCGGGCGGCGCCGAGAGGGGGGTCACGTGAGCGGCCCAGCTGGGCGGATCGCGCGCGCGCGCCCGCCCGCCCCGCAGGCAGCCGCTTGCTCGCTGGCTCTCTCGGCAGTGCTCTGTGGTGTGTGGGGCGTCCAGCCCCCCGGCCCCCTGAGGCGCGGCGCGGCGGGATGCGGCGGCGGCCGTGGCGGGGCCGCGGGCCGGGCGGGCGGGCTCGGTGATGAGCGTCGGCGGCTGCCGCCATGTCCAAGGTAACGGCGCCCGGGCCCGGGCCGCCGCCACCGGCGGCGGCGGGCGGGAAGGAGAAGCGCTCCTTCAGCAAGCGGCTGTTCCGGAGCGGCCGCGCGGGCGGCGGCGGCGGCGGCGCGGGGGGCCCTGCGGGGCCCGGGCCGGCTGCACCCGCCTCACCCTCGTCGGCGCGCTCGGTGGGCAGCTTCATGAGCCGCGTCCTCAAGACGCTGTCCACGCTCTCGCACCTTAGCTCCGAGGGCGCCGCCCCGGACCGCGGCGGCCTCCGCAGCTGCTTCCCGCCCGGGCCGGCCGCCGCGCCCACGCCGCCGCCGTGCCCGCCGCCTCCCGCCTCGCCCGCGCCGCCCGCCTCCGCCGCCGAGCCGGTGCCCGGGGTGGCGGGGCTCCGGAACCACGGCAACACGTGCTTCATGAACGCCACGCTGCAGTGTCTCAGCAACACCGAGCTCTTCGCCGAGTACCTGGCGCTCGGCCAGTACCGGGCGGGGCGGCCCGAGCCCTCGCCTGACCCCGAGCAGCCTGTGGGCCGCGGCACGCAGGGCCAGGGCGAGGTCACCGAGCAGCTGGCGCACCTGGTGCGGTCCCTCTGGACCCTGGAGTACACCCCGCAGCACAGCCGCGACTTCAAGGTGAGCCCCGCCGCGTCCCCGCCCCCAGGAAGGGTCCCTGCACCCCGCGTCCCTGGGGCACTGGCTCCCGAAGTCTTGCATTCCTCCATTTCCTGGCGGTGCGGCGGGCTGACCAGCGCCCAGGTCTAAAAGGGTGTGGACCCGGAGTCTGGGACCGTTACCGCTCTTTGTAAGGGAGACGCACCTGTTCATTCATCGTGTATTTATTAAGGGGTTACTATGTGCCTGACCATGAACAAGACCGGCTGTCTTCATGGAGCTTACATTCTTGGGGATGCGAGTGTTGAGCCTGGCTTCAAATCCTCGTTCTTTCACTTACTAACAGTTTGACCTCAGGCAGGTTACTCAACCTCTCTGTGCCAGTTTCCTCATCTGGTATCCACGTCATAGGTGGTTGTGAGCAGCAGACAGGTTGATAGGTTAGGTTGAATCCAGTGAGGTTACCCATTTTGGACTGTTTTTGACTTCCAGGTTGGCACTTTTAAAGGGTTCAACCTGGTATGTCAGTCACTTCCGTTGTACATAGTACCATGTGTATTTGCCGCGTTTATTGTTCTTATTATTGAAGATTTCAGAAAGGTAAGGTGATATCAGATAGTGGTTCCAAGAAAGTAAAATCTAGTGATGGGATTGATGTGTGGGCAGGCTACTTTAAATGGGGAGGGGGCAGGGTTAGGGTGACCTCTTAGAAGTGGTGACATTTGAACTGAGGCTTGAGTAACCAGGGAGAACCAGCCTTGAGGAATCAGGGGGAATTGCTTCCCAGGTGTAAGGAAAGCGTGAAAGCACGAGAGCCTGGTGCGCTTTAACAGTGTAGCTCTGGGATCTGCAAACTTTCTGTAAAGGGCATATTTTAAAATGGTCAAGATGCAAAATCAAGGCTGTTATGTAGGTACTTATATAACAAGAGAAAACAAATTTCCACAAATTTCTCATTGACTAAAATAAAAATATGACTAAAAGTACTTTGTAATACAGGTCTAATGAGAGAAATGGGATTCTTTTTTGGAAGGAATGACATTTAGCTTAATTGGAGTTCAAAATTAGTGTTCCCTGCCTTCGGCTCAGGTGGTGATCCCAGGGTGCTGGGATCGAGCCCCGCATTGGGCTCCCTGCTTGGCAGAAAGCCTTCTTCTCCCTGTCGCGCTTCCCCTGCTTTTTTCCCTCTCTCCCTGTCTCTATCTCTAGCAAATAAATAAAATCTTTAAAAAGAAAAACAAAAATTTAGCTCTACAAACCGTTCTTAGCTCACAGGCCATACAGAAACAGGCAGTGGGCTAGGTAACAGCCCTTGGGTCGGTGTTTGCTGTCTGCTGGTGCCCTTAGAGCTTAGATGAGAGCTTCTTGGTGGGCTGAGCCAGTGTGTGTAGGGCCATTTAGGCTGCGCTAGGGAAATGGGCTCTTATTTTGGGAGAAAAAGAGGAGAAGATGATTTGAAATCGTATGAGGGATACTTTGAGATGGGACATGAATATGGTGTTAAATAGAATGAAATCACATGGTGAACAAGTTAATTCCTTTTCCATTCTGCTCGTCCTGATTATGCCCACGAAAAGGTCTTAGCTTGGTGGTAGCCTGACTTTAAGACCTCATGCTCACTCCCCTACCTTTCTGTTTTCTTTTTTTTAACCGAACAAACTAAGTTTAGAGGCCTTGGCAGGTATCAGTAGCTAGGATTTAATAAGGTTGTGTTTTCATCGTGTTTGGTTTTACACTTGTCTTCTCTTTGTGGCAAATGGTACTGGTTTTCCATTGATCCTGTGAAGTATCTTTTAAAATTTATTTAAGTTAAATGATTTTAGTAAAATACAAAATGATAATCTGAGGATTCAGCACTTGGTTGAGGTCCCACCTTGTTGAGAAATAGTACCCCCCCCTTTTTTAAGAGTTCATTTATTTATTTGATAGACAGAGATCCCAAGCAGGCAGAGAGGCAGGCAGAGAGAGAGGGGGAGGCAGGCTTCCCAGTGAGCAGAGAGTCTGATGCGGGGCTCGATCCCAGGACCCTGAGATCATGACCTGAGCCAAAGGCAGAGGCTTAACCCACTGAGCCACACAGGCGCCCCTACCTGTCCCCTTTTAAGACATTTTACTTATATTTATTAATGTTCTCTTTTTTTCAAAAAGTGATTGCTGTTTGGTCTTGGAAATTTGAGTGAAAGTACTGGACTGGGATAGGGACTGGAAAAAAAAAAATGAGTTCCATGTCAGAGATCTCAAAATAAGAAAGTAGGAGAGAGTGGCAACCAACCAGCTACTGTAAGTCTTTTTCCTTCTCTTTTTTTTTTTTCTGCTTATAGTTGCCTGCCCATCAGTAGCCACAGCAGTTGCAAACTTTTCAAGGTCAGAGACCAGTGTTTTAAGTTTGTTTTTCTACTCTTTCCAAAATGTAAAAATCAATTTCTACAGCATTTTTGTATGTGAACATTTCCATTGCATTTTAAGAGTTTTTTTTTTTAAATCCATTAAAAAGCTATGAACAGAAATGGGTCAATAATTCTAGAAGTGCAGAGGCTGATTTATAAGCATGCTTTGGCAAAGTTCAACAGATTCTTCGAGTTCCTATTTTTAAAACATATAATCTTCTGAACCTGTAGTAGCTTTCACATTGCGTTCATTCACTCACTTCCCATTTATTGACGGTTTACTCCATCAGTTAGGAATGCATTCAGCACGAGAAAGAGGAAGCCCTAATGATGATGTCTTAAGCAGTAAAGATGTTGAATTGGCTTACACAGTATGTCTGGAGGTTCATGTTCTAATGCGGTACAGTGGCTTAAAGGGCCTAACAGGGACTCAGACCATTTCTGCGTTTCCACTCTGTTGTCCTTTGCTATCTTGTCCCTATTACATCTTTGGCTTTTTAGCCTTAATGTTTGTCAAGGCAGGAAGTCACTGGGAAAATAAAAGTTCTTCCAGAAGCGCCCCCTCAGCAGGCTTCTGCTGACATCTTGGTGACTTACCACCATGTCCATTGGCCACCTCTGGCTGCCATGGAGGCTGGAAGGTGGATGTTTGTGTTTCCCTTCCTAAAGGAGGGATTTGCCTCAGAGGCGGCCTGCCAAAGTGTGAGGCACTTCGATTTTGGGGGGACACTGTACCTGCCTGTGAAGATCCGAGTCCAGTGAGACCTGGTATGTTCCCCAGGACATCGCTTCTTACAGTTTCATGTGCCCATTTTCACGTGGGCATCTTGTTACCAAGCTGTTTTGGGGTTGGCAGAGCTGGGGTCGGGTCTGAGATTCTGCATTTCTATCAGTTCCCAGGTGGTGCTGATGCTGCCCGTCTAGGGAACACTGTTGGTCCAGGGCACAAGTAAAGGGTCACAGCGCAGTGATCTGCAGGATGAATAGAAATTAGCCGGGCAGAGAAGGGGTGGAGGTGGCATGAAAGGGCCTGTGATTTTGGGGGAACAGTGAGACATTTGGTGGCTGGTTATGCCATGCAGAACAATGGGGATGCAGAAAATTTGGAAGAAGAGTGTTGTAAGTGGAGTGTGAATGGCTTTGTAGGCTGTGTTGGTTTGGACGTCATCCTGTAGAAGCTGAGAATCCACGGCTGATTCTTAAGCAGGAGAGTGATAGATCAGACTTCTTCCTTTTTATCCTTTTTGCCCCTGGATTAGGCAAGTCTGGTGACACTGTGGAGGATTACTTTTTTCTCCCCAAAATATTTTATTACAGCCAGATTTGATGGGCGTTATTTTGAGCATAAAGTAAGCTGAGTTCAACACCTATAGGGGGGACGCGAGGCATACCTGTTACCCCGGCCCCTTGCCTGTTTGTGACGGATGTTGGTGTTCGATGTGGATGCTCTTTTCCTGAGCTCACGTTCAGCCTTAGAATCCTGCTCAGTTCTGGGCTTCAGTGAGCCGCTACCAGTTCATTGGAGTTGGCAGAGAAGATAAAACCAATTTGCCCTCTTGAAAGTTTGCCTTGAGGTTTCGAAAAGCACTTAGTATGTCTTCGAGTGTGCTTTTACTGTCTTAAAGTTACTAATGATTTTCTTTGTAAGTTTTTCTATTGGAATTCTTCCTTGGTTTCTAACCACATTGATTTTTGTGAGATTTAGGAGCTTGCCAGGTAAACGGATTTTTGGTTTTGGATGAGCAAGATGGTTGTTAAGGTAGGACTTTAATCTCCCAGAATGAAACGGATTGACTGGCCCAACCTTGCTTTAAGAAATTTCTTTAAGAAATTTCTCTGGCTGTCACTTCTCTTTTTAAGCAGGTATTTTTCTCCTCTTTGAGCAGGGTTTTCAACCAGGGCTGTTTTGCCTTGTTCCCCAACCCCTTTATTCCTGGGTACATTTGGCCTGTCTGGAGACCTACTTGGTTGCCACAACTGGGTTGGGGGTGCTATGGGCTCTGCTCCCCTCAGTGAGGGGTTATCTAGCCCAAAATGTCAGTAAGGCTAAGATTGAGAAACACTCTGTTGGAGGAATGTTTTGAGCCCCCTTAGGGTGTTTTTCTTACTAGCCCAGACTTTAGAAGGTTACCTTGTTACTTTTTCTCCTCTGTTTCGTGTTTGCAGCAGCACTAAGATAAAATTTGGACTTCACTGGTAGGTCCTTGGATCACTGTCTTAGTAAAAACAATGAGAGAAAACAAATCATGCTGAAATCCAAATAAGCAATATGCTGTTTTTAGAGGAAATGAGCTTATTGCCTTCACTAGTAGGATACTAGCATGCACGCTTCCAGGTTCGTGTAGATGCTGATTTCTAGTGCTCAGTGCCCTTTCGCAGTCAGTGAAAAGATGGTCATCTCAAGTAACAAAGATACGTTTTAGAGCAGCAGTTTTCAAACTGTGCTCCCAAAGAACAGCTAGAACAGAGTGATCTACAGATAGAAGAACTGTGGGTAGTCCTTCCAAATTTGCAGTAAAACAAAAAATAATTGATGAATAGAAATTTCTCTTCCATATTTTCCCCCTTGAACTGTGGTGCTCAGTGGTGCTTCTTTATTAGTGAGAGTTCTCAGGTTCCAAAGGGAAGGAATGTATAAATGAGTAGCGGCAGACAAGCTAACAGTCAGAGTTATACTGGCTCCGTTTTCACACCTAAATTTTTCGTAAACTCATGTTGAGGGCTCTGATTTTATGCTGCAGACCTGTGGTCTAGGTTTTCTTGCTTGGAGAGAAGATGTTTAGGATATTGGTATGTCCCAGTGGTTCCCAGGGAGTACTCAGACTTCAGGGGACCCCCTGAATTCATTTGAAAAGTAGAAAAAAAAATGTGTAGGTCACATTTAGCTTTGTGCCTGGGTATAGAATAGAAATTAGGTCTCTTCCTGGTTGGTCAGTTCCCTTGTCCATCAAATGGTGTCACTTTTGTGACGTCTTTGAAAGAGAAAGGAGGTAACAGAGTCATCACATTTTAGAAGGAGATGTGGGGGAGATGTGAGTGGCCTCACCTTTTTCTGGATGAAGAAACTAAGGTTTCTTCACCTGAGCACCACTGCTGGCTAGAGACTGAGGGAACAGAACCAGAATTCTTTTTTTAATTACTGTTATTTCTTATTTTTGAGAGCGAGCAAGCACGCATGAGCACAAGCCGGGGTGGGAGCAGAGGGAGAGGCAGGGAGCCTGACGTGGTACTTGATTGATCCCAGGACCCTGGGACCATGACCCCAGTCGAAGGCAGATACCTAACCAGCTGAGCCACCCAGGCGTCCAGAACCAGAGTTCTAACTTCACTCTTTGTCGCCCCCGCGTTGCTGAGGCATGGTTGCCTTATCTTTGCAACCTCTGAAATGACGGTTCTCAACATAAAACATGAAGTGGAGGGTGTGTTGAAATGTGTCATGTTTTTTTTCCTCTAAGATTGTGGTGCGGAATCTCTGACAAGAAGGTTGGTTGTAGCTAGCTTTATGTATATGCCATTGCTTCTCAGACTTAGGCACTTTTGGAAGTCTGTCTTAAAAATAATCCTTTCAGACCACTTAAATGCACATATAAACATGTGTATACATCTTTTACATCACATGCTCCGCCTGTAGTTCTGTAACTTGTTTTCCCCTATCCTAGTTCCCCATGGGTAGCGTGACTTGCTTTGGTTTTTTGTTTATACATCTAAGCCCACCTCATTCTTTTTAACAGTTGTATAGAAGTCCAATGAAGGGTGTTTAGGTTGTATAAAGTTTTTAATGATGACAGCCAATTCTTCAACATGTATCAAGTCTCCTTTTCTAAAGACTGAGTCTTAGAAGTGGCACTTCTGAGTCAAAGGGAAGGTGCGTTTAAAATGTGGCTATACGTTGCCAGATTGCCCAGCCAAGAGCTGTAGAGGACAAGATTCTCCGGCACATCCGTGGTGCATGCTAGTGCCTGCCCCGGACATGTGCTTCCTCCTACAAGACTGCCTTTGTTCATCACTTTTTAAACTTAAAATTGTTTCCTTTCATAGGGTCAGTTTTGTTTGTTTTGTTGGGGATTGTCCTGATATATCAGCATGTTTAGGGTCGTCCCTGCCCTCTACCCACTAGATGTTGATAGTACCCCTCTCCCTACCCTTTTTTTTTAAAGTTGTATTTGTTGAATGTTGTCGTATATCAGATACTGTGCAAAGTGAATCATTTGGATTTTTGGTGACCCGTGTAGAAAGCAGCTGCTCTGATAATTCTCTCTTAAGTCCAGATATAGATGTAATAATACAGGTGCTTGGCCTGACTTACAGATGCTTATCCTGAATTCGTTCTTTTTTTGTCTCCCTTTGTGTGGCCTAAAGTTTTTAGTTTGACTCTGCCTCTTGTTTTGTTATTAGAGTGTGGTTTGATGGATTTTTCCTCTCCCCTTCTATACACTTGTCACAGTGAGGGGCTACTAAATAGGGCAGTGTTCACTGTTCGTGTAGTTCTGCACAGCTGTTTCCTATAGTAAAGACTGCAAAACAATGACCTCATGGTTTCCACAAAAAAACCTTTTATATATAATGGTGGAAAAGAAATCATTGAAAGCTGAGTGATTTAAAGTTCTGTCCTCTGCAGCTTTTCCCCTCAAAAATATTCTTGTTTGCTCTGCTAATTAATCGTTTGTTGGCTGTTCCTCAAATGACCTTTTATGTTTAACAAACAACATTTTTGCAGTTGAGCACATCGAGATATCTTGTCTTTCATCTGACTGTGATCTTTCTCCATTTGGAAATCATTGTTTGATGCCATGGACTGCGGCAGTTCCTAGAGGAATTGGCCAGTCACTGAACATCTGTTGCTTCTTCCCTCCGGTTGTTGAGCCTGGATGGTAGCAAACAGTGTGTCCACAAACAAACAGTTCACGTGTTAGAACATTTCATGGGACTGGGTCCGGAAATGCCTTTGTTGCTTCTACTGTAAGGAACCTTTGTAATCGCATCACCAGCTCAGTAAATTCTTTTAATTCTTTGTATTCTTACCTTCCTTCCCTCCTTCCTTCTTCTCTTTCTTCCTTCTTTCCTTCCTTCCTAAGTCTGTTTGTTTGTTTGTTAGTAACTTTATAGCCAACATGGGGCTCAAACTCAACAACCGTGAGATCAAGAGTCACGTGCTTTTCTAACTGAGCCAGCCAGGTGCCCTTGATATTCTAATCTTTATTTATTTATTTTTTGAAAAAGATTTTATTTGTCAGAGAGCCCAAGCAGGGTGAGTGGCAGGCAGAGGGAGAAGCAAGTTCTCGCTGAGCAAGGAGCCTGATGCGGGGTTTGATCCCAGGACTCTGGGATTGTGACCTGAATCAGAGGTAGATGCTTAACCAGCTGAGCTACCCAGGCATCCCAGTATTCTAATCTTTAAAAGCAAGGCAGAGCTGTTTGATTCTCAGGAGATTTAAGACACAATAATCATAATAAAATACCATTTATTTCTGCGGAACCAGTTCATTTACAAAGTCCCTTTGATTCTTGAACAGCACTGGTTTGAACTGTGCATGTCCACTTATATGTGAAATTTAAAAAATATATATGAAATTTTTTTGGAGGTTTGTGGCAGTTAAGAGAGACTTGCGAATGAACTGTGTGCCTAGAAATATAAAAAAAATTTAAGTGGAAGTTAGGTAGGTCATGAATGCATGAAATATATGCAGATATTAGTCTGTGTTAATATTTACTACCATAAAATATGTACAAACCTATTATAAAAAATTAAAATTTATCAAAACTTAAGCTCACACAGACTGTACATGGCATGATTTATAGTCAAATGTAAACAAGTATGGAGATGCAGTATTAAATCATAACTGTATAAAATTCACCATAGTTCATACTGTGCTACTGTGGGATTTTCATGGCCACCTTCTGTTGCTCGTGCGGCAAGCTCGAGCGATGTGAACATCCACTTATAATGCCAAGTGACGCAAATCATGTCTGGGTGAGCAGTTCATCTGTCCAATAAATTGTATTTTGCAATAAGTGATCACTTGTGGCTGTCACTATTGGTTGTTAAGTTTTTGGGGAGTCCAAAGTTCCACACAGATTTTCGACTGCGTGGAGGTCAGTGCCCCTAACTTTCACATTGTTCAAGGGTCAACTGTACATTCATCTAATTTTTTTCATTAAATTTTCACTACAGTGCCTCTGAAAGAGGCATTATTATTCCATTTTTGAAATTAGGATATTGAGTTCAGTGCTAGTAAGTAGGAGAGCCTTACATGATTTTTAGGTGGATTAAGTAAAAAGATATAAATGAAGGTTTAATATAGAAACTTAGTAACTATTCAGTAAATAGCAGGTGGTGAAAATGAAGGCAGTCATTTTAATGTCTGTGGCCTTCAAGTACCCTTCCCCATTTCTAAACTCTGTCTCTTCCAATGAGCAGTTTTTATTGCTGCCACGTTCATCTTTTTTTTTTTAATTTTTAAAAGATTTTATTTATTTATTTGTCAGAGACAGAGGGAGAGCAAGCGAGCACAGGCAGACAGAGAGCTGCCACGTTCATCTTAAAGTTTACCAGTGATTACATTATTTCTCTTCTTAAAAATTGCTTTTACTTTTTCTTTTATATACAATACACAGTGTGAATTTCTAAGTTTGGAATTTAATAAGCTTTTCCAGAAAAATGAAGTAAAAAGCATACATAAAACCAGCCCCGTTAAAATTTAGAGTCAGTAGACATAAAACTACTGTCACTTTGCTCTAAATGTTTCTAAATGCCTGCTCTCAGTTTCTGTATTTACCTGGTCATGGACTGGAGACAAACACTTCACAGACAGGCATCGGTCCGTGGATCACATTTTGAAGAGCATTGCTCTAGTGCTTTCCAGAGTCTGATTTTGCCTGTTGTATTCCTGTAGTTTCAATTAAATGTTATGTTCCCAGGGCGCCTGGGTGGCTCAGTCAGTTAAGCTGCTGCCTTTGGCTCAGGTCACGCTCTCAGCAGGAAGCCGGCTTCTCCCTCTCCCTCTGCCTGCCGCTCTGCCTACTTGGGCTCTCTCTTGATCCCTGTCAAATAAATACATAAAGTTTAAAAAAAATGTTCTGTTCCCATATTTCCTGTAAAATGATAGATTTGGAGGCTTAATGAGATTCAGGGTTGAGGTGTTTTTGTTTTTGTTTTTTATTCCCCATTCTATTTTTGGTAGTGTTGTAAACTTGAATCAGGAAGCCTATTAATGTCTGGTTGTGTGTCTTACTATGTTAGTAGACACTGATGATTATTCCGTGATCCATTAGTTCATTAAGGATCGAAAATGGTGTTATAACTTTAACATCTTATTAGTTAGAGCACTTCTGTAGAGGCTCTTGCCCTCATGAGTTATTTGGTTACCCTAAAGTAAATTTGGAGAAGAAAGGTAACATAAATGCTTGAAGGTTTTTTCCCCTTAATTTTTGGTTTCCAGAATAATTTTTCAAAAAGATTTTATTTATTTACTTGACAGAGAGAGAGAGACTGTGAGAGAGGGAACACAAGCAGGGGGAGTGGGAGAGGAGGAAGCAGGCTTCCCGTTGAGTAGGGAGCCCGATGTGGGGCTTGATCCCAGGACCCTGAGATCATGACCTGAGCTGAAGGCAGGTGCTTAATGACTGAGCCATTGAGGCACCCAGAGTGATTGCTTTTTAATAATTATGTAAAAAATAAAATACATGGTGGAAGTCAAATGTACAATGTAAGATCTATTCAGGGAAGTCTAGTTTGTCTTTGATCCTGACACCTCCTTTCTCCCTAGATTGTATGATTTATTCTTTCGTTGTTTTAATACAAGCAAATTAGTTTTCTCTTGCTTTATGTGTGTGTGTATATATGTGTGTGTGTATTGTGTATGTATTCATTCATATTTTCTCTTATTTAGATAAATGGTAGTGCATTGTATGGAATTTTCTCCATCTTGCTTTTTCTTATAGCTGACATATGAGTGCTTACCACATGCCCTACATAGTGGATTATTTTATTTATTTCTTATAACAGTGTAAAGTAAATACATGAATTATTATTTCTGTCTTACAGATGAAGAAACCAAGACATTTCTACAGACTTTTTTAATCCCATGAATCGCTAAATTTCCCATAATAACTGGTTTTGTTCTTTGTATACATGTTTATGAGTGAATGAATGGACAGGGACCTAACTTCTCTATGTGCTTTACTTTAAGCAATAAGGGAGGCAGAGCAAGGCTTGTATTTAAACTCTAAGGAAGGAGATTCAACCTTTTATTTGAGGTGTAGAACTCTCTATAGCTGGAGAAGAATAAAGAACTTTTCCTGACCAGAGGTGCTCCCAATAATTATAAAGATACATTAACTTAGAACATTCTTTAATCTTACCCTAAAGTAAGAGTTCCTTTTTAATAGTTTAGTGACAACTTGGTAAATCTCTCTCATTTTAGAGCCTTTATTCCATGAGAGTTAGAATAAACTAGAAATGCTAAAGAGAAGTCAAACACCTTTAAAAGCAGTAGCTCATGGGAAATAGGTACTAGTGACAGAAGGGAAGGAAAGTAGCCTCATTTCCCTGCAGGTAGGTGGAGAGAGGAGCACCGGTAGCTTGTTATCATCTGTCCATCAGGAGGAAGGGTAGGTTAGGTTGGAGACCTGTTGGTCATTACCCTTTGAGGCTCTGTGGTGATGCCCGGCAGCTGAGTAGGCTGTTGTAACTGCCCACACCTGGTTCCTGGTGATACCCGCTTCTGTCTCAGGCTTTCAGCATCAGAGGACCATGCTGGGGGAGGGGGACGGTACCTGGGATGCAGGTCTGCAGGTCTGCTTCTTCCCTTTTGAAAATCTGAACCCATGAGTTTTGAATTTAGTGAGCTGGTCGCTGAGCCTCAGTTTCTTTATTTTCCTTTTCATTGCCACTTGAGACCAGCTTCACAGATCGGTGTTTGACAGCCATTGGTTCCCTTAGTGATGGGAACATTTTAGCTGGAAAACCAACCAGCTGTCTCACACATCCACCAGCCCAGCCTATAAGAGTAAGTCTGGGACACAGGAAAGGGACCTTGGTAGGAAGAAGACATGGAGGGTCCTACAGAAGGCCACGGTAGTCAAGTGCTGAAGAGAAACGTGTTCTGCTGCAGAATTTTCTCCGGATCTGGCCTTGCAACTCTAATTGTTCTGTAGCTCACCTTTGATGCATGTGTGTTCCAGGTTTTGACCCCTTGAATCGTAGACTCTTTTTGAAGGGGTGGTATTTAAATTTCAAGTGTTACAGAGCTAGGTGGCTCTGCTGAGACCTTTGTCCCCCAGAGAGTACTTTTCAGGATGATTCATTCTGTGCTCTTGTGTTGTCAGTTTATGATATTTTTGAGCAAAACGATATTAACCATTCATCTGCCCTTTTGAGGGAATAAGTCTTTCATGTAAGTTATTTCCTAGATAATTATTTGTTCTTCACGGTCCTTCCTTATTTTTCTCTTGCTTTATCCAGTTTTGCTTTTTTCCAGAGAGCCTATAGCTCCTGATTCCTCATTCCTGTCTTTTGCCATTTTCAATCTGCTTCTAGTTAAGTAACCAGATAAATACAGTCAGCTCTAAATAAGACTAAATTTAGAGTTATGGCCTCAGAGTCTGGCTAAATTAAGAAACATCAGTGTTCTTCCTTTTTGAAGTCAACTAATTTTTAAAACTTTTTACTTTTTTTTTTTTTTTAAAGATTTTATTTATTTATTTGACAGAGAGAAATCACAAGTAAGCAGAGAGGCAGGCAGAGAGAGAGGAGGAAGCAGGCTCCCTGCTGAGCAGAAAGCCCGATGTGGGGCTCGAACCCAGGATCTGGGATCATGACCTGAGCCGAAGGCAGCGGCTTAACCCACTGAGCCACCCAGGCGCCCCTTAAAACTTTTTAAAAATGATTTTATTTATGGGGCTGTTGGGTGGCTCAGTCTGTTAAGCATCTGCCTTTGGCTCGTCAGGATCTCAGGGTCCTGGGATCGAGTCCTGTATTGGGCTCCCTGCTCAGTGGGGAGCCTCCTTCTCCCTTTGTGCCCCTACCCCCTGCTCATGCTTCTCTCTCTCTCTCTCTCAAATAAATAAAATCTTTTAAAAAATAAATAAAATATTTTCATTAATTTAAGAGACGGAGAGAGAATGAGTGGGGGCAGAGGGATAAGCAGACTCTCCACTGAGCAGGGTGCCCAATGCGGGACTTGATCCCAGGACCCTGAGATTCGTGACCTGAGCTGAAGTCAGACGCTCAACTGACTGAGCTACCTAGGCCCCACTAATTTTTTTTTAACTTTTTAGTGAAATACAGCATACATACAGAAAAATGCATACATCGTTAGTGTATAGCTTGGCGAATTATCCTAAAGTGATAATGTGTCAACCAGATCACAAAGTAGAACATCACTGGCACTCCAGAAGCTCCTTTGATGGCCGCCCTCTCCCAAGTTCTACCCTCCCCCTCTTCCCCAAGGGAACCATTCTTTTGACTTCGAACACCTCTAACAGACTTTGCCTGTTCATGAGTTTTATTGTGGGTAGAATAGTAAAAACACCTTTATTGGGGCGCCTGACTGGCTCTGTCAATAGAGCATTTAACTCTTGAGCTCAGCATCATGAGTTCAAACCCCATGTTAGGCATGGAGCCTACTTTAAAAAAAAAAAAAAAAGCTTCACTGAGATATAACTTCCATATCATATAATTCACCCAAAGTGTATGATTCAGTGGTTTTTAATATAGTCACAGAATTGTGCAACTATAGCCACAATCAATTTTAGAACATTTTTATTATCCCCCCCCCAAAGAAACCCCATTCCCTAATGGCAGTCACTACTCATTTCCCCCCAGCCTCTCAGCAGTGGGTGTCTTTCTGTTTTTCTAGATTTGCCTTTTGTATAAATGGAATCCTGCAACACGTGGTTTTTTGCATCTGGCTTCTTTCACTTAGCATCTTTTTTCAAGGTTCATCATTATACTTCATTCCTTTTTATGGTTGAAAAGTACTCCACTGCATGAATATACCGTGTTTTGTTTATCCATTCACCCATTAATGAATATTTGGGTTGTTTCTACTTTTTGACTGTTACAAATAATGCTTCTGTGAACTTTGATGAACACATTTTTGTGTGGACTTATGTTTTCATTTCTTTTGGGTACATGCCTAGGAGTGGAATTGCTGGGTCACATTGTGACTCCATGTTTAACTTTTAAGCAGTTGCCCAGCTGTTTTGCCCAGTGGCTGCACCATTATGTATTCCCATCAGCAATGCATGGAACTGCATGGAAGTTTCCAGTTTCTCTGCATTCTTGCCAACACTTGTTATTGTCACTTTTGTTAAAGCCATCCTGGCGGGTGTGAAGTGGTAACTCATTGTGGTTTGTTTTTTTTAAGTGGCATCTTTTAAGTAAACTCTACCCTTTGCTTGACATGGGGCTTGAAATGACAGCCCCTGAGGTGAGTCATGTGCTCCGCTTACGGAGCCAGCCAGGCGCCCCTCATTGCGGTTTTGATCTGCATTAAGTATATATTCTTTTGTGTCTGGATTCTTTTGCTAAAGTTCATTATGAGGCTAAGTCTATTTCGATAAGAATATTATCTAAGTTATTGTGGAAAACTTAGAGAGTATGTAAAAGTTGAAAGAGGAAAATCGAAAATGTAGAAGTTGTTTGGTATATTACTTTCCTAGTATTGTATTATGATTAATTTTTGCCACAAAAACTCTTCTGATCATTGTATGAAGGTATATGATGATCTATTTGGGGGTGGTTTCTGGTTGTGATGAATATTTTTTATATATATCTTTCACCTTTTTTTAGGAGCAGAAAATGGTTATTCATTACATATATGAATTCTTAAAATTTGTAAGAAAACTAGTTACTTTTGATTATTTCTTTAGGATACATAGAAGTGAAATTCCTGGTTCAGTGGCTCTCTTTTTTGAAGAACCTTAAGTCACCTTGTTATCCTTATTTTACAGGATTGTGCCATTAGCAATGTGCAAGAATGTCTCTTGTATACCCTACTGTTGCAAAATAGAAATCTTTACGCCCCCAAGTGGGAAGTAGCATTTTACTGTTCTAATTTGCATGTCTTTGATAACTAGTGAGGTAGGACAGCTTCATCTGTTCTTTGCAGTGGAAATATACCCATACGATGGTAACATTTTGATAGCTGAGGGAATTACCCTGTTTTGATTCCACAGACTTGCCTTTGTTTTCTGTGTATGCACGCACTCTTCCATTTAGCCTTCACCTTCTACAGGCAGATGACCAAGACCTGCACCAACTAGAATTGTTCGGGTCAGACCAGGCTGAGGCTGGCAAGGTTTTAAATTGTAGTTTGCTAGGAAAAGCCTGGAGCCAGGACTAGGGCCTTGTCCTGGTTTTTATCTGATCTGATTTTCAAGGTGAGGGCTGAAAGATCTGGTTGAGGCCGGATTGATTTGGAGACCATACTTGTGTGCGGCTCAGGAGTCAGCGGTCTTGACTGTGGGACACACGGTGTTGGGTGTGGAGAAGCGATATGGCAGGCCCATGACTTGAAAGCATCTTTAGCCAGCTAAGATTTATTGGGTTTATGGTACTCCAGGTTTTTGGCAATATGAACACATCATTTGAAGTGAAACTTGCTGGATCTGCTTATGAATGCTACTTCTTGGTTACTACTAGTTGATGTTTCAGTTATCAAAATGCAGTAGCAATAATGCTTCAAAGCAAGATTGTTTCCAGAATATTTTGGATCCCTTTATAAAATTGTCTGTTTGGTCAAAAACATTTTAGATCTATTTATCGTCAAATACCAACATATTCAGAATCAAGAGGATGCATACTTTGTCTCTTTGTGTATAATCACACACACACACACACACACACACACACACACACACACAGATTATAGAAGAAATATATGCATGTTTGGCTTTGGGATAGTTCAAGGTTTGACCTTATGCATCCCTCACTGCTTGTCTTTCTCAACCTGTTCTACCTCCAAGGGTGTATAGGTCACTTAACTTCCACCTCAAAGAGCAGTACCACTCAACCAAGTACTCTGGCTTCTGTGCCAATGAGTAATACCATGTGCTGACTTCCAAGGGTGTGTTTCTCCTGTGGTATGGCTCCCTTGATCAGGAAGCTGACCCTGGGTTTTTTCCTCTTCCTAGACCTAAGCTTTTACCTCCTATGTGGCAAGACAGGGTGGCTTAAAAAGGCCCCTGGTAGGTGTCTGTAAACATAAATTCTTTTTTTCTGTCTCTCTTTCCCCCATTTTTCTTTGATGCTAGCTGCAGTCCTTTTTTTCCTT
The DNA here is from genome assembly GCF_002288905.1 of Enhydra lutris kenyoni. NCBI lineage: Eukaryota > Metazoa > Chordata > Mammalia > Carnivora > Mustelidae > Enhydra > Enhydra lutris. The sequence continues at coordinate 1,440,742 of NW_019154174.1, forward strand.
CAGTGATAAGATTCAAAGATTGGTGTAAGTTTGGGTTTAGTATTACTATAGGCAGAAAACTTTGATCTGAGTTCCTTAGGTCTGTCTAGCAGAGGAAAAAGAAATTCTCAGCATTGTGCAGTCCGACTCTCTAGGATTTGCAGCCAGAAATAAGGTACATTTCTTTGTTTTGCCAGCCCCATCTTCTGTGCAGAAGGTTTGGGTTCCCTGGCCAGGATAGTAGGTGGTGTGCTCTCGTAAGATCTCCTTATGTACCACCTGGTCATGGTTCTAACAAATTCATTTTAGAAAATGTGGGAAATACGGAAATGTATAAAGAAGAAAGGGATAACTCACCTAAAACTTGCCCACTCTGAGGCAATGACTGTTAGTGTTTCAGTGTATAGTTAGAAGGATAAAAGACAAAAAAAGTCTCTTAAAAAAAAGTATGAAATTATGTCCATATGTAGTTTTGCATCTTCTTTTCACTTAATTGTATTGTGTATTAATTTCTCCATGTTTTCTAAAACTTAAACATTTGTTCCATGGTAGGAATATATAATAATTTTGTAGATATATCTATATCTATCAGTTTATTTATTTCTTAAAGATTCTATTTATTTGTCAGAGAGAGAGAGGGTGAGCACAAGCAGGAGGAGAGGCAGGCAGAGGGAGAAGCAGGCTCCCTGCTGAGCAAGGAGCCTGACATGGATCTTGATCCCGGGACCCCAGGATCATGACCTGAGCCAAAGGCAAACACTTAACCAGCTGAGCCACCCAGACATCCCTAATTTTGTAGATATTTAGGTGGTTTTTCTAGTTTTTCTGTTTTGACTTAAAAAAAAAAAAGCTCTTTATTAAATAATAATTCATGAATCAAGCAGCATCCCATCTAGCAAATAGAGGGGACTCCAAGATCTCTGTTTTGACTTTTGACTGTTGAAGATTATTACACTCCCAATGAGGCTTTTCAGCTAAATCAGAACCGGACATTTGCTTTTTGGACCGTGTTGGTCAGATTTTCCTCCTTTAAAAAAAATTTTTTTTTAAAAGCTAATTTTGTTATAGTTGGGAAGAATCTTAGACGGTGTTGGATAATGACAGAGACTGAAAAAAGAAGATACTCTTGAGTTCCTTAAGTCACTTTCAGCGAGGCTCGGCCACATAGGGTGTGCTGGGAGGGATGGACAGGCTGGGAATTCAGTGCCACCAGCGGAGCAGCCTGAGCACTGTAAGGTAAAGAGCGTCCCCTTTACATTAGCTGATGAGGGACAGATGTAGTTCTCCAGAGCCAGGTTGTTGTCTCCCTTGTTTGCTTTCTGCAGCTTCCTGGGACTCTCAGGCGGGCCATATTCGCCTTCACATGTTGCAACTTGATCTTCTGGTATTGTCCAAATTCCTCCTTACTCCTCAAATAATAACATCTCAATTAGATAGACTCCTTTTTTTTTTTTTGTTTCTGGGCCATATTTCAGTCGTAGGAAAAAATGCAAATTACAACAAAGGACTCATTAATAAGGATTTCTTTAAAAGGAAATAAACTCCCAGAAGCCTGGCGTCTCCAACACGTGTTCTACGTCCACACCGAAAAGTGACATTCCAAATGACCAAGCCCTATATGATTCTGAGTCATGTAAGGCAAAAAAAAAAAAAAAATCATTTATTGAAGGATTTTGGACAAAAAGTTTTTAAGGCTGTTTTAGTCAGACGAGGTTGAAGAATAGTGGTAACTTTGGACAAGTTATTTGACTTTTCTGAGCCCAAGTTTTTTTTTGTCTGTAAATAATAATGATAATACTTAACAACATAGGGAACTTCTGAGGGTTAATTTTATAGGAAATAACACCTATAAACAATTAGTATAATGCCTGATGTATTATGAACATTCAACTATTAGCTGTCATTATTGTTACTGTTTGTCTCAAGTATTGTTTTTGCTAAGTGTTGGGGAAATAATATTGAATGAGACATTCCAAATCACTGTGTACTGGCAGAGGCAGATAATGAGGTTATGTGTTCTGTTGATATGAATAAGATAGAGTGTAATAAACAATATAGTACAGTTATGATAAAAGACCCACCCTTGAGTTTTAGTGCTTTTGGAAGTGAAACTTCAGAGCTTTTCCAGTGTGGCCATTTTCTTTCTGTCTTGGCTTCACATTAGAAAGAGAATTTTTTTTTTTTTTTTTTTTTTAAATTACACTTGAGAAAGGTTAAAATGATCAGGTCCCACTATAGATAATTAAATCAGCATCTCTGGGCTGCTCCCAGTTTGTGGTTTTTGTTTCTGTTTCTGTTTTTTTAATTTCCCTAGATGATTCTAATGTGCAACCAAGAGACAATGCTTTAGATATTTTTGCTTTCTCTGTGACATTTTCCAGAATTATATAGGATAATTCCTTTCTTTTTTCTTGACTTTTGAAACTTAAATAATACAAGCTGTGTAGAATTTTAGAATTTTTAAAATGCTTTTATAAAAATTTTTTTTTATGAAAATGGTTTTATAGAGTTTGTAAACTAAACTCATTAAAGCTTCACAGTGTTTCTTTTAGAAAAGTATTCTCATCCCCATTTTATAGAAAAGATAGCTGATGCTCAGAGCAAACACACATGAAGAAAAAGGCAGTAGAAAGAGGATTTGAATCCAGGTATTCAGAATCCAGTCTTTCTGTTTCTGTTGCCTTTCTAGTAGAAACTTCCAACTGCTGTTTACGTACTTGGTGGTCTTCTCTTGCTGCTGTATTTTTCTACCTACATAGCTTTATGATCTGTTGTAAACTCGTTTGTCATTGTTCATCTGGCCGAACCACTTGGGGTATGTTCCTTTTTATATTTCTCTCTTTCATCCTGGCTCTAATGCTCTTGACCCTACTTCCACCTTAGTTGTAATTTTTTGGAATGCAGTCACTATTTCTCAACACTCTTACTAAAGCTTTCTCCCTTCTCTTTTAGATAAGATATATACCCTTTCCTAGTCTCTCTTTCAGCATTGAGTCCCTGCCACCAAGTCTTTTTGGTATATGCAAGTTTGTTTAATATCCAAATCTACTCTTTTGAATGCAGATATCCCTTGCTATCCAAATCTGTTTAGTTCCTGAGTTTGGATCATGAGAACTTGGATTCAAGGGACACCTCTACTTAAGTTACTCATTAGGTCCTTCTGTTATAAATCCCGTTCCTCTGTGGCCAAATGGGAACACATGAATAGGCTCTGTTTGGCAGTCTCTATTTATTCTCATTGAGTTGTCTTTCCATCTTGGATGGAAGCTCCTTTCCTGTTGTCCCCTTTCTTTTCTCTCTCCTCTCCCACCCAGCTCCCAGCTCCATTCTACCAAGGAAGGAGAGTAAGGGAGTGCATTTGAGGGATGGGAATGGAGGGCATTCCAGTCCTGGGGCAAGTATATGTGAAAGTCTGGAAGCGTTACAGTCTCTTTCAAGGGCCAGTTGTTGCCACGGCTGGCAAATAACAAGAGTGCCTCAGCCTAATTTGTGTTATGTGAAGACTTCCTCACCAGAGGTGAAGGTGAGCAGGCAGGAGTGGATAAAGGACTCAGAGAACCCTGTTTGAGCATGGCTGCTTTCTGTACCCTGGTATGGAACACTGTTGAATGGCCTCTTTCGGGTCTATCACTGTTTATCCCTTATGTTTTAGTTAAGTATTCTTCATCAACTTAGTAGTTGTCCATAAAGTCAGATTCAAAAGATGAAACTTTTCTCAAGACAAGTGTTACTATTCTGTTCTTACCAATGCAGTACAGAAACCAAATTTCACTTTTAGATGCCATCTGTGAACTCAGCTGTTCACAATGCATCTTTCTCTTAAAATTTAAGTGCTCTTGTCCTCCCAAGTTCTCCTTCTTACCCAGAATCACTGGAAATAAATTCTGCATTTCTTCTGGCATAGAATCAAGGAAAGTGGGTAATAATTTGGTGAGTTTTGGCAAGCTACTTTTTCCCCGAAAGAATAGAATAACCCAGCTCCTGATCAAATCAATACCACCATGTCCATTCCCTGTAGGAGGAAATCAATAGCCATTGCTTTGTCGTCTTCTTCCTGGGATTGGGTCAAGAGTGTCTAGAGCCAGTTTCTGTCTTTTCGCTTGAGCCCAGGATTCTGCTGCTGCTGTACTAGGGTGCTATGGAAAGAAAACCTCATGTCTAATATTACCGTGCCAGTTGGATAGACTTCATTCTTTTTCTTTTCAGGGCCATGCTTCCAACCACCCCCCCCTTTTTTTCTTTTTTCTTCATAAGGGGAAAAAAGTTCTCTGTAGAGCTAGGCCTTAAGATTTTATTTGAAGGGTAAAGAGAAGTTTTATTATAAAATTCAAAAGCTTTATAGATTTGTTTGACTTCCACATTATTGTTAAGTAACTGCATGTTAAGGATCATCGGAAAATTGGAGTGATAGTGAAATTCATTTATAGTAGGATGTGTAGGATTTAAACCAATAGGTTAATCTTCCAAACAAATACCACACCCGCATTCTAGAAAATGGATATTTTAAGAAGGCTCATATTCTATTTTTCATTGAAGTGACAGATTTATTTTTTTATAATATCTTTTTTTAAAAGATTTTATTTATTTATTTGAGAGAGAGAGAAAGAGAGCATGAGAGGAGAGAGGTCAGCGGGAGAAGCAGACCCCTGCAGAGCAGGGAGCTTGATGTGGGACTCGATCCCAGGACTACAGGATCATGACCTGGGCTGAAGGCAGTTGCTTAACCAACTGAGCCACCCAGGTGCCCAGAAGTGACAGATGTAAATAATTTCTCAGATTGTAGCAATGCTCCTATTTATAGATGACATATTCCAGTGATAATTAACTTTTTTAAAAACTGCAAAAATACAGAGGGATTGATTTTAAGATATAAATAAGAATAAACTAAGGTTCAATTATGCAAAAAGTTATAAAAGGCAAACCAAAGCAATGTCAGATGAGGCCCAAAGTGGGGCGCCTGGATGGCTCAGTGGGTTAAGCCTCTGCCTTTGGCTCAGGTCATGATCTCAGGGTCCTGGTATTGAGCCCAGCATAGGGCTTTCTGCTCATCAGGGAGCCTCCTTCCCCCCTCTCTCTCTCTGCCTGCCTCTCTGCCTACTTGTGATCTCTGTTTATCAAGTAAATAAATAAAATCTTAAAAAAAAAAACGAAGCCCAAAGCAAAAGTCAAATCACTTGTTGGGACTCTAGGGGAAGAGGTTAGGGGAAGATTTGGGATGCTAGAAGTGTCATTGATGGCCAACTCAACTGCTTTGCTTTATAAACCAGAAAGCACAGGTTCCGTGAGTTACCTGAGATAACCAGTTTATGGTTTGTGGCAGAGCCAGAGACTGGGCCCCGGTTTCTTGATTCCCACTGTTTTTTCCTTCTTGACTCCCACTATTTTTCTTTCTTCTGTAACATGTGCTACAAAGTAATTACTAGATTATTCTATGTTTTGTCTTGTTTTGGTAAGAAGTAAAACAGATAGTCCCTTGGGTCTCTGCAGTGGGAAGAAGTCACCATTGTGAAGGAGGAAAAAGGGTCAGAAAAAGGAGCTTTTGTGTTTGTGTGTGTTCAGGGAGGTTTCCTGTAAAACGTCCTTCAGTTTGTGATGTAGTGATTTAGGGTGGGGTTGACCTGGAGCAGTTTCTGCCCTAGTTACGGGGGTTGTGGAAGTCCTATTGCCTGTTGAGTCGTGCCCAACAAAAATCTGGTCGAGCAGCCTCTGCACAGCACTTTGTACACAGGGACTGGGGAATAAGTGCTTAGCTGAGTTGAAGTGATAGTGGCAGGAATCATAAATCAGATTTGATGCAGTCCTGATAAAGAATTGTGTATTGTCTCCACGGTGACATTTGATGGATACTGTGCTTGAACTGTCTGCTGTGACACGTAACGAGGAGCTTGATTTCAGCTAACTCGTTTCTCAGGAACGTGTGCGTGGAGGGCTCCCCATCCCCGCTGGGAGTAAATACAAGAGAGGGTTCCTAGACCAGACACTTGCCGTGCTTCAGGCGGTTGGTGTGCCCTGTCTGTAGGCCAGGAGATTTGTCATTAGCCTTGCCACCCCTGAGACTGCCTCTTGGCAGCTGTCGTGTGGTTTTTCCCCAAAAGGAACAACCCAGAACAACTAACAAAAATGAAGGTTCCCTGCCTTCCTGTCTATAACTTCTGAATCTGTAACTATCTTTATGTCCTTCTCTCCTGTCTCTCCCACCTCCTGTTTAAGGCACTTCTCGACCTCTTTTCTGAATCCCCCCCTTGCCTCTCACTGAAGAATGCTCCTTCTGCAGGTGTCTCCCTTCCGTGAGCTCCTTCCCCTCAGCGTGCAAGTCCCTCTTCACCGGAAGCTCCCCACCAGGCGGAGCATCTCTCTTCCTTCCCTTCTTCTGTGACTGAGCCTCTTGCGGACGAAGGGTGGTGTTCTTGCAGTCATTCGATTTCCTTACTTTTCCTCTCTCTCACCCTCTCTGGTCAGTATCTGCTTCACTGAGACGGCGCTGTCTGTTCTTAACTTGCTGTTCCAGAGGACCGCCTCCGTGCCCGTCTTACCTGACTTTTCTGCCGTCATTTACCTCTCTGCTTCCTGAACTCTCTGGCTCTTCGGGCTTCTCTTATCAATTCTTTGGCTTCTTCATTGTGACTTATCCCTTCTGTGCCATCCTTTTTCAAGAATCTAGCTGCCTCCTTTTCTCATTATGTGTTTCCAGGGTTTTTTCCTCTGTGTTCATACGGTAAGAGAGTGCTGCTCTGATTTAACTTTCCAGCTCAGATTTCTTTCCTGAACCCCAGACTTCACCTCACTGGGGATCCTACAGGTCCCTCAGATTCAGCATGTTGAAATCTCTACTGTCCCTCAGTCACTTCCTCTGTTCCCGATTTCATTATCCATCTAAATCAGATACTAAAAACCTTGGTGTCATCCCTCATTTCTTCTTTGTATCCCTTAATATAGTATCACCATTACTTGTCACTTGTTTCTTTTCCTTCCTGAGTTGTCCACACTATCAGTGGTGCTGCTAGTGCTGATGGCTTTTATTGGTCTTTTTTTCTTTATGGGAAAAACTTCTCTTTCTTCTGTAGCTCACATTTTCCCACTGTCTACACCAAATGTCTCTGGCTTTGATTCTCCTAAATGAGTACATAAGGCCACAAGCCAGACTATTTCTAGATGAAGTACGGTGTCAGGTATAAACTGCTATAGGGAGATTAAGGAAGGTGAAACCCAAGGAAGAAAATCCTGGATTTGATGATTCAGGTGGTATCTGGCCGTGGAGGAAGTTTTGTAGCATAGTGAAGACTCCCCACACCATTTCTCCTTTGGTGTACCTTTGTCTGAGATAGCATTCAAGTGGTGTCCTTCTAGTCACTGAAACTTTGTTGTCAGGGTCCTTCTGCTCCTCTGCTCACTTTATCCAGTTAGTAGATTTTGCCAGTTGAGACCTCAGTGTTCTCTTACTTGTGTCCCTTTGATTTTTTTCCTCTTTGAATTTGAATCTTCGTCAATCATCTTTTTGTTATCATTCACATTTAATTGATCATCAGGTTATGATGGTTCATAATCCAGTTGTAAATCTGTCCCTTTTTTTTTTTTTTAAAGATCTTTTTTAAAGATCTATTTATTTATTTTAGAGAGCATAAGGGAGTGACTGGGTAGAGGAGCAGAGGAAGAAAATCTTCAAGCAGATTCTCTGCTGAGCGTGGAGTCTGATGCGGAGCTCGATCCCACTACGTGTGAGATCATGGGCTGAGGCAAAACCAAGACTGGAACTTAACCAACTAAGCCACCCAGGTGCCCCTTAATGTTTTATTTTTATGTGATCTTTAGATCTAATGTGAGACTCAGACCCACAACCCTGAGATCAAGAGTTACACACTTCACCAACTGAGCCAGCCAGGCACTCCCCTATTATCATCTTAAATGGAAAATTCAGTGGACAATTTTTAGTTCTTTGTCCTATTTTATCATTCTTTTTTTTTTTTTTTAAAGATTTTATTTATTTATTTGACAGAGAGAGATCACAAGCAGGCAGAGAGGCAGGCAGAGAGAGAGGAGGAAGCAGGCTCCCCGCTGAGCAGAGAGCCCGATGTGGGGCTTGATCCCAGGACCCTGAGATCATGACCTGAGCCGAAGGCAGCGGCCTAACCCACTGAGCCACCCAGGCGCCCCTATTTTATCATTCTTAACACCGTTGATCACTGTCTCCTTCATAACCCTCTTCTCTTGACTCTTGAGACTCTGTTCTCCTGCTTTTCTTTTCTTTCTTTCTTTCTTTTTTTTTTTTAAGATTTTATTTATTTTATCTGACAGAGATCACAAGTAGGCAGAGAGGCAGGCAGAGAGAGAGGGAGGAGGAAGCAGGCTCCCTGCCGAGCAGAGAGCCAGATGCGGGGCTCGATCATGACCCGAGCCGAAGGCAGAGGCTTTAACCCACTGAGCCATCCAGGCGCCCCTTCTTTCTTTTTTTTAAAATTTTGTTTATTTATTTGACAGAGATCACAAATAGGCAGAGAGGCAGGTGGGCGGGGCGGGGGGGGAAGCAGGCTCCCTTCTGAGCAGAGAGCCCCATGCAGTACTTGATCCCAGGACCCTGAGATCATGACCTGAGCTAAAGGCGGACTCTTAACCCACTGAGCCACCAGGCACCCCGTTCTCCTGCTTTTCTTACCATGTCTTTGGTGGTCTTTTCTTGGTCTCTTTTGAGGGCCCCCAAATATATTTGTCCTCTGGCTTGATCTCTCCTGGCCATGTCTGGGCAATCTCATCTATACTCATGATTTCGGCTACCACTCATCTGTTACTCCCAAATCTTTTTCCTCAGGGCACGCTCTTCCACTGAACCCCAGATCTGTATTCCTCATTTGTTTACCAGATACTTCCACTTGGAGGTTCCACAGAACTTTAAATGCAGTGGATTTGAAAAGGGAACTCATTGTCATCTTCCCCAGACTTCTTCCTTTTTCATTTTGCCTTGATGAAGGGCACCATCAGTTGCCCATAGCCCAGATATGACACCTTGGGGACATTAATGCCTCCCTTCTCACTGTCCCCATTCATTTGGTCACAAATTCTATTGAGTCTACTGCCTAAATTCCTAAATCTCTCAGGTCTGCTTTCATGTTTCTGTCCTCACTGCCTTAGCTTGGATCCTCAGTATTTTCTTGCCTCATCAACGCCTTTGTCTCCTCACTGCCCACAACTGCAGTTGTGTCTCCTTCTCCCTCCTACTTCCAAATCCCATACTCAGCTGAAATTTGAGTTCTTATTATATCTTACTTACATGTGAAATGTTGTGCATGCATTCTTACTTAACCACCACATTAACTCACCATTCTTTTACTTCGGAAGAGAGTCGGCCCAGGTCTCACAAATACAAGTGGTAGGAGAGAAATTTGAACCCAGGCTGTATGCTCCAGAGCCATGCATTTAATTAACCAGTTCATTGAGCACCTTTCACTGGCCACCCCTCTTTCCATATTGTAATCTTTGGAAGCATGTCATTGGTCAAGGTAGTTAAGGTCCAACTCCTGAGAGGAAACTATTGACATTAATTATTTGGAATTCTATGAGGAAGATTTATTTCTTCCCCTTTTTCATTTAATCATTTTTGTGTTGTAGATGTATTTATTTTATACTTGGGTTTATAATTCAGTACTATGTTACTTATTTAACCAGCTCTCATTTTTAAGATGTTCAAGTTATTACCAACTTTTTGCTATTATAAAGCCTGACGAACGAATATTTTCTTAGAAGTCTTGGCTTGCTGTTTTGTTGGTTTCTTTAGAGATATTCCTCAAAGTAGGATTGGTTCGGTAGGTGCATTTAAGTCTTCTATACATGTTTCTCGGGGTGGCTTTTACCTTAAGCATCTGTTTTTATGCTGCTGTCTTTCTAGGACGTGCTCTTAACACCCTTGAGATTTTGCATCCCTCTTTGGGATTATGAATAGTTCATCTTTAAAACCAGGAATTCAACTATTCATGCTGATTTATTTACCTGTGTAGAGTATTGTGTCAAAGAACGCACTGCAATATCGGGGAAATTCCCAGCATGACGCCCAGGAGTTTCTGCTGTGGCTTCTGGACCGAGTTCATGAAGACCTCAATCATGCTGTGAAGCAGAGTGGCCAGCCTTCTCTGAAGGTGAGGGTGCGCGCCCTGCTGGGGCAGCCAGGGAGCCGGAAGCAGGGGGCTAGGGGATGGTTTAGTGAATGGAGTGAATGTAGATTCTTCTCTCAGACCTCCACTGAGGAGTTGTTGCGGTTTGCATTTAGTTAATAATAGTGAAATCAACTAAGCCCTGGGTAAGTATAAAATTCAGGGGTACTTAGAGGATTTTCCTTGTGTTTACTGCTTGCTGGGAGCATAAGAAAGATGCTGTGTCTAAGGAACTTAGAGTCTAGGGAGGGAGGACATATTTGCGTGTGTGACTAGCTTTAGACTACAGTCAAGTGATTCCAGGTCACTAAGCTGTATTTAAAGCAGAAATTGCTTTCTTTTCCAGTGAGACACATAGACTTACAGATTACTGAAATGAATACACGCTCAAAAAGGAAATGAATGGATGTCTTTGCTATTACAATTGGATTTGAGTGTAGGAACTGAACCCCTAGAATATCCTACTAAGAAATAGTGATTCTTCCTCAGTTTTTATGCATGCAGCCTTAATATGATTGGTGAAATGATTTCTATAGTGGAAATAATAGACCAAAGAGTTGCTATTCGCTTGCCATTTTTAAAGGTTTTGATAATTCTGCACTGTAATTCAAAATTTCAGTCTGTGATTTTGGTAAGGTGTTAAGTAATTCTGATTCAAGGTCCCTCTGTGCCCATACACTCTGTACTGTCATAGGACCACGTGATTGTGGCTAGGTGTCCCACCAGACTGAGATGTACTCAAGGTCAGGCACTGTGTCTTATTTATCTTTGTGTCCTTGTGCCCTTTGCGGGGCTCTCTGTACATGCTAGCAGGTGTTCAGTGACTAACTGTCAGGTGGATGGACATGAAAAGGCCAATTAAATATGCAGTAGAGTGGCTGGGCACCAAATCGAGCAGCACAGCTGGCAGGGGCTCGAGCGGGTGGGCACCATGGTGGGGGTTATTTCCTGGAAGAGCCCAGAGGGAGACCTTCAGAGCTGGAGGGAGATGGGAGCACCCTATGGAAGGACTGCCGGGCTGCCTGTGTGGGGTGGAGAGACCAGCACAGGCACGGTCTGTGGAAGAGCCTATGACATGCATCCTCGTGACCCCCATCCTGGCCACTGCATTCTGATGCCTTCAGCACATTCTTTTCACTGGAACATCTGGACCTGATGCACAGCTTGTAGAGGAAGTCAGGACATTTGTGACTGTTTCAGGTTTATCTCCCATCAAAAACTGGTACTTCTAATGTGTGAAATTGTACTTGCCCTTTTTTTAGCCACCATCAGAGACTGATATGATGCCTGAGGGACCATCTTTTCCTGTCTGTAGCACTTTTGTACAAGAACTTTTTCAAGCCCAGTACAGGTATGAGCATATCAAATTGTCTCTTATGTGGTCTGCTTGACATAGCCCTAGATGATCTTACTCTGTGTGTCTCTCATTTTTGTCTCTGAAGATCTTCTTTGACATGTCCTCACTGTCAGAAGCAGAGCAACACCTTTGACCCTTTCCTCTGCATTTCTTTGCCAATTCCTCTACCCCACACAAGGTAAGAAGAGCAGGTTTAATAAAATTAAGACTGTACGTTCCTGTGTATTCCTTTCCTCTGTAGGCTCCTGTTTGGTCTCCTTACTTAGGTAACGAGATTAGTGATAAATTGAATACAGGCATTGTAAAAACCTCACAGAAGTCTGTAAATCCCAGTCTGAATTTACAAGGTGAGCAGGCACACGCGGCAAGCAAGTCTTTTTACAGTTCCCGTGGTTGTCGTTTGTTCAGTTGCTTGTCCACTGATAGTGTGGGGCAGGGGGAGGGTTGTGGAGTGTCTTCTAGATTTTCTAGAGACTATATGTTGCACTTTAAATTAGTTACTTTATTTGAACTGTTTTTTCAAAATTTCTGAGAGTTAGGCTTTGTAACATACAAAGCACAGAATCAAGTGTTGATATGTTACATTTTGTTTGACTGCCTTTTCCAAAGGTGTCTTGATTATTGTTTTCTGGTTCCACTTAACCCCTTTGGCTTCCAAATAAAGGTGTAGGTTAGCTTCAGTTTTGTGTTAATTTCAGATCAGGTTTGTTTTGCTTCTGTATTTTAGTTGAAATAAATGCCTAATGAGAAGATCTGACTTTGATCTGCACAGGCCTCTCTATGTTACCGTAGTGTATCAGGGGAAATGTTCTCACTGCATGAGGATTGGTGTGGCCGTGCCTCTGTCTGGGACTGTCGCCAGGCTTCGGGAAGCAGTGTCTATGGAAACAAAGATCCCCACTGATCAGGTAATAAGCCTGCTCAGGCCGATTACACATGAGCCATAAAAGTGTTGCTTTCTGTTCTGGAATTTTCTAATAGTCCTCTGCCAAGTATGGTTAGATAGAAATGCAAAACCAGTTGTGTCTGTGTTGAGGAAAGAAAAATCAAGACCCAAAGAAGGAAAATATATATGAAAACTTTTCATGCTTCATTTAATTATACATATATTTTTAAAAGGAAAGCTGTGACTTGACACCAAGACCTTCTTTTAGCTTTGTTTATAAAGCATAATTACTCAGCCTTTCTTAAACTATCCTTATGGATGCTTATGTGGGCAATTGAAAGAGCATCCCTATGCTATTTGAAGGTCAGAGAGGCTTGGAAAACTCCACTAGTGGCTCTTGAAAATCCCTTTCCATTATGGTGATAAGGATGGATATCTTCTTGCTGGTGTAGTACATACAGATGCTCCATATGGTTCGCTTCCTGCTTAAAGCTGGGTCAGAGACTCACGTCATTTAGATGCGAGAAAGGAACGTTGTGCCCCTTCTGCCTTCTTTTGGGGGGGGGGGTGTAAATTTTTGATAAGTAGTTATATTTAAGTTGACCCAAAATACTTTTGGCTTGTTTGTGACTTGACATTTTTGCATACAGTTTTTACTCAATTCATTATTACGATTTTATTTAGAAAAACATTTCTGATTTTAGATTTACTAAGGAAAGATGATCCTGTGGTAGAATAACTTTTCCCTAGATAGCTTCTGGAAGCTGCTGTGTAATCACGTGATTAATAAAGGTGTTTTGTACTTTGGCCTCATGTGGCTTCATTTGGGAAGTTCCAGTAAAACAAATACAACCAAATACAGTAAAACAAATACGACCAATAACAGCAAATATCTCATATTTTCATAGGCCAAGTACTGGCGTGTTGATAAAATGTTCATATTCTTCCTTACTTTCAAGTGCTTTTTGATTCTTTTTTCCCTTCAGGATGAGGGGAAAGACTGAAAGAGGGAGGCAGGCTGAGGTGTGTGTTTCTGGGCAGATCTGGTTGTATCTTTAAAGCTTCAGTGCTCTCTGGCTCTTTTTGCATGTGGTTTAAATGGCTGATAGAATTACAAGTTTGTTTTTGACGTTAGCTTGCTGGAGAAAGTAAATTATCTTGCATGTTCACCTGCAGAAAAACAATGTGGTTATTAAACTCATCAGAAGAAAAATACGCTAGGGGTATTTTTCTTGGACTATTTGTGGAATGTGCCACCAGCCTCTTTAACCTCACAGACTCGTAGTATGTTTGTGTTAGCAGAGGGGATTTTAGGGCTCCCTTCCAAGCCCCTCATTTGAAGGAGGCCCAGAGAAACCATGTGACTTGTTCAAGAGCATAGGGCTGGTTGGTGGCAGGCTGGGACTGGAGCCTCTTCATGCCCAGCCCAGTGCTTTTTCTCTAGACAGTGCTGCTGAGTGTGTAGTGAGCATCTAAATGTTTCCATTGTGTTCCCCCCCCCTTTTTTTTAATTGTGAAAACTCAACCATTTCAGAAACAGGACTTAGAAAGTAGAAGTATCTTGTCCTAAGTATCTTAGAACTCAGAGTTACTGACTCTAATACTGTGTTGTATATTCACCCCTATTTTTTCCTGTGCATATACTACATTTGTTATTTTATAAAGAATGGAATCATTTACACAAATTATTCTTTATGTCACTTCTTATTTAACTAGGAGATCTTCCCATGTTAGTGCACGTATGTGCGGCTCATTCTTTGTAATTACAGTAGGACTGTGTAATATACTTAACTAGTTCCTGGTTTGGGTTGATTTCATTTTTTTTTTCCTTTTACAAAATCTGTGGTTGTATGACATTTTTAACCTGAAACAAAGAAAAGTTATTGAGGTAGGAGAAAGTCTCGGAATTAGATGTGGTCTCTGCTTGTCTTGTTGACAAGTCTCCCACCTCTCTTCAGTTTCTCCCCCTTGTGAGACAAGGGGCTTATACTTTATCATTTCCTGGGGACTCTTCTTCACAAAAACTTAGAGGAACTCTGGATTCCGTGACATAGCATTCTGAAATGAGGGTATGTTACACGTTTACAGAGGATATCGTGCTTCTATGATTCTCTCACTGAAGGCAAACAGTGTGGGCCCTGTGACATGTTTCAGTCCCTCTCACGTCCCCACAAGCCCTGACAGACTGGAGAAGCTCATGGTAGAATCGGGAGATCAATTCGTATTGACTTTCCAGTTACCCAACTGTTTACATTTTTCCCATTTTTAGATTGTGTTAACGGAAATGTACTATGATGGGTTCCATCGTTCCTTTTGTGACACAGACGACCTGGAAACAGTCCATGAAAGCGACTGCATTTTTGCCTTTGAGACTCCAGAAATATTTAGGCCTGAAGGAATTCTCAGTCAAAGAGGTAAATGAGCATCTTTTCCATAAGGGTTTTCAGGTTTCACAACTGTCTACCCTTTGAGATGTCTGTTCTATAATGGCATACTTTTTTTAACTGTGGTAAAATACCCATAACTTATTTTTATGATGGTATAAATTTTATGGTAGCATTTCTCTGGAACAAGGCAGTTCTCACTGTTTTAGGCAAAGATATTTCCTTAGTTTCTAATCTTTTCTGCCTGCACTTGGAGCAGTCCCTATCTGAGTCTCAGAAATGACTGAATCCTCCCTCCTTTTTGGTTAAGTGGCTTCTTAGCATCTTACGACAGCATTTGGGAAGATGTATGATGCCATAGCTGCTTTTTTTTTTTTTTTTTTTTTTTGCCTTTTGTTACCTGCTCCGATGCTTAATTTCTAAATTCTAACTCGGTTATAAGATGTTTGCTTAATACCTTGCTTTTAAGAAATTTGCATCAATAAGAAGCAAAAGAAAGTCTAGCTCTGGACAGTGCTGTTCCTTTTCCTGTGGTTTGGAACTTAGCCTGTCTCTCTACTGTGGTTGGAGGATTTGGGGGCTATTTCTGATTTTGAAAGTTGCTAGGCAACTCGAACTTTGTTCCTGGCCTTAGTGTTCTTCATGGTTCTGGGGCTTCTGTTCTTTTCCTTTACTTTATTCCAGTGATTATTAAAGCATGAAAGGCACCTGGGAACTGGTTAGAAATGCAGATTCCCGGAACCTACTGCAGACCTACTGAACGAGAAGCCCTGGGGCTGGGGCCCAGCCTGCGGTTTTTCACAGGTGATTCCAGTGCACGCCAAAGTGGGAGAATGGCTGAACTGAGAACCTAGTCTGCGCAGTGTCTTTCTCCTGCCATGTTTTTTAGAACTGAACCTCCCCGCTCATCTCCTTTTCCTCTGCTTCCATCCCTGACTTCTAACTCTTCCTCGGAATCTCTGCTTAGAAGTCCTGCATCGTCTTAACATCAGCATTTCTTAGACTGTATCCTCCTGCATTTCTTCTCTGGAATCATGGTATCACCATCCTTCTTTTCACCCAAGGTGGATCCGAGCACTTCTTCCTCAAAATTCACATAGAAATGATTAAACACTATGCCGTTTTCTTCCTCATCCTCTTGCCACTGGTATGGCTCAGACCTATCTCAGCTGGGCTTTTCTAGTAACTTCTCTACTAACTGTCTTTACCCCTCGACTTTCTTCTGTTAATTATTTTTTCATGGTGCCACCAGACTTTTTTGGATATACGTTTCTGATCATATTATATGCTTATTGACTTGCCAGTGTTTCCCTTTTGAGATTAAATCTGAACACCTTGGAAGAATTCATGGTTGGTCCTTGCCTTTCTTTCTAGCCTCTTTATTATATTCCATCTCCTTCATGTACCCTATCTAGGTTACTCTGTATTTTTGGAATATGTCATGTACTTTTATACTTTCTTTCTGTTGAGAATTCATTTCTCTAGATCCTTTATCAGCTCTTACTTTATCTCCCCTACACGTGCCTCCCTGCAATCCACTCATCTCACCCAGTCCTAAGCAACCACGCTATTCTACTCTGATCTCTGTAGATTTCCCTAGTTTAGACGTTCATGTGAACAGAAACATATAACGTGGCCTTTTGGGACTTGCTTCTTTCACTTAGCATAGTGTTTCAGGGTTCATCCATATTGTAGCATGTATCAGTCCTTCAGTCCTTTTTATCACTGAAGAGTATTCCATTGTATGTATATGCCACATTTTGTTGATCCATTTATCTGTTGATGGACATTTGGGTTGTTTCCACATTATGAAATAGTGCTGTTATGACCATTCATGTACAAATATTTGTTTGAATACCTGTTTTCAGTTTTTTGGGGGGATACACACATCCATACACACACCCCTAGGAGTGGAAACACTGGATCATGGTAATTCTGTGTTTAACCTTCTGAGGAATTGTCAGACTGTTTTTTTCAACAGGTGAATCATTTTTCATCCCACCAATATATGAGGGTCATAATTTATCTACATTCTTGCCAACATTTATTATTTTCCATCTTTTTGATTATAGCCATCCTAGTGGGTGTGAAGTGGTGTGTTAATGTGTTTGTATTTGCATGATAAATGATGTTGATCATGTTTTCATGTGCTTTGGACATTGGTTTACCTTCTTTAGAAAAATGTCTATTCAGATTTTTAAATGGGGTTGTTAGTTTATTTTTGTTATTGAGTTGTAGGAGTTCTTTATATATGCTGGATGCTATATATAAATATATATATGCTGGATGCTAGACCCTTATCAGATATATGACTTCCAGGTATTTTCTCCCATTCTATAGATTGCCTTTTCACTTTCCTGATAGTGTCTTTTGATGCACAAAAGTTCTTAGTTTTGATGAAGTCTAATGTTTTCTTTTTTTGTGGCTTATGCTTTTTGTTGCTTATCTAAGATTCCATTCTTAAATCCAGGACCATGAAGTTTACCCCTGTGTTTACTTCTAGGAATTTTAGCTCTTACACTTAGATCTTTGCACCCTTTTGAGTTTTAGCTCTTACATTTTAGCTCTTACATTTAGATCTTTGTACCCTTTTGAGTTATTTTTTGTATGTGGTTTGTGGTGGGTATTCAGCTGCATTCTTCTGTTGTATGTAAACAGTAATCCTAGCACCATTTGTCAGAGATACTATTCTTTCCACATTGAATGATCTTGGTGTCCTTGTTGAATGTCCTTATTTTGGTTCCACCTTTCCTTCATCACCTATTTCCAGAGGTGCCTCGAGTTTCTGAACCTTTTGGTAATTCTGTACATTGGGTTGGTCAACTTTCTCTGCTGCCAGTCTAGGATTCCATTATCTCTGGTATACCCATATTTACATTATTATTTTCTAGGTAGTCTTTTGTTTCAGTTTTAATTTTTCTTTGACCTGACAGCTTCTTTTTATTTGCAAGTGGCATTTTCATGTGTGTGCTTTGCTCAAGTTGTTTTCTACTTTTAATTACATTACAGTAAAAGAATACTCAGTTATCACCTTTTCCAGAAAGCTTTTCCTCACCACTCACCCCCTCCCCCCGAGCCCCTCCTCCCAAGCTGGCTGACTTCCTCCTCCTCCTTGCTCTAGTCACATCTTCTGCTAATCTCTGACACCAGCACGTTGTATGCAGATGATCTTTTTTCTCCTCTGTCCTTCCACTGCACTATGAAATTCTTTGCAGTTGGGGCTGTGTTTTGTTTTCTCTTTCTGTACCCAGCAGTTCAGTATAGTTCCTCATGCATAACAAGAGCCCAGTTAAAGTTTGTTAACTGAAGATTTGCTAAAATCCCCTTTCACACCCTCATTGCTAAGGGTTAACCCTAAGTTTCTGTTTTTAAGTGAATTTGGTGAGGTCCAAGGTTATCATCTACTAACCAGAGAGTGCCTCTGTTGGAAGACCAGACCACTTACTGAGTATGTGTTAGCCTCTGTTAAAGCCTTGTAAATAACTTATTTGAGACGTATGAATCTGCTGCCTTCCTGCTTTGCAAATAAGAGTGCGAAGTCTTGGGGAGGTTGAGTAACCCCCAGTAGTGCATCTGCTAGTAAGTGGGGGCGCTTCTTGAACACAGCTTGATTTCCGTGCAGTTGAGTGCTGCCCCTCATCTCATTAGGGACCCTCATCACTTTAGCACACGCCTGCCTTCTGCAAGGAGCTGGGAAATGAGATAATTCATTGTCTCAAATTCAGACTTGTTTTTATTTTCTCATATCAAAGTTTAAAATGACTATAAAGTGAAATCTGTTCTTCCTTTTGTGATTTCTTTTTGGTGTTTAAGCTTAAAAAGTCTTCCTCTCTCTAATAGCTTGATGAAGATTCTATTTTTTCTTACTTCTAATTTCTGTTTACTTTTTTTTTTTAAACTCTAATTCACCTGGAATTTATTTCGATTAACCACACACTGGTCCTTTTAAATTGCTGTAATACTAATGTCCCTTAATAGGTTTGGCAGGTCTCATATTGCTGGATATTTAGGTTGTTGCTAAAATGCCGCCATGAATGCTTTTGTATAGCCACTTTTTTAGTCTCCTTTTGGTGGCGGGTTTGTTTGTGTGTTTGTGCATGTGGCGGTTGTGGTGGTGGTGGTCGAGGGCTTTCCTTCCCCTTTCCTTTTTTTAAAAAAGATTTTTGTTTAAGAGAGAGTGAGAGAGACCACGGGGAATGGGGAGAGGCAGAGGGAGTGGGAGAAGCAGACTCTCTCCTGATCAGGGAGCCTGACGTGGGGCTTGATCCCAGGACCCTGAGATCATGACCTGAGCTTCAGGCAGATATTTAACTGAGTGAGCCACTGAGGCAACCCGGAGGGCTTTCTTTTTTTTTTTTTGTAGGTTTCCTTAGGCTGTACTTCCAGAGGATTAAAGACAGGAACAACTAATTTTATTTTTTTATTGAGGTATAATTGACATATAACATGTTAGTTTCAGAGGGTACAATATAATGATTCAGTGTTTGTATATAGTGCAAAATGATCATTACAGGAAGTCTAGTTAACACCCATCTCCATATAGTTAACAATAGTTTCTTATTATGATGAGAACTTTTAAGATCTACTTTCTTAGCAACTTTCAGATATACAGTACAGTATTAACTGTAGTCACCATGCTGTACATTACATCCCATTACTTATTTATTTTATAGCTGGAAGTTTGTACCTTTTGATCCCCTTTCACTGAATTTGCCTGACATCACCTCACCCTCTGCAACCACTAATCCGTTCTCTGTATATGTGAGCTTGGTTTTGTTGATACTGTCTTATATTCCACATATAATGAGATCATATGGTATTTCTCTTTCTCTGACTTCTTTCATTTAGCATAATGCTCTTAATGTCCATCCATGTTATTGCAAATGGCAAGAGTTCCTTCTTTTTTATGGCTGAGTAGTATTCCATGAACATGAACCATTGTTTAATCAAGCACTTGAGTTTCTGCTAAGTACAGGGCATTGTACTAGGTGCTGAGTTGCTGAGTGGCTCTGATAGCTCTATTTCACCTGATTTTCAGCGACCTGTATCATGCCCATCAGTCATATATTTTTGTTCACTTAAATGTAGGTCCATCTAGTGTGGTTGATTGTATTAAAGTTTCCGTGTCTTATAATGGCTGTGGATCTGGTAAAGATGGTTTATCTTCTGTTTCTCATAACTCTGGCTCTTTAATTAGGGAGAAGAAACTGCAGTTAGAATATTGAAGTTCATTCCACATTTACTAGTCTTAAATTTTTTTTTTCCAGTTTATTTGGTTGCTGGTTGCATAGTCTTACCTTAAATTTGTCTTGGCGGATCATCTCTGCAAACTTGCTCTTCTAAAACTGTATCCAGTATTTGCTCAAGTGAAGAGGGCTTTTTGTTGTTGTTGTTGAAGATTTTATTTATTTGAGAGAGAGAGTGCATGAGCAGGGGAAGGAGCAGAGGAAGAGAGAGAGACTCCTCAAGCAGATTCCCCACCAAGTATGGAGCCTGGTATGGGGCTCGATCCGAGGACGCTGAGATCATTACCTGAGCTGAAATCAAGAGTCAGATGCTCAGCTGACTGAACCACCCAGGTGACCTCAAGTGAAGAGTTTTAAATTTCAGTTTTCAAGATACATAAAGCTAGTTTAAAGGAAATGTAGATACTTACATTATTTTAATGGTGGGGCGCCTGGGTGGCTCAGTTGGTTAAGCCTCTGACTTTTGATTTCAGCTCAGATTCTTTTTTTTTTTTTTAAAGATTTTATTTATTTATTTGACAGAGAGATCACAAGCAGGCAGAGAGAGAGGAGGAAGCAGGCTCCCCTAGACAGCAGAGAGCCCGATGCGGGGCTCGATCCCAGGACTCTGAGATCATGACCTGAGCCGAAGGCAGCAGCCTAACCCACTGAGCCACCCAGGCACCCCTCAGCTCAGATTCTTGATCTCAGGGTTGTGAGTTCAAGCCCCACTTGGGCTCCACGCTGGATATAGAGCCTACTTAAAAAAAAGAAAGTGAAAAAGAAAAAATTATTTTAATGGCTAGAGAAGTTATCTCAAAGTAGAGCATTGTTTTTTTTATTGTAGTTTAAATTACATAATGCAGTTTCTTAATTTCTCTTTTGCATGAATTTCTTTGTAATGAATAAAAGGAATTTTGAATTGATAATGTTCTTTTTTATTTTATTTTTCCAGGAATCCACTTAAACAACAATCTAAACCACTTGAAATTTGGCTTGGATCATCGACTATCTTCTCCTACACAGGCAGCAGCAAAGCAAGGGAAAACAGACTTGCCCCCAACAAGAGCAGGAAACGACAAGATTGTTCTGTTAGTGTGTAACCGAGCATGCACTGGGCAGCAAGGGAAAAGGTAAAAACTGGCTCATAATAAGTGCTGAAACTTTAAAAGTTCAGTATTTAAGGATGAAAAACCCTTTTATTAATTTTTGATTTAGATATTTAGAAAGAATATGTGTATTAGTTGACCTGATTTGATGGCTTGGGAGGGGGAGAATATAAAATTAGGATGATAGAATCAGAATTAGAAAGGCTCTGCAAGCTCATCTAGTTGTTAAAGTCTTGGTTCATGTGTTTATTTTTAGTTCAGGTTCCTCAAGGGGCCTGTAGGCCTAAATCCAGCTACTTTCTTAACAGCTTTTTTTTCCCTTTTAAAAAAATTCTTAACATATCTACTTGAATGGTACATGCATCTCAGTCTTATGTTCCAAACTGAACTGGTTCTCTCTATAAATCTGGCCTCCAGTATTTCCTGTCTCAGCAAGTGGTGGCACTATTCATTTAGCTGCTTAAGTCAGAAAATCGGGAGTTGCAAATCTCTCTCAAATCTGTTTCCTGCTAAGAATTTATAAGAGTTTTAGACTATCTTTTAAGGCAACTCTACCACAGTAGTACTGTAACCTGAGTAATAACAAAATATGGATATGTTTCATGGACAAAGGACTCTCTTTCTGCTGTTTGTCAGAATAGCATTTTATTAGTCTTTTCAAATGTTGCTTAGAAATAACTTCCTTATTTATAATGGTTAATGTAAGTACGAAATGTGTTGATTTGTGTATTTATGATATTCGTTAACAAATACTTCAGTGTTTACAGCGTGTTGGGCACTGTTCCAGCACTGGGCATGGGGCAGTGAATGAGACAGACTGTGTTCTTGTGGAGCTTACATCCCAGTGAGGACAGACCTGCTGTAAATAAGTAAACACAGATCACTTCAGACAGTCTTCACCACTTAGAAGATATTAAAGCGGGCCGGGGTGGTAGAGTGTGCTGGTCGGGGGGCGGCCAGACCCCTCTAGAGAGGGGGACAGGGAGGTCCACCTGAAGAAGGAGCATGGAGCTGAAGAGACAGTGTAAGTGATCTGAGCCTCCAGAGAGAAGGCTTTGTGGGGAGAGAACATGAGTACAAAAACCCTGAGACTAAGGGGAACTTGGCATGTTTAAGGGGCAGAAAGAAAGGCAGCTCAGTGTGTTGATACAGAATAAAGAACCTGTGGAGTCCCTTTTGTGATGCTCTTCTCTTGCAAGTGAAGACACGACCGTGTGAAAAATAGGAGTGGCCGATTTACATGTGCCTGTAATTTCTTTCATGTCACAGTGCTGTTTGTGGAGTACTGCTCTGTGTAGACGGAGGCTGTTAGGAATGGCTTTTTTGATCTGAGTGCATCTCCTTCAGCCTGAGTCAGGGTTTATCTCTTGGCTCCTTCGTTCATTCATTAAGCACTATGGATTTCTGGGCGTTGGCTGTTTGGGTCACTGTGATAAATAAATCACAGTTCCTGCTATCAGATAACTGTCTACTGGTGGAGGCAGGAAGATAGACAGTATTTGTAGCATGGTGGAGTTAGTGCTGTGGCCCAGACAGCACAGGGAACAAATCAACAGGATGCTTCCTAGAGAAGAATCCCTCTACTGGGTCTTGATGTGAGTGAGTAGGAGGTGGCCTAGAGGAAGGGTGGAGGGGTGTTCCGGGGGAGGGAGTTGACTGCACAGAGAATGAGTAAGACACGCGTAGGGCACAAATAGGTCTGAGTGGCCAGGCTTGGGTGAGAGAGCCCCTGGGCCAGGGGTCCTCGGCCCTGGCTGCATATCAGAACCACCTGGGGGTTCCTCAGTAAATCTCTGTGCTCGGCCCCTGTACCAGAGTGATTACAGCAGAATCTTGGGGGCTTAATTTAAAAAAAAAAATCCCTGGGGGCTGCAGCATGGGCAGGGGCACATGGCTTCTACCGTAGGCTGGAAGCTGACTTTCAGGGTCACTTGCTTGCCAGCAACTTGTCAGACAACCAGGCTACAGCCACCTGCCTGCTAGACCTTCCAGTCTATTCCTGCAGCACACAGCCCCTTATATGTGGACCCATGCTGTTTGCCAGACCATGTCCTCAACCGTCCCCTTTCCATATCCGTCGATCCTGTCCTCTTGCTATCTAGTACCCCTGAGAAGCCATTTTGGCACATGAACTGTTAAATTTCATTTAGAAACCTAAGCTTCTCTGCTGACTTTTTCATCCACTTATGGAAGTAACTATTAAATTTCCTGTTTTATTTTGAGAACTGTCCTAAACCCGATAATATAGTCATTCCATTTTAAGAGACCATGAATGAAGAATTATGCATTAAAGGGATTGCCATACTTTTAAGGTGATTGCAGTATTTATGTGTGTTAGATTTGGACTGCCTTTTGTGCTGCACTTAGAGAAGACAATAGCGTGGGACCTTTTGCAGAAGGAAATCTTGGAGAAGATGAAGTATTTCCTGAGGCCCACAGTTTGCGTCCAGGTGGGTAAGCATTTTGACACTCCAGCATAGCATGCGTGTGTACCCAAGTGAAGAAACAGTCACTGCGGTGAAATTTGAATTTCGGACCTCTGCACTTAGGGAAGACCAGGTGCTGAGCTGGGATGTTGAGGAGCCCTGGTGGAAAGCTGTTTGGTAAAGTCAGCTGTGTTCACATTTTCAAGACTAAGAATTTACCCCTCAGTTCCTGGCCACTGCAAGAATTTCTTTGAATTGCTAGGTATTTCTTTATAATATATATTTATTTAATAAAGATTAGTACATGATCAGCTTTGAGAGATTTTGTAGAACAGCTCTCTGTATATTTTCAAAATTAGGATTATTATATGAAGGTATTCCTGGAGGACTTATATTCAGTTAAGGTTCAGCCTAAAGCAACATATTACTTGTCTTGCATAACATATTTGCTATGTAAATTGCATTTAGGTACATCATCTTTAAAGTGTGTAAGAGTGACTCAACAACCTAACAATATCAGAGAGAAGCATTTTGCAAAACCGTTTGTTGTCTGTCTAATCAGTTTTGGAAACGCCACTGTGACCACTGTGACGCACATGCCCTTGAAGAGCAGTTCAGCCACATTTTCCTTTATTGTTTGACGCAGGTGTGTCCATTCAGTTTGCGTGTTGTCAGTGTTGTGGGGATAACATACTTGTTGCCCCAGGAGGAGCAGCCGCTGTGCCACCCAACAGTAGAAAGGTAAAAATCAATCGGTCACCTTGTAGAATTTTAGTAATGCTCCTATGTAATTTCTAGTGATGTCTGGTATCATTTCTACCTCAGTGTGGTAGGCTCTTTAGGCTTGTTTAGAAATTAAGTCTACTTATTTTACTTTTCATTCATACTTGAGTATGATATATATGATATTTTTTGAAATCAGAGAAGCCTGGAGTAGTCCTGTCAGGAAATCAAATTATTATATGTCCCAGGACTATAGCTAAATTACACTTTAATATTCAGTCAGGATGGAACTTACCCAAAGTAGAATTCTCGTCATGCCACTCTCCTCCTGGAAATCTTAAATGGAAACCTATAGCCTAAAAGATAAAGTCTGACTTCCACAGTGTATGAAGCTCTACACAGTTTGAACCCTGCTACTTCCCACTTTGTCAGGCCCCGCTCTTCTCCTCCTCCCATCTTAGACTTTCAGTAGTATCAGAGCACGAGGATTGCTGGAACATGTGGCACAGCTTCATGTGTGCCTTTGCATGTGTGGTGCCCTCTGTTGATCATTCCATTCCTTTGAGCCTTCTTTCTGTCCCTCCTCTCCCTCAGTAGACTGTCACTTCATTCTGCTGCCTCTGTGCTTGGTTTATGGGGGAGAAGGAGAGATGCAGGAGCAGACTTTGTTTCCAGAGGAACTATTATCTGGTCTCTATCTGGGTTAGTGAGAAATGAGACAAAAAATTAGAAAGGTCATAAAGAATATCTAAAAGTGATTGTGGACAGCCTTATAACATGAGACTAATTTCTTCCAATCTCTTTATGTCTATATTGGACATTTTTATTTAAAGATTTTTTTAAATTTATTGGACAGAGAGATCACAAGTAGTAAGAGAGCAGGCGGGGCGGGGGGTTAAGCAGGCTCCCTGCTGAGCAGAGAGTCCAATGTGGGGCTCGATCCCATGACCCTCAGATCATGACCTGAGCCGAAGGCAGAGGCTTAACCCACCGAGCCACCCAGGCGCCCCTATACTGGATATTTTAATTTAAGGATTTTTCAGTCCAATTGTAACCTAGTTATTCTAGATACGAGGTCATAATGGTCTCACTAGAAACTTTTTCTGATAAGGAACGATGGTGAAGATTTTCAGTAATCGCAGTAATCGCAGTTTATGATATTGAATTTCAAATAGGACATAATCAAATAAGTAAAATCATTTCTTTAGAACATAATATGTGACTTCCATCTCTGTGCTCTAGGGCATTAAAATCTTGTGGACCAGGTGGCACCGCTCATGTGAAGTTAGTGGTAGAATGGGACAAGGAAACAAAAGATTTGTGAGTATTTTTTTTTTTTTTTTACCTAGTGCTTATAGAATCATTGTTTTAATGATCATTTTAATAGCATCCCTTTGATCTTTCAGATTAGCTAAAACAAATCTCTCTTTAAGTATCCAAGTGGACTGCTAATCCTTTATTTAACCAGTTGTCTGGATCTCAAAAACCTCAGAGTATTTGTTGGATGCTGTCAGACAGAACTATTTATTCATTACTCTACAGGGCCAATTACTTTTTTAAAACTTTTAGAGAGAGCACGCTCAAGGAGGGGTTAGGGAGGGGAGGAGAGGGAGAGAGAAAGAGACAATCTTAATCCACGCTGGGCAAGGAGCCTAACTCAGGAGTTAATCCCACAACCCAGAGATCATGACCTGAGCTGAAATCAAGAGTGGGATGCTTAACTGACTGCGCCCCCCAGCTGCCCCTTTAATTTTTACTATAGGCCCA
Organism: Enhydra lutris kenyoni; assembly: GCF_002288905.1. Taxonomy (NCBI): domain Eukaryota; kingdom Metazoa; phylum Chordata; class Mammalia; order Carnivora; family Mustelidae; genus Enhydra; species Enhydra lutris. Next base: position 1,466,737 of record NW_019154174.1, read on the forward strand.
TTAACTCTTGTAAATTGTGTCAGATGCCCTTAGATACGCACGACAAGAATATATGAATTAATAGTTCATGGCCACTCCCATGATAACCAACTCCCAAGTTATTTCTTGAAAATATCTTTATAGATACAGAGCTTTTCAAGCATATTTTGAAACATAGAGAAGTTGGATGACCAGTTGGGTAACCTGTTTGCTTTCATTACACATTGGTTCTTTTTGGTTATAAATTTACAGTCACATTGTGAAGCTGCAGTTTTGAGGTCAGTTTTTGCAAGACATTCTCTAATAATTACCCACCCCCTCCCTCATTGCAGCCTGTTTGTAAATACTGAAGATGAATATATTCCTGATGCAGAAAGCGTCCGTCTGCAGAGGGAGCGTCATCATCAGCCTCAGACTTGCACTTTATCCCAGTGTTTCCAGCTCTACACCAAAGAGGAGCGGGTAAGCTCCTGGCAGCGCTTCTTGGGTGGGGAGGGGGCGGGGGTGATGGGGCGGGATGACACGAGAGAAGGTAATGCCCCAGAAAAGTCCCCAGACATTCTGTAGTCATGTAAGTTCTGCACACTTGATGGGCATCTAAGTGCTGTCTCTTTTAGGACTTTAACAGAGTAGTTTAGATTACTAGAAAATTTTGACTGATTGAAATGCTCTAGAAGTGAACCTTCATAGTTAATATTTTCCCTTTTTAACAATAGTACATTTTTTTGTTTCGATTTAGAGATTTTGTCTATTTATTCTTAAGACTTTATTGAGAGCGAGAGAGAGCACGCACATGAGAGAGAGAGCACAAGTGGGTGGGGGGCAGAGGGAGAGGGAGACGCAGACTCTCCACTGAGCAGGGAGCCCAATGCAGGGCTCAGTCCCAGGACCATGGGATCACGACCTGAGGCGATGGCAGACATTTAACCAACTGAGCCACCCAGGCGCCCCTTGATTCAGAGATTTTGAATCATTTGCCCTATTAACCAGAATAGTGATTCTTAATTTTTTGGTGCTAAGAACATAGGTGCTAGAACCTATTTAAATTTAAACTAAATTAATGAAAATGAAGTAAAATTAAAAATTCAGTTCCTTAGCTGCAGTGGGTATACACGGAAAGTTCTATCAAACAGCATGCTTTGGACCGCTCAACACAGTGCTTGGCAGATAGCGGGGACTCAGTGAATATTTGAATGGAAGAGTGGACAGTTACATGGATAAATAAGTCTCTGTGGATGGGGCCAAGGCCTGTGTGGTTTAAAACTCTTTAGGTTTATGCACCTTGACTAGAGTACTTGGCGTTCATCTAATCTTGAGTTGATGTTTAGGATCATAATTTTGACTAATTGTTATTGCTCACTGTTGTATGTAGTGAACCCTGAAATTTTAGGGCCGGAGGGAACTTTAAAACTCCTTTATTCTAAAGGTTGAGTTCTTTTACCTAATTGCAAATAGGTGATTGTCCAGCCACTGTTTGGATACCTTAGTTATGAGGCATTAGTCTCTACTCAAGAGACACACCATTTCCTCTCTAGATGTCTCTGATGGTCACGGAGGCTGCCCTGAAATGGGCCCCAGGTTACTGTAGCCAACAGGCGTTCTCTCTCCTGAGTTTGTTAAGGATATTTGAGGACAGGTCTTACTTTTCTTCCACTTGTCTATCCTTTAAATATTTGAGAATACTTTTAATATTCTCACAGAGTCTTTTTCCCCCAAGCTCTTCATAGCAGTTCCTTTAATAATAGTTTTTTTTAATAAGACCTATTTTTTCTTTTTCAGTGTGGGGCCTAATTATAAAATAGTTAGTTGGCTTTATTTATTTTTTATTTTTTTATTTTTAAAGACTTTTTTTTTTTTAATTTATTCATGGACAGAGATCACAAGTAGGCAGAGAAGCAGGCAGAGAGAGAGGGGGGGGAGAGAAGCAGGCTCCCTGCTGAGCAGAGAGCCTGATGCGGGACTCGATCCCAGGACCCTGAGATCATGACCTGAGCCGAAGGCAGAGGCTTAACCCACTGAGCCAACTAGGCGTCCTGGCTTTATTTTTTTTAATTTTTAAAAAAATTTTTTAGATTTTACATATTTATTTGAGAGAGAGAACACAGCAGGGAGGAGAGGAGAGGGAGAAGCAGACCCCCTGCTGTGCAGGGCGCCTGATGTGGGGTTTGATCCCAGCACCTGGGGATCATGACCTGAGTTGAAGGCAGATGCTTAACTGACTGAGCCACCCAGGTGCCCCAGTTAGTTGGCTTTAAAATGGGTTGATAGTAGACTCTGTTTGGAACTTTGTCCTATTTGTGGGTTTTTTTTCCCCCCTCTTTTTAATTTTGGAGATGTTTGAGAATGGCACAGAGCTTAAAACTGATCAGATCTTCTAGATGACAACGTTGGTATTCCACAAAACATCTCACTGATCTAGAAGGATGAGTTCAAGCTGGCAAGATACATTTTAGTAGAGATTCATTCGTTCAATAAATGTTTACTGAGTACATACTATGTGTTAGGTGCTACGCATGGTACTGGGGATATAATAGGGACTGGGCCAGGTGGTGTTTCTGTCTTTGGGCTGTTTATAGTCTAGTGGGGATAAATAAGTAAATCAAGGAAGCAACTGGATGTGGTTGAGAAACAGGAATGAGGCCAGTGTGGCTGGAACACAGACCTGAGGAAGAGAGTTGTGGGAATCTGTCCTAGCATAACCTAGCATCTGTATATCCGTAGCATCTATAAGCAGTGCCTGGCACAGAGAAAGCATGTGGTAAGTACATAAGAATGAATGAATAAATGAGTATAACTGGGGCAGTTCAGTTATCAGGTCCAAAAATAACAGTACAGGTACAGAGGAGGAGACAAGGAGACTTAGCAGCAGGCCATGAGGCAGTAACTTTGGGTGTAGTTGTCTGGAAGCTCAGTATTGGTTCTCAGTGTCACGTGTCAGCCAATCAGCTGCCTTAAGGATACTTTAATTTTTTATTTTTTTAAAGATTTTATTTATTTATTTGACAGAGAGAGACACAGTGAGAAAGGGAACACAAGCAAGGAGAGTGGGAGTGGGAGAAGCAGGCCTCCCGCCGGGCAGGGAGCCGGATGTGGGGCCCGATCCCAGGATCCTGGGATCATGACCTGAGCCGAAGGCAGACGCCTAACGACTGAGCCACCCAGGCGCCCCATGGATAACTTTTAAACCCGTGCCCAGAACTCAGATGGTGACAGCGCTGCTCTTTTCATTACCTTAAATGTTCATGGTTAAAAGAGTGACAAACCGGGGCATGAGAGAGCGGCTAGGAGGTGGTGCATCTGCAAACTATAATGCGCTGAATATCTTTTGATAGAGGCGGACTTAAGTGGGGACCTGATAGTTATTTTTAGGTACTTCAAGGACTGTCTGTGGATGAGGGATTGGACTGAATTCTATCTAAAAAGCAGAACTTAAAGATTGGAAACACAAGGGAGAATGTATTTGTCTTAATATGAGAAAGGACTCTCTGACCATCTGAAAACAAAACAGCTCCCCGCTGAGATGGCTGGCCTTCGCTTGCTGAGCAGAGTTAGCTGGACCGGCGGTGCTCCGAATATGATCTGCAGGGCCAGGAGCTCTTTGTAGCAGTTTACAAGAAGAAAAGTGCAGAAATCAGAGACATTTTAGAAAATGTCATAGCTGTTAGACATTGTCAGGACATTCTTACTGTATCTTATGTAAGTATCTATATTAGAAGTTAACAAAACAAATAAACAACAACTTGTCCCTTTACCACAAGGCCTGGGCTGGATGCCCACATTTGGAGACTATTACTATGTCATAGAGAGGTGCAGACTTACTGGATGACAGTGTAGGTCCCTGCAGGTCTAAGTGTCTGAGCCACTTCCATCCACCCAGACTTCTTTTTCTCCCCATGTTTCCTACAACCATGATTGGGTATCCCTGTCATGAAAAAAAAAAAAAAAAAATCTCCTCAATTCTGTTTCCCTTTCCAGTGACCGGGCCTGCCTTTCTCCTTCTCCTCCTCCTTTCTGCTTCATTACCCTGTAGTGGTCTCAGCTCTTTCTCTCCCTGCATCTGACTACGCTTCTGACACCGTCCTCGCAAACTCTCGGTGGCCCCTGGTTTGCCCAGTTCTGTGGCCTTTGCTCCATCTCCATCCGGTCTCTCCAGGATCTTGCCATTCTCTCTCCTTGGTGTGCATAAAAAAGAATGCTTCTGGTTTGCCTATTTTTCTGACTATACATCCTCAGGCTCTGGTGGTTTCTCAGCTTTAGTATTTTGTTTAAAAAGAGGCATTTCCCCAAGATTCTGTTCTTGACTTCTGTCTGTTCCATCTCGGCGGGCACTGTCATCCATACCGTGGTTTCTTTACCTCATCACTCTCGTGGCCCTCAATCCCATGCATCTTCTGAACTCGGGAGGGGATTGAAATCTCTCACCAGACGTGCAGCATGGGCACCTCTAACTGAATGTGTCCGCATCCTGCAAGCCTCGCCTGGAGAGATGACACACGTGGACTTGAAGCCTCAGAAAGACCTTGTTGCTAGCAGGAGGTGGGGGCGTTCTTCAGAGCTTTTCATTGTTGGGGTGGAGAGAGCGGTTAGGAAACTTGGAGAGGTCCAGGTAAGAGCAGGGGTGAGGATTTGGAATTAAGGCCATCTCCGTGGGAATGGAGTAGAGGAGGCAGGTGTGAGCTGTGGCGGGGACAATTACTTCAGATAGATGTGGAATCAGAGGAAGAGCGAAGGGTTTGAAGGCTTGCGATACCCACCCCCACCCCTGCCACGGATGCTAATTTTGGTGGGTGGTAGTGGTGGTCGCTGAGGTAGGACGTAGAGGGGGAAGAAGTGTGTTGATGGAAAGACAACAGGTTGAGTTTGGGAGTTTGTGGAATTTGAGGTTCTTCTGTGACATTGAACGTCCTCGGTGGAATATTTACCTGTTCAGTCATCCTTTTTTTTTTTTTTTTTTTTTTTTTTTTTTTTAAGATTTTTTTTTTTTATTTGACAGGCAGAGATCACAAGTAGGCGGAGAGGCAGGCAGAGAGAGAGAGGAGGAAGCAGGCTCCCTGCTGAGCAGAGAGCCCGATGCGGGGCTGGATCCTAGGACCCTGGGATCATGACCTGAGCCAAAGGCAGAGGCTTTAACCCACTGAGCCACCCAGGTGCCCCAGTCATCCCTTTTTGAGAGATAACGTATTCAGCAAATCTTCGGGGGCCACTCTGGCCAGGTGCCTCTTGCGATTGTGCTTTTCCATTGACTCCCTATCATACGTGGTTTCCAGTGAGATTCTGAATCACACCTGCCCTGACCAGGAAGGGAGTGCCACGGTCTCCTCTAGAAAGTCTTGCATTAAGTGCTGCTTAACGGAAGTTGTTTTGTGCTGCTTGTTTTCAGCTCGCCCCAGATGACGCCTGGCGTTGCCCGCACTGTAAGCAGCTGCAGCAGGGGAGCATTACGTTAAGCCTCTGGACTCTGCCTGATGTGCTTATTATACATCTCAAGAGATTTCGACAGGTAGGTAAATCCTCTGTCCTAGTGAGAAAAGCTGTGACGGCGTTTCTTACGGTGGGCTGCATGGGGATTCTTCAGGTGTCCCTTTTTGATGTAGTGTGTCTGTCCATGGTGTTACAGACACATCTGCCCCCTGTTTCTTTTTACCAAAGTTGCTTCTTACCCAAAGCAAAATTGGAGCATCCTGTAACCCTTTAATTTCTAAACATTTTAGTTCATACTGCAGATATTTTACTTTGTTTTTGAGGACTTGCTTTTGATTTGTGAATGTTGTATTTTAAATTTGGTAACTGTACTTTGGGATTGAAAAAAAAAAAAGTAGAGCTCCTTTCTGGGGTGGGTAGAATTCTCTTTGCACCAATAATGGGTGTCATCCTGCTCCCAGGGAGCTGTCATATAGTTGGGAAGATGAGTCATAAATATATACAAAGAAAAGCTGCTTTGAGCTGAATTACTCTGAGTCAGTTTTTCAAAAAAAGGCTGTCTATTTCCCGAGGCCCCGTTGTAGGAGAGGTAAAGAGGAAGTAAATGTTTACGAAGTGCCTAAGGCCTAGCTTTAAGGTTTGTATCTTAAAGATTAGGAGGAGGCATCTCCCAGGTGAGGTGGCAGCAGGGCTGTGGGCGCGCTGGGGCAGAGGGAGCAGTGTGCGCTGAGCCCTAGGCACGGATAGCACGTGCCAGAGCCAGAAAGCAGGCCAGTTTGGCTGAAGCTCCAGAGGGTGGGGGAAGCTGTGAGTTGAGGTCAAAGGGGTGTGCAGGAACTGGCCAAGCAGACCCTTGCAGGCAGAGTGGGATTCTGATAAAGGGTTATAACCAGAGAAGCAACATGACCAAATTGGTGATTTGAAGAGACCATTCTGGCTGCCATGCAGAGAATGTGAGGCTGTACCCATGAAGCTAGGGAGATCTGAAAGGAGCCATGGCAACTGCCCAGGGGAGGGATGCTGCTATGGAGCAGTGGCAATGAAGATAAGACCGGAATAGAATCAGAAGATGTTGAGGACTTGCTGTTGAAGTGGAGGTGTCTGGGGTGACATGCACAGTATCCCTGGGGCTGGGCTTTCACTGAAAGGTTTGGGGTTTGGCTCCTATAATAGTAAGGAATGTCCCAACTGCATGCTTCCATGGTAGAAATGCATTCTTCCACAGGTAGAAAGCTGGTGATGTTCAGAGCCCAGACTTCTCTGGCCCCTTCCACACACACACACACACACACACACACACACACACACACACTAACTTCCTTCACTTTCTCTTTCTTTAGAAGGCCTGTCCTCACACTGCACACACCTCTGACTCAAAACTGCAGTGTTGCTTTTGACTTCTTTCTTGGCCCTCCCCTACAGCCAATCACCTCTTGAGCTTGGCTGAGCCTCCACATGGTCTCCTGAGTGTGTCCCCTTCTCCCCATTCGTGCTGTCAGCCCACCCTGCAGACCTGTGAGACTGCCTAGCTGGTTGCAGTCACATTGTCTTCTACTTGATTTCCTAACCTAAGCTGCTCCTTCATGTCACGTCCTGTGCACTGCTCACACAGTTCTGATGATGTCCCCTCCTCCCTCAAGCCTCAGTGCTTGATTGCCGAACAAGGTCCAGATTCTTTAGTCTGACCTTCCTGACCATCTAGGGTGCATCCTGCCTTTCTCTTATGAACATTTTCCTTCTCTTAATAGATCCTTGGTTCCTTGGGGTGGGCGTTAGCCGTGGCTGGTTAATTTCTTAAAGCTCCCATAGATAGGAAACATTCAGAAAACAGCCATTGAGCTAATGGTTGGATTTCAGAGGATTTCCCAGTGGCCTCAATAGAAAGTAAAGATTACCCAAGATTATCACCTAAATGAATATATTAAGTCAATGTTAGGCAGTAATGTGCTTGTTGGGAGAGGTGGGGAGGAAAAGGGCATACTGCTTATCCATCGCTCTTCTGTGGCAGCATTGTGCATCGTCTCTCACGTACATGATCACTCCGTCCCTTGTGCATGCCTCTGTGACAGAGGTATCAGGATGAACTGCCTGATAATGTCATTCTGTAAGTCAAAAAACCTAAAAACCCTGTATCAGATAAGGAAATGGAGACTCAGAGGTTCATGACCCCTTATACGTAGGTCATGGCTTGTTCTACTTTTAGTGGTATTACAACCTGTTTCTCCAGGTAGTTCAAACTGTTAGTGAATTTCCCTATTTTGTATGTGCCTTGGGAAACATCAGATAGGTAACTCAAACCACTCTAGCTGATAGGGTCCACATTCCACACAAAACTGATCTCCCATCTACTTGCATGAAAATATCATCAGAACTTGTTTTTCTTCTTGCAACAGGAAGGAGACAGGCGTGTGAAACTTCAGAACATGGTCAAGTTCCCCTTGACTGGCCTGGATATGACACCTCATGTGGTTAAGAGAAGTCAGAGCAGCTGGAGTTTACCATCCCATTGGTCTCCATGGAGACGGCCCTATGGACTCGGGAGGGACCCTGAGGACTACGTCTATGATCTGTATGCTGTGTGCAATCATCATGGCACCATGCAAGGGGGGCACTACACAGGTCTGCAGTGCGAGAGGCCGGGTGTCTATGCTGACCCTTCCTTTAGACAACTTTTGCTTTTGACAGGGTTACTTTTGCTTTAGAATCTCCCTTTCTCTTCCAGTAGGCAGTGTGCCAACTTTGAGGGCAGTTTCATCCTCTGGATCTCTATCCAAGAGCAAATAAATGAAAATTCTTCCTTTTCCTGAGTTGGATCCTCCAGTAATTGTCTGACCTGACTGGGGAGTGGTGCGTACAGACAGCACTGTCTGGGCCACCAAGGGCTCACTGTGGTTACCTCCCCTGTGCTCCACATTTAAGGTTTCATTCCGCCTCCTTGAAATTCTAGCTTCTTGCTTATTTGGAGTGATTATATGAACCAGCTTCATAGAGTCTTTAAAGTGACTTGGAAGAGTTTTTTTTGTTTCAAGGCTAAATTTATTCTTCATTTTTTAAAAGTGACTTTGTTCATTATCTGAAATTTATAAACTAGAGAGAGGGAGAGAAAGAACATTATCATCACCCATGGGCTCATCACTCAGAAATAACTGTTGGTAACATTTTTTAAAAAAGTAGCGATAAACGTACCTATCAAAATTGACCATTTGAACCACGTTTGAAGTGTGCAGCTCATTGGCACTAAGTACATTTACGTTGTTGTGCGGCCCTCACCACCACCCGTCTGGAGACGTTTTCTTCTTTCCAAAAGGAAACATTAAACAGCAACTCTCATCTGCCTTCTTCCCCCCATCTCCTGGCTACCACCAGTCTTCCTGTCTCTCTGAATCTGATTACTCCTGGAACCTTCTGTAAGTGGAACCATATAGTAGTTGTCCTTTTGTGTCCAGCTTAGTTCATGTAAGACTCACCCACGTTCTAAATGTGTCGGAATCTCCTTCCTTTTAAAGCTGAATGATAGAGTCCCTTGTATGTAGGTAATATTTCTTGCAGTGTTTTTCTGTAAGTTTTGGCCATTATTTTACACTGTCGTGATTGTACTGGTAGGTTCTATTTAGGTAAACATTCATGGACTACATCCTATATAGCTTGCCATGGGCTCACAGCAGAGACGCATCAGAAACGAGCAGGCCTTAAGTCTGTCTTCCAGGAGCGTAATCGGATAGGGGGATATAGGGCCGGATGATATGTAAGATCAGTAATGTGTCGTAGGTTCTGTGGTGGAAATGTGCATAGTGGGCGTGGCAGGGGTCCCCGAGAATGTGGTCGGAGTGCTGGAGGCACAGGAGAAGCTGTGGGGATAGTAACCTGCTGTCGGTAGAGAATGTGCGTTGCATTGATAATGTTGTTTCTCAAGAAAATGCACTTTCTAGCAAGAAATTGTTGAGAAAAAGTAAGACAGAACTGGATTTTATCCTGTTTTGTTCTCTATATAGAGTAGGCTTTGGAAAATACCTGAAAACCCACAGGTACTTTGGAGGTCCTATAGTTTAGAGACAGGAACATGGGCTAGAAGCTAGACACCTCTTCCACGTTCTGTGACCTATGGCAGGTGACCTCACATGAACTTGGTGACTACGCCAGTGAGCTAGAAGGGTGCAGGCCTGCCTCTCGGGACCTGTTGTTACCTAGGAAGAGCTTAGGCACTTTCTGCATTATTTCCCCTTTGTGATGCCTAGGTTATACCACTGCTTTTCTGATTGATATATAAAAGTTTACGGTTTTAGTTTAGAGAACATTTTAAATGCCTTAGTGTTGTTGAATTCAAGATAACATGTTTTTAAGTTTTTAATTAGAATTTTATTTTGCACTAGTTCTAGCTATAATTACATAGTACGTGTATGGCTAACTCGTGTATGAATTCTAGATCAGACTTCCTTGATGAAGAACCTGCCTTTTTTCTTTTTTAAAATTTCCAATTTTTCATGAAACAGCCTTTGTAAAAATACAGTAAGAATATCACAACAGCGTCAGATTGCTATTAAATGCTAATCTCAGTTTGGGTGCTTATCTTATGGACCGAGACCAGTCTATGAACCACAATTTGAGTAGCACTTGTCTAGAGAACAATTGAGAAGCTAGTGCCAGGAAGAAAAGCAAGCAGAATTATTTTGTAAATACACTGAAACCATTAGTGATTTGCCTTGCTGCCTTAGTTGCCTTACTGTGACTGAGAACAGACCACCTTGAAGAGAAACACTGCAGCATAAGTGCTGGGCTGCTCTGTAACCGTGTCTTGGGTGTGTGTCCCACTCTAGACGAGCAGCCACCTCGCCAGCCGGGTCATTTCTATATCAAGTCTGACCTGACACCACTGGCCAGTTGCTGTTTTACCAGCTCCTGTGCTGCCTCTCTCTCCACTTCTCTCCCCTTCTCGTTCTAGCAGTTCATAGCTATCCATGACTTCCCTCCCCACAATCAAAGATTCTTATTCTGATCTTCTTTTCGGGGACTTGTCCAATGTAGCCCCTCCTCACCCGGGTCCCTTTCATTTCTTAAGGTTCTATACTGACAAACGTGGCTGTTGCCTACAAGGGAGTCACTCTTTGGCGCCACTGGAGTGGGAACTCCTGAGCTCTAGGACACTATATGCCCTGCTCCTGGAGTGTTCAGTTAAATATTCTAACACTCATTCATTCTCACTCCAATAAATGGGTATTTGTAGAAAGATTGTTAAGAATGTATCCCTCTGGATCAAGCTTATCACACCCCTTGATATATCCTTTTGAGATTACATAGCTTCGTGAACACTAAGTTCTTATCTGCTTTTGTTGGTACTTGAATGGTCATTATTTCTATCTCAGGCTTAGAATTTGAACTGGAGAGAAACATGCATGCATTTATGAGCTCAAATGTTCTTAGTTTGCCAGGGGACTTCTGGGTCCCTGTTTGTGCTACCCCTGAGGGAGGAAGGGTGGGGTGGTTTAAGTGTAAGCTCTTCTTACACTAGATTACATCTAGGACTAGATTCATCTGTTGTGAGCTGGGCCCTGCCCCTCACCAGCTGCTTGACCTTGGGCAAACCAGTTAATCTTTTTGAGCTTCTGTAAAATGGTAATAATAATAGAACAAATCTCATAGGATTAGCTGAGAAGTTTGGCACATAATAAGTGCTAAACAAATATTAGCTTCTGGTAGTGTTAGTATCCTTATTTCTAGTTCTGTTTTCTATCTCTAATAAACATTAAAATGTGATAACATGCTTATATCAGGGTTTTCCAGCCTTAGCACTCTTGATAGTTTGGCTGGATAATTCTTGCAGCGGTGACTGTCCTGGGCATTGTAGAATGTTGAGCAGGATCCCCAGTCACCCACTCAATGCCAATAGCACCCTGCCCTCTAGTGTGACAGTCAAAAATGTCTCCATTCATTGCCAGGTGTCCCTAGGGGAGCAGAATTGTCCCAGGTTGAGACCCACTGGTTTAAATAAATGAGTATATTGTGTTTTCTAAGATTAAAGAGAGTTTTGTCCATTTGGAATAGTTTAGAATTCCCTGAAACATTTTGCCTGAGTGTGATAGACAATTTAAAATTTTTTTTTTTAACCATATTACATGCAGCCTTAAAAAGCTCTTGAATTAATGATGCGAGCCAAAACACAAGTGTCTTTGGGCAGAGTGGAGGGGCTAGCGCCCTCCTCCCCTGGTACTGATGACAGGCTCTTTTTTGGCAGCGTACTGTAAGAACTCTGTGGACGGCCTGTGGTACTGCTTTGATGACAGCGACGTGCAGCAGCTGTCGGAAGATGAGGTCTGCACACAGACTGCGTACATCCTTTTCTACCAGAGGCGGACGGCTATTCCATCATGGTCGGCCAACAGCTCAGTGGCAGGTAAGGCCAACTTATTCTTCGGCAGGTTTTTCTAGAACAGAAGATTGTAATGAATGGTCCAGAGAACTCCACAAGGTCTCATGACTCCGTGGGGCTGATCGGATAAATTGTCACATTTACACTTAATCCAGAAACCAAAATGATTGCAGTCAAGAAAACAGGGATGCAACGTGTGAACCAGCAGAGTTCACATGGAAGCGGTAGAGCCTGTCTCAAAGTGAGCTCACCATGTTTGCTTGTGGTATGAGCTAATGAATGAATGAATGGATGGATGGAAAAACAGTATGGCATGCTACTCTAAAAGAGAGAATGAGTCTTGGCTTTGCCATGTTTTGGTTGAATCATCATCTTGGAGCACATCCCATCTAAGCCACATATTTAATCCCCTGTAATCTGGGAATACCAATAATGCCTGCCGTACGGGGTCATTGTGTGCATCACATTCGGTAAGTGAACGTTAGAGCCTTTTAGGAAAGGTAAAGCGCCATTAGAAAGAGTTATTTTTCCCTGTGAGGTTGGCCTGTTCTGTTAGAAGGGTTAAAGGCTATAGTCCTATTAGATGGGCTGAGTTTAGCTGGATGGGGTCTAGTCTGGATACAGCCACACAGTCCAAACAAGATGATGCATGCTTCTTTTTTTTTTGTTTTTTATAGATTTTATTTATTTGACAGAGATCACAAGTAGAGGAGAGGCAGGCAGAGAGGGAGAGGGGGAAAGCAGGTTCCCTGCTGAGCAGAGAGGCCTATGTGGGGCTCGATCCCAGGACCCTGGGAACATGACCTGAGCCAAAGGCAGAGGCTTTAACCCACTGAGCCACCCAGATGCCCCGATGCATGCTTCTTAATGCAGAGTTTAAGAGACTGTGGCTGAGGACGGGGACATGGTAACCTGGGATCACATTAGGGAGTATTAGCCCCAGACTGAAGCTTGTGAGAGGTAAGTTCGAAGCCTCTGGAAGGGGGCACAGCTGAAGCAGCGTGAGCCCCTGCTGGGGTCAAGCCCCACTCAGTACACCCGCCTCTCTGTAGGCACTCACTCCATTAAGAGAGTGGGAACTCCAGTGCTCTAGTCCTTTCCCCCAGTGCTTTCCACAGCCTGAGATATGCTTGGAAATTACATCCTCTCGAAGTCTATTAAAGACATGTTCTCAATTTCAAGAGCAGTATCTGTTGCTCTGGAGTATATTTTAGGGCATCCCTGGAATGGACACTAAGAGACTGACATGCAGCCTGGGTATGTGCGTATGTGTGTGTGTTTGTATATTAACATCGTGAAAATGACTTAACTATTCCACAAAGCAGTGAGGCTAAGTAGATAACGGAGCATGCCACTTTTATTTGCTCTGTGTGGGAATTTTTTCCGTGTGCTTAGAACAGTGCCTGGCAGTAGGTGCTTAATAAATATTTGTAGAATGAGTATGAATGATTCCATTGCCAGCACTTAAGACCTGCACTTTGCATTATGAAGTGTCCATGCCTACACTTGCATTTCGGTACTATAAACGTGTGCGAGTCTGCCCTCCTTCTCATCTTAATGGAACAGGCAAGCAGCATGGGCTCAGCCAGCTTCCAGCTCCGGCAGCCGCACTTCTGTGCAGGTGTGCACCGAGCCGCCAGCCCGGGATTCTGACCTGACCTCAGTGCCCGCTTCCTTTACTGCAGGCTCCACAAGTTCTTCCTTGTGTGAACACTGGGTGAGCCGACTCCCGGGGAGCAAGCAAGCCAGTGTGACCTCTGCAGCTTCCTCCAGACGTACCTCCCTGGCCTCGTTGTCCGAGTCGGTGGAGATGGCTGGGGAGAGGAGTGAAGATGATGGTGGGTATGGGTTTTGTGACACATTTCCATGATGGTGTCTCATAGACATGCACAGTGTACCTCATGCTTAGGAACTAAGGCCCAAGAAGACTGGGAGAAGGTAAAAGGGCTGTGTAGCTGTAGGTTACAGTCGTAAGTGCTATTTTCTATAAACCTGGTCCTTCACTTTTCCTCTGTAAACTTTAGGATGACTTTCTTCTCCCATTTCATTATTTTCCACTTCTAAGGTCTAGCGTGGAGGCTGGAGCTCTAACTCTGTACAATAATATATACATTTCTTTCAAAGTGCTTTTCAGAGTCCTTAAAATAAGCTGTAAGGGGACTCTGCAAAGTGGTGATTTGCCCCGGGCCTCCTGGCAAGGAGGCGTCACGGTGCTGGCTCCGGTGAGGGCTACCTGACCCTTGACTTCTCCCCTTTCTACCTCCGTTTCCTTTAGAGGAATTTGTGGCATGTTCTTTTAAGTATAGAAGCATCTAGAGCAAAAACTCTTGCCTTTGCATAAAGGTAGTTTTCAAGAATTCTGAAGATGGTCGCAATACAAAAACTTGGGAAATACAATACAAATGGACCTCCCCTTTTTTTTAAACCTTCACTGACTGCTTGAGTAATGGCAGCAGAACCCTCAGTTCTGACAGGAACCCCAGGTGTTGCGGGAGGGATCAGGCAGCCCAGGCACTGAGGCTGGGAGGAGGTGAGAGTGAGCTCAGCTTCTCTAATGAGGACAGTGACTCATGTCGCAGCAAGTCTCCTTCTGCGGCCAGCCGGTGGTGGCCAGCTGGTGGCTGTAATCTGAGGCCAGCTGGTGGCTGTAATCTGCGTCTTGGGATGGGTAATTGTGAGAACTGAGAACGTGAAGTGGAGGGAAGCAGCAGGAGGCTGGCAGGGGAGGTCTGCATCATTGCGACTCCAGCCCCGCTCCCTCTTCTGGCTTGTTACCTCTTTATTTGTAAAGTAATAGTACTTAACTGGAATCGCTAAGCTCCTGACATTTTATGGAAAACCAGCCAGTGGACCTTTGCTTGTTTAGGTAGGTTTTTCTCAATGTGGTCTTTGAATTTAGAATTCACTGTTGTTTTAACAGTAGGCTGGTTTGCCCTCGGTCAGTTTTTAAACAGTGTAGTTGGTGAAATCACTATCCTCTTCAGCATCGTCATCACCAGGGGGCCGGGTGGTGCCCACAGAGCAGAGCCTGTCTCTGAGGATCTTATCTGGAAGGTTTTACACCACAGCTGTAGTACCCAATATGCACGGAGTCTGATTTAGAATATTTTCTTTGGAAGGAAGTTTTAAGGCACTCAAAATAGAAGTGTGTAGTTCTAATTATGAACTTTTTCTTCGGAAGTTTGAAATCACTCAGGAGTATATTGTTCTGATTATGGATATTCCCTTCAGAAGTTTGAAGTCACTCAGGCTAGGAGTATATTGTCTCTGTTTTTTTCCACGGATCTGCTAGTCAATAATCACAAGTCAGATTGCATGTGGTGTTGAGTCAGGGGCAAGGGTTTGTGGTTCTGGTGTTTGCTCTGCCTCTGACTCTGTAATCTTGAGCAGCGACTTGACTTCTGTGGGTCCTGGTTGTCCTTAGATGAAGAAACTACATCAGTAGCTCACGTTTACTGAGTGCCTGCGAAGTGCCAGGTGGGCATAAGACTTTCAGGATTTTATTTAGTTCTCATAGTAATCCTGTGAGTTAGAGCAGACTGCCTATGGGCGAAATATGGCCCCTGTCTTTATTTGTAAATAAAGCCACACCCATTGGTTTATGTGTCTTCTGTGGTGGCTTTCATCCTGCAGTGACAGAGCTGAGTGGTTGGCCCACAAACCCTAGAGCATGAACTGTCTGAGCCTTTAAGTCTCTTGACCCCCGATGTACAGCAAGAAGTAAAGAGACCCTTCACTGATTTTTGAGTTAGAATGTCCCTATTTTGTACAGAGGGGAATTGAGCTTACAAAAGTTGGAAGTCACGTGGCTGCCTTTGTGACCCCAGACATGCTGGCTGTGATGGTCACACTCTTGTCATTCCACCAGGCTTGCCTGCCTTCCATCTTCAATATCTTAAGGTGTTGCTGGGACGTGTTTTTGGTTTAGGTTAATGCTATTCTCTCTGCTGCATTCAGGAGGTTTCTCAACTCGACCATTCGTGAGAAGTGTCCAGCGTCAGAGCTTGTCATCCAGATCTTCTGTCACCAGCCCCTTGGCCGTTAACGACAATTGCATTAGACCTTCTTGGTCCCTGTCCGCCAAGCTGCAGATGCGCTCCAGTTCTCCCTCCCGGTTCTCAGGGGACTCTCCGATCCACACCTCTGCCTCCACCTTGGAGAAGATCGGGGAGGCAGCGGATGACAAGGTCTCTATCTCTTGCTTTGGCAGCTTGAGGAACCTTGCCAGCAGTTACCAGGAATCAAATGATACTCACAGCCGACGTGAGCACAAGGCTGTGGGTCGGGCCCCTCTGGCTGTCATGGAAGGTGTGTTCAGAGACGAATCAGACACCCGCAAATTGAACTCCAGTGTTGTAGACACACAGAGCAAAAACTCAGCACAAGGGGATCATGTGCCCCCCATCTCTGATCCATTTGATAACAATAACCAAATTGCTTATGTGGATCAGAGCGATTCTGTAGACAGCTCTCCAGTCAAAGAAGTGAAACCCACAAGCCACCCGGGCTCCCTCACAAAGAAACCAGACAGCACAGCCAAGAGATCCCCCAGCTCCAAAGGCACTTCTGAGCCAGACAGAAGCTTGCGGAAGGGTAGACCAGTCTTGGCAAGCCAGGAATCCTCTCTTTCAAGTACATCCCCTTCTTCTCCCGTTCCTGTAAAAGTTTCTATAAAGCCCTCCCGATCCCGAAGCAAAGCAGATTCTTCTTCCAGGGCCAGTGGACGGCATTCCTCCCCTGCTCCTGGCCAGTCCAGAAAGGAGTCCTCCTCCAAACCCCAGGACTCCACGTCATCTCCTTCACCCCAGAGGCAGAAATCATCTTCCTCCCTCACTTACACTGCTCCCTCCACGTCTGCCAAAAAATCCTCGGGCCCTGCTGCAAGGGGCCCCCTCCCTCCTGGGAAGAGCAGGACTTCAGACTGGAGCTTGAGTAGAGAGGGCTCCAGGCAAAGCCTGGCTTCGGACAGAGCCAGCGTCACCTCCAGCTCTAAACCCAACTCCCCTCGGGTGAGCCAGGCCAGGGCGGGGGAGGGCCGAGGGGATGGAAAGCACGTCAGGAGCTCCTCCATGGCCAGTCTGCGTTCCCCCAATGCAAACATGAAGTCTGGTCTGAAAAGGGACAGCAAGTCAGAAGACAAGGGGCTGTCCTTCTTCAAGTCAGCCTTGAGACAGAAGGAAACCCGGCGGTCGACTGACCTTGGCAAAACAACCTTACTCTCCAAGAAGGCTGGTGGGAGCTCTGTCAAGTCGGCTGGTAAGAATGCCGTGGATGACGAAGCAGAGAAAGGCTACCAGCCTCCAGGTTCCCGGCAGCCCAATGCAAGTGCAGCTGGAAGAGAGCAGCTTGTCTCCAAGGACCCTGCTTCTGCTAAACATTCCCTGCTTTCTGCTCGCAAATCCAAGTCTTCCCAGCCGGATCCTGGAGTGCCGGCATCTCCTGGTGGCAGGCAGTCCGCTGAGAAATCCTCAAAAAAGTTATCTTCTAGCATGCAAACCTCTGCACGGCCTTCTCCAAAACCTCAGTGATATTTCTGCAATCTAAGTGTTTTATCTGTAAAGATGTTTATTTATTTAGAACCCTTCCCTCCCACCAAAGCCCTCTATGCTTTTGTATGTTTTGGGTCACGTGCCTGGTGTGTGTGTGTGTGTGTGTGTGCGCGCGCGCGCGCTCGCGCATGTGCGTGTGAGTGTGTGTATATGTATGTGTAGAATTCAACTGCAAATTGTTAAAAGCGTCGCCTTATTCTGCCATTGAACCAAATAACAGCCGTAGGCAAAGCATTGATACCAAGCTAACTGGAAGAATTGTAGACGAGACCCTGGGCGGTCCCTTTAGCAATTGTACATATTTCTTTCCAGAGAACTCTCATGACTTCCGTTGGGCATTAGGGTTTGGAAACCTCTGAACCAGTTAGGCTGTCATTAGCGTGTGCTGTAGAAGGATCGGTTGTTTGACTTGGGTTTCATCTGAGCAGGATTTGTCCTCACAGCTGATTGTTGTATGGCACCAGGAGCTCTAAGAACTGTGACGCTGACAACGAACAAACCGAGAGAAGACTTACCTTCTGCACTTTGGCCCCATCTACCAGTCTCTGTAAAGGGCAATATTTTCACACTAATGTTTCTCAGGTATATACTCAGCCAGTTTAGGGTGGATGCACATCAGTAAAAGGGTTGACGAAGAAGGTGGCCTGTGAGTGACTGTTGCTTCTCCAGCTGCCGCAGATAGAAATTTCTAGAGGCAGAACTGAAGTCTTTCAGACCTTCATGTCTGCAAAGATGTGTGTACTATAAGCTGTCTTGATTCTTAAGATATGTCCTAAGAGGTGGCACGTAGGACAGCCAGAGAGCCAGTCACTAATTAATTTTGTTTTCCTTCTAAATTTGCTATAGCTATGGCCATTGGCATTTTGAAATGTAGTAGAGCAGTTAACACCTTTGAAAGAGTCCTGGAAAAAAGTGGATTCTGACCTAGATGCGTGAATCTGTACCATTTTCCTTCCCTGCTGTTGCTTTTTTGTGTGTTGGAAGCTGAAAGCTCGACGCTACCCTCTGTGCGCGTGCCCGTGTTTCTTGTAACTTGGAGAGGAAAGAAGATGCTTAATGCTGAGCGTCAGCCGATGGTGTGTTGAAGCAGCGTGTGACGAAGTATTCCGTGTGCGCTTCTGATGCTGCTTGTCAGTGGCAGACCGCTCTCCAGTAAGTCGCTCGCTTCTTCTCTGTGCTTAAGACCTCACCTCTCGCCCAGAACTCAGAAGCAGGATTGGAGCATGTTCCATCTGGCGTTGTCAGTGCGAATTGCATTTCTTGTTCAGAAAACAAGGGAACCTCCCCAAAATCTCACCGATAAGCAAGATACATAGTTCTTTGAGATTTCTGGAGGTATCCTGGCACTTTTTTCTATTTCTTTTTTTAAGTGTCAGGAGAGTCATGACCCTGATTCTCTTTGCGTAGCATTTGTCGCTTTGCTATGAAGTACAGCATGCTAAGTTTTTATGGTTTAAAATACTAACTTGTAAAAAAAAAATTGTAAACCCTTCTAGTTCTTCCTAAACTCTTGGTGCACAAATCCATTTATAACCTCCCTTTTCAGTATTGCTGTGTGTGAAGTGATTAGAATACATACACATGCATAGCTATGAATTCTGTACTGCCTTTTTTTTTTCCCCTCCCCATCCCGCCTTCCCCCATGAATACCTCTTGGGAAATATTTCCAGTAGGTTTCTAACTTTATTTTGCTGCTACTTTGAGCGTTAGCAGGTAACTTGCAAGTCTGGAGGCCATTGTTGCTGAGGGTAGCTGGAATTTTAGACCCTTGCAATTTTTAAGAATTAGCTACTCCACCTTGTGGAAGTTACCATAGTGCTCCGTGAAGTTCACTGAACATGAGCCTGTTGCCCAGTGCACTCAACCCTGTACTCACCCCTTCACTAGGTGTCCCCGTTGCACTGCACCAGCTTCTGGTCTCCCAAAGCAGCGCTCCTCTCCTCTCTGTTGTAGTGTGACCGTTGACGACTGGCTGCCCTCCCTCAGTGTTGTCACTGCTTCCTCGGGCACACTGACAGCCCTCTCAGTGTTTAGCCACTGCTGGTTTTTCTGTGTCACTTTTATTTCCTGGAAAGGATGCACCAAGTATGGGATCATCAATCAGGAGTTGAATATTTGTCTGATTTGAGCCTCTCGTCTTTCTTTTAAAAAGGTAGATGTCATTTGAAATCTCCTATCCGAAGCTCTGAAACAGCCTTAGAATTATAGTTTGTCTGCCCAAAGGGTTTAATAACACCTTTTTCTGTGGCTATTATCAGTTAAGCATTAGTAGAATCTAGTTTAATTTTCACAGTGGCAAATATTTTTATTCTCGAGACCTTCAGGAATGGATTTTCCATTATATCTACTCTTTTCAAAAAAAAAAAAAAATAACCAAAAACACCAAACTAAAGAACAACTCTGCAGATTTCTTTTTAATTTTCCATGGGAACTAGAAAAAAAAATTCAGTATCTGTAAACTATAAGTCTGTGGGGTTTAGTCTTCTTTTTTTCATATTTAAATGAAAAAAAAAAAAGGAAGCCTTGCGGCATTGTCTGGGCATCTTTAAGCTGTTCTGTTTTTTTTCTTGATAAACAATGAAAATCTCATCCATAATGACTAGGAACCATCTTTAAGCCACAGAAGAGGATATTTGCCCAAAAGTTTGGACGTGGTCTTTGAGGTGTGAAAGATCTTATGGGAAAATTATTACTTGGTTCAGTTCAGTTGTTCAGTAGCTTAGGGACATGGTGTTTGCTTTGTTTTTTATTTTCCTGGTGATGTTTGGCGCATTGAGCATATTTGTGCTTTGGGGTTAGAAATGATCTGTCAGGGATGGTGGGCCTGAGTTTCTGGTTGATAACCAGGTGGGCCAGAGCAGTCATTTCCTGGTAGGCACAGAGTAATCCCTGACAGGAGTGTGGCTTTTTAATGTTTTTTGCTTTTAAAAAACCTTTCTATTTTTTCTTTCTTTTCCTGTGAACATCCAGTGCACTGAGGCTATATCATTCCTTTGCAATCCCTTGTATAATGTGGAAGCACAACGAAACGTTTGAGCTCATGTCATTTCAAGATCACCTCCCAGCCCTGGTGTTTTCCCATCCTAAAAGCAACCTAACTGAAAGGAAGTAATACCTCGCTGGACCAATAGCCATGGATGTGGGAGTATTTGTGGTCTGGTAAAATATTATAGTTCTCTGTGAAGCTGCCCTAAACCCTTGTAATCATTCTTTCCTCATTCATTCATTCATTCATTCTGCAAGCATTTGTTGAGGGCCTGCTTTGCTCATAAAAGCAAGCGGAAAGCATCACGAATTTGCTGTAGCCGAGGAGCCCTGGGAGCCCAGCCGATGAGCCAGGGGATGCCAGTGATACCCTAAATGGAGTGATGGTCCCTCCCCGAACAAAGAGAGCAAGTGGATTCTGGTGAACTGGCCAAGGCCTGTGGTCCTCTTGAGCAAGTCTCTCCTGTTCCAGAAACCAAAAGTGCCCTTCTTCATCTTCAGAGACATTTTACTCTTAACATCCACTTTTTCAGACTGAGCTGTCTCTACTACTTAGGGGTTGAAAATCCATTACAAAGTCACTTTCCATTAGAATTTGGTCATCCACGTGTGTATGAAAGTAGATGTGGGGATTGGGGGCCGGGGACAAATTGCCATCTCTCTAAAGTAACTGTCGCGGAAAAAACTAGGGACAGTATGTCAAGGAGGCGGTAGTGTCAGCCTTTAGGAAGAATGGAGCAAAGAAGAGCTGTGGAACAGAGCTCACTTACTTCAAATAAACGTGTTTCTAAAAAATAGCTTGACATCTGACGTTACATTTCATTCTGACAAATAACCGAACAGCCGAAGCGGTTGTTTCGTACGTAGGTTATCGGAATTATTGGATGGCAAGATAATTAGTGTTTCTGGGTTGGATTTTTGAGATAGTATGCAAATCATAAGCACAGTTTCAATAAAACACATATTCTGTGAGGCGTGTTGAACTTGTATTATTTGGAATTGAGAAGAACAAACTTGGCTGACAAACCAGTGCCTATATCACAAACAGAGTAGCTGCTGCGGTGCAGACTGTCGGTCTTTACTTTCATAAAGGAAACGTTACTGTTAAACCTGACTACATTTTTGAGGGGGAAATCCTATGCTTTCTTCAAATGAACACGTAGTGTTTCACACTGCCTTTTGATCAACTCTCAAAGTGTTTGTTTTGCAGCTGCCATTTGAGCATGACAAGTCATTTTTTCCCCCCAAGTAATGAAAACGATTTTGCATGGCCTCCATCTAACCCAGAAAGCATGTTCTTACCACCTATGCAAATAACTAATAAAATGTAGACTACCCTAAGTGTAAATTTTTTAAAAAGGCAATTCTTGGATTATGGAGCTCTATTTTTGAATTTGTAATTTTTTACATGTGGCTTAATCATCAGTACAGAAGGGCATGAATGTGTTTTCTTGTTTTGCTTACAAATGTTTCTCTTTGCTGCTTGCTTTTTTTTTTTTTTTTTTAAGTCGGCAAGATTGTATGTAAAATGGTATTTTGCAAGCAGGAGTGGAATTGGATATGTTGAACACACATGGGTTTATATACTGTATTTAGCATGAACACTTTCCTAAAGTATTTTGTTCTAAAAAAAACAACCTGCCATTTTCTATAGATTTTAATTTTTTATATCTTCTAAGGTTCTATTGTGGTCACAAGGATTGAATGTGGCTTCTAATAGTGCTAACAATTTTAAAATGCTTTTGTAGAGACGTAGAGCTGTTTCGGAAAGCTTTGGAGCTTCCCAGCCATTCGTCACAATAAGACTAAGCTCATGGAATTTATGGTAGCATACTACAGTGGATTAGTTTCTAGATCCATCTCACAAGCATTCAAAACAAGTGTTTCCCAAGTTTGGAGGGAAGGGAGGTCCATTGCAGGCTTGCAAGGCTTTTTCAGATCTCATACGAATACTCTCCTGAAGATTCTCTTAAGCCTCTTCTGAATGACTCGTCTGAGATTCTGATGCTCAGCACTCACTAGAATCATCTAGAGAACTTTTAAAGATGCCTGGGTCCCACTCCCAAGATTTTGATCTAACTCGTGAAGGGGCAAGGTCCCAGGAATTGCCATCCATATTAAAGCTCCTGGGGGTTTCTAATTTGCAGTCAGAATTGAGAACCACTGTGCTAAACACCATCCCTGTGGTGAGAATCACTGCCATGTGAAGCACTCAGGAGTGACTCAGACTCTTGTTTCATTGGAGAGGAAAGGGAAAAAAAGAGAACCACTGATTTAACATCCTGTTTGAAATAAGGGAGCCTCTCTGATTTGAGACCCTATTTGGGTGTTTGGAGCGTTTGGTGGGTGGCCCAACACTTGAGTCTAGTGGGATTCAATGGTCTTCAGTTGGCCAGAGCAGACAGTCCCCTGGGTGGTGTGCATCCTTCCCAGAGCCTTTTCCCTGGATGCCACCACAGGGCCAGACCCACAGAGGAGCTGGGAAGGCACTCTGAGTTAGAAAATGCTGAAGTAAAGCGCTCGTGGCCTTGGAAAGCCTGTTCCTGATTTTGATAGACTGACTGTCTCTGTAGTAATTACAGTAGCAAACTCCACACTGTCACCTGATTTCCTAGTCAGCTCATTCTCTACTTCTCCGCGGTGTCATTTCAGGAGTTATTTTCAGTTTAAAAATGAATGTGAAGCATTTTATTTGGAGTCGTTTTTTGGTAACCCTCTGTGTTTTTCCATGTAATTACAAAAAGTCAAATAATGCTCATCCAAAAATTTGGCAGTATGTTACCTAGAGAGGCGAATGAAATCGAGTTTTAATCTGTGGTGAGCTAAAGGCATGTACAACATCTTCAGAGTAGTCTGCTGTGCTGCTCAGGTGGTTTTACCCTGTGGAGCAGGATGCTGCCTACAAAAAGAAAAGAAAAGAAACACAACTTACCTGGTATTTCCACCATTTCGAGGGAATGAAGATCTAAGTGAAAATCCAAGTTGGAAATCCCCCTGTAGAAAAGCCCCTCGAAGCAGAGGGGCCTTGTGGGGGTGAATCTGCAGCGCGAAGTTGCCTGTAGGTGCTATTCTCAGTGACCCAGCGTCCTCGTACCAGATGGGAAGACAGTTCCAGGGTTTTCTGAAGCTCCCGTCCTCTGCTGGCCTTTCCAAAAACGCGTCTGTGTTCCCTCATTTTGCTCACCAACTGTGCCTCTCACCACTGGTTAAAATCGAATTCAAGCCCCATTACAAAAACAGTTTCTTCCCCGAATGCTTCAGTGCTACACTGGAATTTCTGTAGTTGTCTTAAAAGCTGCATGTCCCTGTCACTGAACTCAGAATGCCTTGATACTGTTCGTGCACCGTTCATAGTGATTTCTGTATCGTTTTCTTCTTTAGTTGTATACAGCAGGCGGGATGGCTTTTCTTGAGGCTGGAAGAAAAGTGTACCGTACATTTTTAAATTATTTTAGAAACAACTGCATGAGATGTGTCACTGACTTCTGTTATTTATTTGTATGTTTTATTATTCAAGGTGTATGCACTTTTAAGAAGCAAAATTTATATTTTTATGTTTAAAAACGGTTTATTTCTGGAACAGCAGTTGATTATATAGTATACAGTTGGAATTAAGAGAAAAGTGGAAAATGTAACAAAATATAATAAATTTATTACATGATGCCCTCCTTAAGCCATTATTCCTCTTTCTCCCCTTGCCAACCTATATCTTTTTGGTGTTGACCAGCCTTGGAAATGAAGCAGGAATTATCTTTGTACCACACTGATCTCTACAAAACACTTTAAAACCATAGTGTTAAGTGAGGAAAAGCAAATTACAGAAGAATACAGACAGGTACTCTATATGTGAAATTTTAAAACAAATCACATCTATGCTTATTTTAATTTTCATGATCAGGGATTATAATTCCTACTTTCTCTAAGAGGTATTGTGTCCTGGGCCTTGGGGCTTGGCAATAACTCACAGTCTGGCTCAGGTCCAGCAAAGGAGCCATTCTTTTCTGGACCATCTCTTGCCCAGATATCCTCATTTTAAACCATATGTTCTGAAAAAAATTTTTCCCAGTCTTCACCTTCCCTCAGGACAGGTCTCCCTGTTGAGATGGCACATTACTTATGACCACTTGGGGGCACCAAAGATCGCCATCAGCAAACGTAATTTAAAAGTCTAGTGTGTTCATCTCTGTTGACATGCTTATTCATTATGAGTGGAGTGCATTTTCAACGAAGCAGGGGTTTCGGTTTAGACGAGTACCACCAGCCGTCGTTCTACTTGGAAACTATTAACTGCAGGCCATAGAGCAGATCTTGTTTTTTCTAAAGCACTGCCTGGTGGTTTATAGGATTGGGACAGGGAAACGGTTCCTAACCAAGGACAGGTATGAGCCACATGCCCTGAAACCAAGGTATGGCACTTAACAAACCTCTCTAATTTTAAATAGTGAGGTTTTATTTTAGGTTCCATAAAGACTAACCATGTAGTACACTGATCATTCAAGAGGCTTCATTATGCCTGAAAGTTTTTGCATGTCATAAAGTATATAGACTTAATAGTTATGCAGTTGTTTACAGATCATTTTGTCTGTCTCCATAGAATTTGGAAGATTATTTTCAAATATCTGAATGATCAGTATCTCCCTGTACGCCTTTCTGTCCTCTGTCAGTCTTCCTGGAGAGAGCAAAGGCATGATAAAGCCC
Organism: Enhydra lutris kenyoni; assembly: GCF_002288905.1. Taxonomy (NCBI): domain Eukaryota; kingdom Metazoa; phylum Chordata; class Mammalia; order Carnivora; family Mustelidae; genus Enhydra; species Enhydra lutris. Next base: position 1,491,733 of record NW_019154174.1, read on the forward strand.
CTGGTCCAGGACACATGTTCCTCTGGGCCCAGGGAGTGATTCTAGACCACTTTGACTCCATCGGATGGGGTTTTGGCCTGTTCCCCACCCTCAGGGTCCCCTTTCCCTTTCTGAAGCCTGCTTCTAAGTTTTTGCAGGTGGTGGTTTTGGTTTTCCTTTTTGCGGGCCTGAGTCTCCGACATCTCCACACAGGTCATCTGGTAGGTCTCACCTCTCGGGGTGGGTTGGGTCTACCTCATGTAGAACCCTCTGGAATTCAGTCTTGATCTGGTCTGGTCTTAGCCAAGTTTCTCACCCCCTGTCAACATTGGCTACAGGGAAAGGACAAGGGCTCTCTCCTTGAGTGATAGGTTTTTACATCATGCCATATAGCCTGATGGCCTTGCACCTCATTTCTTCAAGAATTCAGGGCTGTGACATTAATCTGATTGTACTTTGTATTTATAATAGCTCGGTTTTTCTTCAAGTGGGAAGGTGATGTGAATGAAACCAGGGTTATAGTCAGAATCAGGCCGCCCCGCCCCTGGCAGTCTCTCCTGCGCCCTTCCTTTGCTTCAGAAGAATTCATAGAGGCTCACCATATAGCGATCCAGTTCCTGCGACTCGGATGGTGTCAGACTCGTCGGGAGGCACATGTGGGTATGGTGCGGTGTGGCTGAGCACGGGTGGTGCTGGCCTCAGGGTTCCCAATCCACGAAATGTGGCAGAGGAGAAAGTGCCCCTTTACTGTTGCACTCAAGATCGAAGTCCAGATTCCTTTGTTTTAAAGTGCTTCCTGTATGCCCGAAAGCTGGGGATATGACCATGTCCTGAGGAGCTCATGGTCTGGCCGGGGTCAGGTTGCTTCATAAGTAATTAACATTTCAGTGCTCCCCGCCTTGCTGTTTCCTCATTGCTCTTCCCTCAAGGCATCCCCGCGTTCCCATCCCTCCTCCAGCCAACTTCCTGGAATTTTGCTCAGGAGGCTTGTCTCTGGGGTACCCACATGGCCATCCCGTCCTTCATGTCTTTCCTAAGGTGTTGCCTTCTCAGCAAGGCCCTCCCTGATCACCCTTTTAAAACACTGCAACCTGCTTCATGCCCCCCCCCCCTACTTTATTATATTCCTCATGTAACTTGTCAACTACCACAGTCTATATGCAACATAGAATGTATGCAATACATTTGCAACATTTGGTCTATATGCAGTAATATATATGTTACATCCATCTATAAGCGATACATACACAGCATGGAGCCTGTATGCTCTACAGATGCAACGGGGAGTCTGTATGCACGTGTAGCACATATGCTTACTTCCGTAGCTTGCATACCTGTTCTGTTCACTGCTCTTAACCCAGTACCTCAGTGCCAGGCCTCTTAGTACCTAGTAAAAAAATCGACTCCCTGAGTTAGTGGATTTGCTTGAGTAATCCACTTAACCATTCTGAGTCCCCTTCCTGTCTAGAAGATGAAGACAAGCAGGACTTGCATCGTGGAGTTGTGAAGGTTAAATAGGAAGGGTGCCCATAAAGCATGCAGCGCAGTCTCTGGCACAGAAAAAGTTCTTAGGGAATGGTGCCATTCCTAATCATAACGGTAGGGATGGAGGGGGCTGGGGCTGACCCTCATGGTTGCTTTACAGAGGAGGTGCCAGAGAGAATGGAGCAGAGCTCACACCTTTCTGGCTGAAAGTGGGGCTTGCACTTGCTGGAAACCCCAGGAATCCAGCTTTCCTGGAATGTAGGGCAGGAAGCAGTAGATGGAGGGGCAAGGAAGGCTGGTAGAGGCCTCATCTAGAAGGACCTCCCCTGACTTAGGTCTGTCCTGAAGTAAATGAGAATCCAGGAAGAAATTTTAATTTAGGGGAGAGAGGAGATCTACTTTGTGCCTTAGCATGGTCACCATGGCAACAATGTGGCACCAGCGAGCCCGGGGTTAAGGAGTTTGTTGCTGGAGTCTGTGTGCAGTCTGGAATGCTGACCTAAAGTAGTGTTGGGTGGACAGAGACAAGGGGAGCTCCTGGAGGGGTGACATGCTCTGGTCTCGGAGGCGGGCTGCTGGTTCGAATTCTGATATGGCAACTTCTTAGCGGGACAGCCTTTGGCAGATCACTTCTCTGTACCTCAAATTCTTCACCTGTAAAATGTGGCTGATAGTGTGTCTACAGGATTATAGGGAGGCTTAATTGGGGTGGTTGGTTTGTCTACATTTAATACATTACATTAACTGCAAGTGTATTTGATTTTATCTCCTATCTTACTATTCTTTTCTATTTGTCCCACCTGTTTTGTTTCTTTTTCTCTTCCTTCTTGCCTTCCGTTTAGATCAGTCCAACATTTTTTAAATTCCAGTTTTTCACTTCTGTTAATTTATTATTCATCCTCTTACTCTTTTATTTTATTTTATTTATTTTTTTTCATCCTCTTACTCTTTTTTTAGTGGCTGTCCTTATGGTATCAGCATGCATTCCTGATTTAGAAGAGTCTAAGGAAACTTAGTAATTTTTGCCCTTTCAGGGTCTTAGAACACTTCCATTCCCATTTTACCCTTTCCACCATTTGTTACTGGTTGCTATGCATTCCAATTCCATGTGTATTTAATTTGTGTAGACACATAACACACATAACTAACGTGACGAGTGTCGAAAGCCAGTGTTCACTTAGATGTACCAGTACGCTCACCTTCCGTCGCTTGTTCTCCCCTCCCGCATTCCAGTGTGTCCCGTACAGTCCTTTTCCTTCTGCCTGAAGAATTTCTTTTAATCTTTCTTTTTTTTTTTTTTCTGCCTGTGCTAATGATGCACTCTCTTAGCTTCTGTTTGATGGGAAAGGTCTTTATTTTGCCTTTACTTTTGGAGGTTATTTTCACTGGGAATAGAATTCTAGGTTGCAAGTTATTTTCTTTCCTTTTCATTCTGTGGTCTGGTCTTCTGTCATTATTATTTCTGTTGATAAGTCAGTTATTAATCTCATGGCTGTTCCTTTGAAGATGTGCTGCTGGGTTTCTTTCTTTCTTTTTTTTTTTCTAAATGCTTTGAAGATGCTTCTCTTTGTTTTTCATTAGTTTCACTTTTAAATGTGTTTTTATCTTATACTTTATGAATCAGACCTGGAAATGGTTTTAGCCATTATCTCTTTAAATGTTGCTTCTGCTCCATCCTCCCAGACCATTCCAGGACTCAGTAAATGGCTTCACTGTCCAGCCCAGCTGCTCCGTTCAGACCAGGGGTCCATCCTTGACTCTGGTCTTTCCCTCAGCCCCTATCCTTACATCAGATCCATTCACAAGCCCTGTCTAGATCCACTTCCACAACTAGGTCCTACATCTACCGTCTTCTCCAGCCCTATTTTATATCATCCTCCTTCACTTTCAGACCCAGAAGCCACCTCTTAGTGCCTTGACCAGAGGATCTTATTTCCATTTTATGTGTATATAGACTGAGACTCAGAGAGAGTAAAAAAACTCACCCAAGATCACACAGGTAATGAGTGCTAGCTCTTGGATGTGAATTAGGCCTAATGCTACAAGTCTTGTGTTTTTTCACATTATTACTCCCAGTTCTCTATGTGATAGTAAATAAGGAAATTAAATAATCAACATATAGAACTGTGTTTAGCCATGCAGTTACTAGAAGGAGAATCTAGATTATATAAAGTCCTTTTCTTTGTAATCTCTGAGTAATTTTTGTTAACAGCAAATTCAGGAAGTGAGGAAATTTCTACTTTTTGGTTACAGAATTTAGAACCTCCTTTGCTCAATTTTTTTTAAACCAAAAAGTAATTTTAGACTCAGAAAAGTTACAAGAATAGTTCAGAGAATTCCCATATACTCTTCACCCAGCTTCCCCAAATGTCAGCATATTGTGTAACCATAGTACAATGTTCAAAACCAGAAACTAACATTAGTACAATACCATTAACTAAACTACAGACTTTTATCCAGGTTGCGCAGGTTTTTCCACATCTGTCCAGTCTCAGGTCCCACATTACATTTAATTGTCATTTCTCCTTAGTTCCTCCAAGCAGTGACAGCACTTAGTCTTTTTTGATCTTGACAGTTTTGAAGAGTACTGGCCAGTTGTGTAGGATGTCCCTTGTTTGGGTTTGTCTTATGCATTGTCCCAATTAGATTTTTTGGCATTTTTTGGCAAGAATATCACAAAAGCAATATGCCCTTCTCAGTGCATAGGGAGTACATGATATTAATATGTCCTATTCCTGGTGACATCAGAATCTTGGTCACTTGGTTAAGGTGATGTTTTTCAGTTTCTCCACTGTAAAATTACTATTTTTCGCTTCATACTTAATAAATGTCTTGGGAGAGGTACGATTAGACCATGCAAATGTCTCCTCAGACTTTGGCCAACTCCTCAAGTTTTAGGATCTGTGACAAATTTTTACTACTGTGGTCTAACGGCAAAAAGAAAGACATTTTAATAAGCTGATTTCATAAGAAGTCCAGAAGGAGAGCAGATGCAGGGGTTGGATCAGCGCCTCATCAGGGTCACGAGGACCATGGTTCTCTCTGCCATTCTCAGCATGGTAGCCTTTGTCCCTAGAGTCAGCCTTCAGTAGCAACTGCCACAGTTGCATAAACTTGACAATGTCCGGTTGAAGAATGTGGGATCTGTCTCTGCCTAAGGTCTCTCGAGCAGTAAGAGAATATTTCCCAGAGACCATCCCCAGCCTCTAATAAATCCTTCCCTCTTGTTGACCAGGGTCTTGGTTACCTGCTTATCACCGAGTTGCAAGAAAATTGAAGGAAGTATGACATTTCCCAATGGTGTTTTGGATGGTAGAAGGGTGGTGGGCTCTGTTAGAGAAGAGGACTGGGGGAGTGAGTTTGGGGAGACAGCCCAGCACCTGAGGCAGTGCCTTACAATGAAATCTTCATAAATCTCAATAAATCTTTGCAGAGCGAATGAGATTCTTTGTCTCTTGCCTAGAGACATAATTGGCCATTAATGTGGAAACGTTAGAGCTCTTGCTTGTGGAATCAGAGAAGAGATTGACTTAGTGGATCGGGGAACAGTGAGGACATCTTGGCAAGGATGGAAGAATGGCAAACACGGGTCCCTGGTGGGAGAGCTCCCAGCTCTGTGACACCCTTAAGCTTCATTGTACTTTGGTCTCCCCGAGGATGATGCACCTCTGGCCCGGTTGTTCCTTCTCCAAAACCTGGAGACACCTTACAGGTGCATTTTTGAAGGAAGCCAGAGAAACCTGTCTGTTAGACTCAATTGCCTCTCCTTAAAAGGCTCTCTAGTGGCAAAGGGGCGCTGAGAGGTGGTCCCTGCTCCATATACTCAGGCTTCTGGCTCTGGGGGCCTTGGGCACAGCCTGGTTGCTTGTTTGGTAAATAATGACATTGTTATAAATATTTAATAAGTCAAGGGACTGCAGCACATGCAAAATTGATGAGGTCCCTGTGTGGGAAATGCAGGCTTTTCTCTATATGTGTGCTCTGAAGGAGGCAGTTAGAGGCTGACGTCTGCTGGGGCTGACACCTGTATTTGTGGTAGGGCTGATGAATGGCCGGAGGACTATCCGCCATATTTAGGAAGCATCAATCCATCATGCCGGAGTTTAGGCTGAGGGAGGAATTCACGGCCATCAATATTCTCCGTGTTTATTAAGCACCGCGTGCTGCAAGAGACAGTGAGTCCTGCACCGGTCCTGGGAGCAGCGCCTCCAGAAAGGGCACAGTGGCTCCTTGATAAATGACTTTAATAAGAAGCAGCTTGGAAGTACCTTCAAGTAAGAAACTAATAACAATAATTAGATGTTTCTTAATCATTTATTTATTTTATAATTTATGCCCTGCCTGCTTCCGGAAAAGGAATGGATGTGGCTTGCAATTAAAACACATCTACCCAGGATGGTTTAAATGAAGATAAACACGAGATCAGAAATGGTACTGAGGGAGTGAATTTTTCTTAATCAACTTGGCCACTCCCCACCGAGAATATCGTATTCCCTCTGCACAGCAGTCACCTTTTGCTCCACGGAGCCACGGGATGTGACAGATATAAAGCAGCGGCTGGAGGTGTCGTGGGGACGGGAGGATGAGGCGGGAGCACGATGTGACCTGTGGTCTCAGCATCTTAGTACTGGGCTCCCAGCCACATTTGCATTTCATTTATCATCGCTCCAAACAAATCTGTTTGTCTACAGCAGGGTGGCATGAAAAATTAATGCCCCTGTGTCAGGCAGAGCTTGTCAGAGTGACAGTGCAGAAAGGGGATAACAAAGGGGTGACATGCATGGCACTTTCTACTTAACAACCACTCTCGTGTTCCCTGAATGCCTTCTCCCAAGCCTGTGTGTTGACCGAATGGTGCTTTGGCAGCCATAGCCTGCCTAGGAGCTCAGCACAGAAAGCCTGTCTCTGTGTAGTAGCTCGGGCCCCGTGTCTGGCGTGTGCTGTTCAGAACAGAAGTGGCCGCAGTTAGAGCTGGGTGACCCTTGTCCTGGTCTTTGCGGAGCCATCCTAAGTTCAGAGGAGCAGAAGGAAGGCAGCCCCTCCAGAGAGTTCTCAGAGAGCAGACCAGGGCAGAGATGTGTTAGAGAGGCTCCCGGATGGGATTACCTGGGGAACAGGTGTGTGAGAGGACAGGGAGGGGAGGTTTGTTCGAGTGTCTGGCACCTCAGAACCTCCATGAGACTAGTGTTTTTTCCTGCACACTTTGATGCTCCACAGATGTTTGCTCAGTCAAAACTTTGTACTGGCTTCTTTCTGACCTGTGGTCCTATCGGTGGGAAGAGCCACCTCCTTCCAGCAGCAGGGATGGTCTAAGGGAGCAGTTCTAAATCATGGATCCTGGAGTCAGGACTGTCTAGGTTCAACTCCCAGCTTGACCGCTTCCTAGCTTTGTGACCTTGGGTAAATTTTTGAAAATATTTTTGTGCCTCAGTGTCACAAATGTATTCAGACAAATGTCTGGTTCTTGGTGTTAATTGGGTGAGTGATTATTATTTCCTTGACCTTCATCCAAGGTGAGTGGATGAGGAAGGCCATGGAACTCAGTGAGCGAGCCTTGAGCCACATCAAAAAGGCCGTGTGGCCGGAGCTGTGTCACAAGAGTTAGGGGCTTGTTGACTTGCTGAATGGCCTTGGGAAAGTAGACATGCTCTTCTGTCTGGTTGACCCACTGAAAAAAAGAAGTCCCTCTTGCCTCCATTCCCTGCCAAGCCTGAGCATAAATGTGATGTTAGCTTTGTTAGCTTTCTGAGATGAACCATTCTGACCCAAGCCAGGGCTGAGCAAGGCACTCTCCTCTTATGAAGGAGAAAGGAACACAGTTTTCCTGCCCTCTGTGGAAATTTAGTAGTAATCTTCAGGCACTGGATCACTTTCCTCATTGCACATTAGAATCCCCCAGAGAGTTAAAAAAAAAAAAAATTCCTGACATCTAGAACCCTCACCTAGAGATTCTAGTTGGCCTAAGGTGAAGCCCAGGTAGCAGTGTGTTTTTATGGTTCCCTCCATGTTAATTCTACAGGTGGTGAAGAGTGAGTCCAGAGAACCTGCCGGACGGGTGCAGGACAGACGATAACAAGGTCAGGAGGCGTGTGTGCCTCTGGTATAAGGGCTGCGGCATGATTTTGTATAGGACCTGGGAGATCGATAATGGCAACAATTGCGAAGGTGGGTCTAACATGTCTGGAGGTTGGAAGAACTCTGGGGTAGATCATCCACTATGGTTTGAGGCTGGCGGGGTTTCCTGCTCTAGCCCTCGAAACAGGAACTTCGGCCAACAGTTAGGCAAGTGTTTAGAGGTGTTGAGAAGTGAGTTTGTGTCCAGGGGTCAGTGATTTCGTCCTCTGCAGTACAAAGTGACAATTGTCCTCCATTTTCCGTTCATCGCGCCCCCGCCAGCAGCTGCATTTCCGATCCCCCCTGCGGGTGGGGTGGTCCTCTGGCCAGGAGGGTGTAAGGGGAATGGGTGCATGCCACTGGTGGGTCACATCTCTGTAAAGGAAGAAGGTTGACCTCCACTTTCTCTCGTTCCTCTTCCTGCTGGCTGGGCTGTGGTGGCCCCTGCAAGCAGAAGCGAAGCCACCTTCCAGGGAGGGCAGGGCAGCCCCGCAGCTCTGGACTATGGTGAAAGAAAAAAGAAGAGCCTGTTATTTTACCGAAGTCACCACATTGTTAAGTCTTTGTTTCAACAGGACAGCCTGCACTCTAACTAATACGTGATTCCTTTGGCACCAACGTTGGCACACTCGAGAATTCTAGGAATAAGACAGGGAAGAGTAGGAAGAGGAGGGGGAGAAGGAGGATTTCCCCGTCCCTTCGCCACCTAGGTGATCGAGTGATGGGTGTTACTCTCTTCTCAGGTACCAGAGAAGTCTTCCTGACTCTGTGATCAGGTCCATCTCCTCCCATACCACCACCAAAAGCTTCCCAAGTTTACAGCATTTATCACAACTGTGATTTTTATACCCCCTTTGGCTCCTGTTTCACCTTCAGGTTTGCTCTCAGCTGGCTCAGGTTCTTGGTCTGTTGTCCACATCCTGCCAGAGCAGGGGGATGTCATTCCTTGACGCCCTTGTCCCCCTGCCATTAGGAAGCAATGATCGGTAGTCAGACTCTGTGCCTCTTTCTCAGATCAAAACATAGTCCAGATGGAGCCCTTCATTTTTCTGTAGATTCCATTTGGCGACCTAGCATTTTGTTGAAGTTTGGCTCATTCACTCAACATCTATTTATTGAATGTCTCCTGTGTGTCAGCCATAGTATGCCAGATGCTGGGGGAAGAGTGTTGAGCAAAAACCAACATGCTCTTTGCCTTCATGTGGCTTATAGTCGAATGGAAAGAAAATATGAACAGAATAACTTCACATGGCCCACATTATTCACAGAGAAACGTTTGCGTTTTTCTACTTTGCTCACGCCTATCAGAAAAATAAGAGCAATATTAGCCATCAGTGGTTTATTCCCCTGGAAATGAGGAGAACTCTAGTGTGATTTTGGTTTTTATGATTTTAGATTGTTCCCTCTGATGAGATAGTGAAGAAACAAGCTGAAGAAAAGCATTTTTACAGACCAGATAACAATTTAAAGCTATGCGTCTGACTCTTTCTCTCTTCCAGTATGTTACCAAAGTGTCCTTGCTTAAACCAAAGAGAAAACTCCAAGGCCATGCCTACAAACAAAAGTAGCATCCCTCAGAAGGCTTCTGTGGAGAGCTCAGTGTGGGAGAAGGAGGGCCTCCTAAAACCTGTGACCTTGAGAAGATATTGCCAAAAAAGTGATGGAAGGACTCCCACCCCCAACCTCCCTAAACCCTACAGCGTCTGTGGAATGTACAGATGCTATAGTGAAAGGGTAGGGGAGAGGACCAGTGAGTACAAAAGAATGCAAGGTACAAGTCCTGCTCTCTAAGGAGCGGGGGTTCTACAGCGATGCCTTGGAGCCCTCATTCACGGCCTGTAAGGGGAGAGGGGGGACACTATTGTGTGTGATCAGTACCTGCCAGGTAGCCCCTTGGGGGGGGCGGTTATCAAGGGGGCAAGGAGAATAACTCAATACATGCATGAATAAGAGAAAGAACTTTCAATTATTTTATGAAAGCAGGCTTTTCACAGACTGAATATAATAATATGCCATAAACCAAGGGGGTATGTTTACCTCAACTTTCTGCAACTGAGGTCAGTTAGACAAACAATGTAATGATCAGACAAAGTAGAATTTCCTTCTCCTTTTGTTCTCACAACCCATCAACATGAGGAGTCATTAATGAAGCTCACTCTCAGCTACTGGCATTGAACTATCTTCACCTATTTCTGAGGGAATTCTCTGGACATGCGAAGGACTTCACCAAAGTGAAAGAGAAGAAGCACCCTAAAGACTCGGAACAAGGGGCACACCATGAATCCGCGCTGCTGCCACGAGATTTAGAGGGGCAAGGCAATGACGGAAGCACACGCAGGGTCCTATGGAAAGGTATCCTCAGAGAAGCAAAAGGAATTTTGGAGATACAAAGAATGGTTTCAAACATGGGATAGCATAATCAAATGGATAAATTAAAAGCCTTTATCAAGAAATGCCTTTAAAATTTGTTTAAAAAAGACAAAAATCATAAAAGACAAGATATGAAACTAGATCAAATTATTCAACACTTATGTAAAAGGAGTTCCAAAAATACATAATGAAGTCGATGGAGGGGAAGAAATAATCAAAGAAAAGAAAATTTGCTTGACCTGAATACTTAAATTTTTATGTCAAAAGGGCCTTCTGATTTATGCTTTTAGGATTAATTGAGGGAAAAAAAAGTTCTGCACTTGGAGATGTTTTGTGGATTTTTATAAATTCTAAGTATAAAAAGAAGATAAGAAAATTAGCTAGGGGAAGACAAGAACAATTTAAACCTAAGGCATGCTGAAGGAAATAATAAAGATTACAGCAGAAATTAGTAAAATAGAGACTAGAAAAATCATAAAGTCAACAAAACCAAAAGTTGGTATTTTGAGTGAGTCATCAAAATGGGCAAATCTTTAGCCAGACTGATAAAAAAAAAAAAAAAAAGGCTCAACTTACTAAAATCAAGAATGAAAAGAACATTTGTAATATTGTGATTGGTAAGAAACAGGTATTAGGTCTTCATCCTGGTTCTTGGCACAGACCTCCAAAAACCTTTGCAATTTCCTGAGAGGAACCATAAATGTGAGCGGAGTGTTTTCTGTTATTCATAAGAAGCCCCTTCAACCCCACCTGAGTTTGTTATTGATGTGTATTGAGGTCACTTTGGGAAAGCCCCTAAGGAGGGAGTGGGTGCTGGTTGCCAGGGGAACCGCCTTTGTGCTTTAGAGGGTTAGAAATTTCAGACTCACCTCCCAACTTTCAGAGAGGCGAGAGGGGCTAGAGGTTGAGTGAATCACCAATGGTCAGTGATTTAATCACTCCTGCCTTCGCGAAGAAGCCTCCATAAAAATCCTTAAAGTACAGGGTTTGGAGAGCTTGTAGGTTGGTGAAGACAGAGGTGCTAGGAGGCCAGGGAAGCTCCTCACCCTTTCCCACACAACTTGCTCTACCCATCTGTGCCATTGGCTGTTGCTGAGTTGTACCCTTTTGTAATAGATTGGTAATCTAGTAAGTAAACTGTTGACAGAGTTCTGTGAACCATTCCAGCGAACTGTCAGACCTTAGGAAGAGGTTGTGGGAACCTCTGGTTTATAGCCAGTTGGCCAGAAGAACAGGTAACAACATGGACTTGCAGCTGCTGTCTGAAGTGGAGGGGTAGGGGCAGCCTTTACTCTGCAATCTGCACTAACCCCAGGCAGACAGTTTAAGAGCTGTGAAGTCATAGGGCATTCGGTTGGCATCTGCAAAGAACTGGAGAATTGCTTGGTGTGGGGAAAACCCTTACACACTTGGGTGTTAGATGTGAAGTACTGAGACTAGTAGTAGAGGTTTGAGAAGAGAAACAGTGACAATTTCCTTCTGACAATATTACTACCGACCTTATAGAAATAAAAAGGATTATAAGGGAATAATACTGTGAACACCGTGGCCCAGCAATTAGCTTAAACAAAATGGACAAGTTCCTAGAAAGACAGAAAGCAGCTAAGAAGCAGTAAAACGTTTGAATGGACACTGAACAAGTAGAGATTGAGTTAGTAAAATGAAACCAAAAAACTACCCACGAAGAAAAGCCCAGGCCGAGATGTCATTGGTGAATTCTACCACACAGTTTTTTTTTTTCCTTCTACCAAACATTTAAAGAAGAATTAATACCAGACCCTTCCAAAAACAGAGGAGGAGGGAACACTTTGCAATTCATTCTATGAGGCTAGTATTACCCTGATAGTCAAACAAGTTAAAGACATCACAAGTAAAGAAAACCAGAGTCTAGTATCTCATAACTATGGATATAAAAATCCTCAACAAAAACTACTAAACCAAATCCAACAATATATAAAAGGGATTACACACCAGGACCAAGCAGGATTTATCCCAGCAATGCAAGATTGGTTTCATATTTCAAAGTCAATTAATTTAATGTCCCATGTGAATAGAATAAAGGCAAAAGCACATGATCATTTCAATAGATGCAGAAAGGTATTTGACACTAATATCCCTGCATTATAAAAATACTCAACAAACTAGAAATAGTAGGGAACTTCCTCCCTGATAAAGGACATTATGAAAATTCCACAGCTGTCCTCATATTTAGTGGTGAAAGCCTCAATGTTTTCTCCCTAAGTTCAGGAACAAGAAGGATGTCTTCTCTCACCACTCCTATTCAACACTGTACTGGAGGTTGTAGCCAGGGCAGTTAGTTAGAAAATGGAATAAAAGGCATCCGAATCAGAAGGAAGAAGTCAAATTACCTCTAAGTGCAGATGACACGGTCTTGTATGTAGAAATCATAAAAAGCCACTAAAAATGATTAGGACTAATAAATGAGTTCAGTGAGGTTGCAGCATACAAGATCAATATACGAACATCAATTGTATTTCTATACACCAGTAATGAACAAACTGAAAGTTAAAACAATTGTATTTCCAAGGGCATCAAAAAATAAAATACTCAGTAATACACTTAACAAGAGAGAACCAGAACTTGTACACTACAACTACAAAACATTATTGAAAGAAATTAAACAAGATTTAAGTAAACAGGCTCATACATTGGAAGATAATATTGTTAAGATTGGCAGTACTCCCAAAATTGACCTACAGATTCAATGAAATCTTTATCCAAACCTCAGCTGGCTTCTTTGTAGAAATTGACAGGTTGATGTTCAAAATCATATGGAAATTTATGGAACCCAGAATAAACAAAAAGAAATTTTGAAAGAGAAGGACAAAGTTGGAGGACTCACACTTCCTGATTTCAAAACTTATTAGAAAGCTACAATAAGGGGTGCCTGGGTGGCTCAGTGGGTTAAAGCCTCTGCCTTCAGCTCAGGTCATGATCCCAGGGTCCTAGGATTGAGCCCCACATCGGGCTCTCTGCTCAGTTGGGGGTCTGCTCCCCACCCCAACCGCACCTACCTCCCTGCCTACTTGTAATCTCTGTCAAATAAACAAATAAAATCTTTAAAAAAAAAAAAAAGAAAGCTATAATAATCAAGACAGTGTGGTATTGGCATAAGGATAGACATAGGGATCAATGGAATAGAACTGAAAATGTAGAAATAGACCCTCATATTTGCAGTCAATTAATTTTCAACAAAGGCATTAAGACAACCTAGTGGGAGAAAGTATAGCCTTTTCAACAAATGCAGGGATAACTGGATCTTGCATGCAAAAGAATGAAGTTGAATTTCTGCTTCATACCATGCACAAAAATTAACTCACAATGGATCCAAGCCCTAAATGTTAAGTACCAAAACCGTTAGATTCTTAGAAGAAAACTTAGATCTAAATCTTTGTGGCCTTGGCACCAAAAACACAAACAGAAGGAAAAAAAATAGGTAATTGACATCAAAATTTAAAATTCTTATGGTTTAAAGGACATCATTGAAAAGTGAAAAGACAGGGGTGCCTGTGTGGCTCAGTGGGTTGAGCCTCTCTGCCTTTGGCCCAGGTCATGATCTCAGGGTCCTGGGATCAAGCCCCACATCGGGCTCTCTGCTCGGCAGGGAGCCTGCTTCCCCCTCTCTCTCTGCCTGCCTCTCTGCCTACTTATGATCTCTCTCTCTGTCAAATAAAATATTAAAAAAAAAGAAAAGTGAAAAGACAGCCATAGAATGGGAGATATAAATTTTGCAAATCATATTTCTGATAAGGAACTTGTACTAATATAGATAAAGAACTCTTACTATCCCAAGATACAAAGAAAACTCAAAGAATGGGCCAAAAAATCCTAATAGTTCCCAAAGAAGATATACACGTGTCTAATAAACATGGAAAAGATGTGAACATCATTAGTTCTCAGGGAAATCAAACCCACAATGAGATGCCACTTCCCACACACAAGAATGGCTAAAATAAAAAGGATGGATGATAACGAGGGTTGGAGAGGATAGGAGAGTTGGAACTCTCATACACTGTTGGCAGGAATGTAAAATGGTGCAACCACTTTGGAAAACAGCTTGGATGTTCCTCAAAAAATTAATCCAGTAATTCGACTCACAAAGAATCAAAGTTAACTTGGTGCCACCACTTTGGAAAACAGCTCGGAAGTCCCTCAAAAAGTTAATCCAGTAATTCCACTCACAAAAATATTAAAAAAACAAACACAAAAACAAGTGTTCAAAAACCTGCACATGAATATTCATAACAGCATTTTTCATAATATAAAAAAAGGAAATAAGTGAAATGTCCATCTTCCAATGAGTGGATGAAAAAATGTAGTATAGTCGTACAATGGAATAATCAGGAACGAAAAGAAGTGAAGTACTGATATGTGCTACAACATGGATGAGCTGTGAAAACATGCTAAGTGGAAGAAGCTGAACTTAAAAAGCCACTTTATGTATCGTCCCATTTATATGACATGTCCAAAATAGGCAAATTCACAGAAGTAGAAAACAGATTAGTCGTTGCCTAAGGCTGTGGGCAGAAGTGAGATGGAGGAGGGGTAAGAGGGGTGGGGGGAGTGTGGATGAAATAGGGAGTACTTCTAAGGGGTAGAGAGTGTCTTGTTGTGGCGATGGTTGCACAGCTTTGAATATACTAAAAACCACGTCCATTTAAAATTGGTGAATTCTATGGTGAGTGATTATAGTTTCAATTAATACTTTTTATAAGAATAGCAGTGGTGAATCACTGATATCAGTGAAGATTAGAGTTGGCTAAGCAATTGTTAGTGTGGTTGCTAAGGCTATTATAATTGAGAAAAATGCTTTATTGGGAAAACATTCTTTGTGGAACAATGATCAACATTTTGACAGTCTTATTTCATATTTTTAAAGATCAATGATTATCTGGGACCATATAAACTCTTTTACATATTTAGAATACAAATTTAACATTTTTTTCAGATGTCCACAGAATAAGTAGAAAAAACTCACTCCTCTTTTGTCTTTCTCCTTTACTCTCACACAACTATCATACTCACAACACTTCTGATGCCATTTGTGTGTTTTTTTTCCCCCACACAAGGCAATCTCTATGACACCAGCCGGGTATCCTACAATTCAATTCAATTCAATTTTGACACTAACTGGAGTAGCTCAGAACCCATATGTTAAGGGTCCAATCCCACAAGACTGCCCACCCCACTATGGATGCCATTCATAAGTGGTAGGTCCCAGGTTACCCACAACTTCTGCTGGCTACAAATCAGAGGTTCCCATAACCACCCTTAGCCCCCACTTTGAATTCAAGTATTTGCTAGAACAGCTCACAGAACTAAGAGAAATACTTATTTACATTTACCAGGATAACATGTTAAGAGATGAAGACGTACATAGAGTAAGGTCTAGGTGGGTCCGGAGCACAGGAGCTCTGTCCCTGTGGAGTTGGGGTACTGTACCCTCTTGGCATGTGGTTGTGTTCACCACCAACATGGAGGTTCTGCAGACTCCACACCATTGGATTTTTATGGAGGCTTCATCATGTCAGCAGGATAAGTTACTTACTCCATTTCCACCCGACTCCCCTCTGTGGAGAATAAGGAGGGGAGGAGTGGTGGGGCTGAAATTACAAGCTTCTAATCATCTAATCATAGCTTGGTCTTTTTGGTGACCAGCTCCCGTCAAGAGGCCACCCAGGAGCCCACCCAGAGTTTTCTCATTAGAATGAAAGACACTACTATCTCCTAGGAAATTCGGAGGCATTTAGGAACTCTGCCAGGAACTGGAATCAAATATCAAATATTAGAACAAAAGGAGTTCTTAGTGATCTGATCACTTAGGAAATTACAAGGGTTTGGGGAGTTCTGTGCAGGAACTGGGGGCAGAGACCAACATTATTTCTTTTCTATTACTCACAACAGAAAAAACACCAGAACTGAGGATGAGAATCATCTATTTTGTTTACATACTGAATACTTTATGACTCAGAAATGCTTTCAGATGCAAGTAACAAGAAACCCAACCACAGTGGCTTCTACAAACACGAAGCTCCCTTTTTCTTCGTATGAGAAATCTGAAAGGAGGCAGCTGCTGATACTGGTTCAGATGTTCAACAATGTCAAAGCAAATATTTCTGGGGTTCTCTTGGTCTATCTCAACATTAGCAGTCAAGAGAGGAAGAAGGAGGAAGACAGGACAAGACCAACATCAGAAAAGTAAAAGCTGAAAAAAAGAAAAAAAAATCTTTCCTGAGACCCCCGCCAACTTCCACTTACCTCTGGGTCACATGGCCACCTCTGGTTGGAAAGTGGATGGGAAAAGGAGGGTCAGCAATGACACTAAGAAGCAGGACACCAACCAACAATATCTACTGGAATCCCAATGTCTTTAACAATTTTTGGTATATAGTAGGAGTTATCTCCATAGATAAATATCTGTCAAATGCATATAGTAGAATATTTATTCACAAATATTCAGCCCTCTTCCGTTGAGAGGATAAGATGTCCATGCTCTGTTGAATTCGGGTATCTGAACATTCTTCAGCCAATGAAATGGACACAGAAGTGGCTTTAAGAGCCAGGCCCTCTTTTCTCTGCCCCTGTGATCATGGAAGCATGTGTCAAAATGGAGCTTCTATCAGCTCAGGTCCTTGAATGACGAGAAGAACACCCAGGTTACCCATGTTATTTAAGCCACTGGGAATTTTTGGTTGTTACTACTGCTAAACCTAACCCATCCTTACTGATACAATGTATATACCCAGGCAAAGAAATCCACAACAAATCCCCAAATTAAAATTTTACAATCTGTATTTCCTGATCACATTAATAGAAAGACTATGCCTAAATTAAGATAAATGGTAGCCATCTGGAAATTAAACAAAATAAAAAATAGCCCTTCTGTCAAAGTGGAAATTGATAACTGAAAAAATAGGCTACACATTTAAGATGATGACAACACTGTATAAAAATACATATGGGGGTGTGACTAAAGTTATTCTTAGTAAAATCCATAATCCAAAGCTGTGATTACTAAAATAAATATGCTTAAACATTGAAGATTGAGAATAATTGGATTAAGAATTCAAAATAAAAAGCTAGAAGATGAACAGCAAAATAAAAGCAAGAGGAAGAAATTAATAAAGGTAAGAGCCTACATTAATCACAAAGCAAAAAAAAAAGTCAGTGGAATTGATTAATCAAATCAAGGACCAGAACTTTGAAAGGATAAATCAAATAGACAAATCTCTGAGAAGTGTGATTTCCCTCAAAGCAGGTAGAAACATAAACAGATATTCAATGTAAGGCATGAACAAAGGACAGTGTAAATTGCTACAAGATTTCTGGTGGGCGGATCGACACAACTGTCAAAATGTAAAATGTGCGTACCTTGAAAACTTGATGAATAAATAAATGTTAGGTTGAACTGAATGAGGTTCTGAAATGTTGAAGTCTCATGGAAAAATACTACCCTTCTTTAAGAAGTTTGGAACCCAGACTTGGTGAAGAGTGGATAAAGTGGAACCATCTTCTCCATCAGCCTTTGGAGACCGATGTGTCTCCATCATTTTAGTCCTGGAGATGGGCCATACGACCATGGCTTTATGATTCTGTGAATCAGTCCTGTACAAAGGGGGTGATCCCAGCTATCTTACTTACCTTCCTGCTTCCTTTTTGGAAATTTTTCCTGGATTGACAGATAAAATCATCCCCAGTCTCCCAGAATTCCCCAGACTTGATGGGTGTTCACTGTAATGCCTTCTCCACTCACCGAACTGTCCTTGTCTGATGCCTCCAGGGAATATCCTTAAGTCATCTTACCCCTTCTCATGCTATGAGCCAAGGCCTTTTTGAACTCAGGTTCACATCGCCTCCTCTTTCACCATGTTGCCCTAGGCTTTAATCGGCACTTATGGGTGGAGGACTGGAGCTCATTCTGAGCTCTGGACCTCACTCCGTCCTTAGCATTTTCATCACCCATGGGAAGATTTCTTTAATGCCCAGAATCCTAGAATGCAAAGTGCAGATACCTCCATGCATCTGGCCTAGAATAGTCCCTGGCCATTGGGATTCATGGCCAGAAATGAATGATAGACTATTCACTCACTTATGCATGTTTGCATTTATTCGTTTACTCTAGTCACTCAAAAAGTTTTATTTGCAAAAGTTTTATTTGCAGTGAAACCAACAGGAAAATCCTTACCCTCCTAAAGCTAACATTCTAGTAGGGTGGATAAACAATAAAGAAAAAAGTAGGTGAATTATAGTATACATCAGTAGTAAAATCTATGGGGAAAAATAAAACAGAGGTGGAGGATAGGGGCAGAGGCCACACTGAGAGATGACATTCGGATAAAGGTGTGAAGGATTGAAGGCTGGAACTTTCCAGGAGAGACATATTCCAGTCAGAGGGAATGGCAAGTGCAAAGACCTGAAGGGAAGCCTGTGAAGAGTATCTGAGGAGACAGCAGGGAGGTCAGTGGTGCTGGAGCTGAAGGAGCAAAGGGATGGGCAATAGGAGGTGAGGCCAGAGGGAATAGCAGGCTGAAGGCCATTGTCAAAACTGTGGCTTTCTTCTGTGTGGGCTGCAGCCACTGGAGGACCCTCAGATGGGGAGGGACATGGGAGGACTCCAGCTGCTCTGTGGCAAACACGCTGTTGTGAAGCTGAATAAACACAGGAGGCCAGTCCAGAGGCTTCTGTAACAATCTGGTGGCAGGTGATGGTGGTGTGGACCTGGGTGATAGCACAGAGGTGAGAAGGGGGTTGTGAAGAAAGGTGACAGTGATGGCTCCAATGACAGCATTGAACACCCAAGACACGCACCTCCTGTAGGAATCCCGCAAGGTAGCGTGGGATCTCATGGCTCATCTTCTAACCTCTTTCTCTCCGAGGACCTGCATGAGGTCATTTCCGAAAGCTGTTCCCTAGAACTCTGTGCTTCTCCCTCCAGAGGGCTCTGTTCCCCACTGTTGGATGAAAAATGAGTAAGATGAGAACACCAAGTGAGCTCGGACTCATCTGAATTCTGCCTCGGCCCCCTTGCTCTCTTCAGTGACAGGAAAAAAACATCACCATGTAAGTTGCTCAATGAAAAACAATATTTAATTAGGGCTGAGAGAGTTAGACAAGCAAACAATTAAATGTTCTATTACAATCAGTCTTTAGCCATTTAAGCTTCAGTTCAATAAGGAATAATTACCAAGGTCTAGTAGAAATGAAAATATAAATAGGGTAGTTTGGTGTTGCATTTCCACCATTGCCTCAGCCTTGCAGCTCTAAAGTCGGTTTGGCCATGGCAGATGAAGGGGCCAAGCGGCAAGGGGACTTAGGATGCAGACAGGAAGGGGGTGGAAGGTAAGCATGTCCACCAGCTGACGGGCATGCAAGCCGGAGCCTTTCAGCTAAGCCTGTTTCGTCCTGCACAACAGGGGCTTTTTCATTTCATTTTTAGTGTCTGAGAAGCAACACGAGAAGTGTGCCTGGGAGGCAGGAGAGGCAGCTTAAAAGAAGCTTCTAGATGTCTTGTGAGATGCTGGATTATAGAATAAATATGTCTAATAAAATCCCCCTGGTTACCCAGCTTTGAGGATTTGGAAATAACTTTAAGACTGCTTCTTGAAGGACTTGCTTCACTGCAACTGGAAAACTACCTGCTCAGGGCACCACAATCACAGACGAGGGCTTTGGGATAAAGATATCATCCATCACCGAGGTCTGAGTCTCTGCAGCCAGGACACCTGTGCAGCCTTCTGGGGATGTAGAGAGGCAAGTCCAGTCATCTCTTCTTTGCATCCTTTTAATACCTTTTTCCTCTCAAGGAGTTCCCGTCTCTCCTCTGGAATATCCAGTGTGTCATAGGCTTTGGTTGGATGTTGTCCTAAGATAAGTTGGGTCTTTGCAATGGTAAGTGATAGAAAATCCCACTCAAATTTGTTTAGGCAAAATGGAGAAACTGTTGGCTTGTGTAATTGAAGAGTCTGGCACTGGATCTAGCTTTGGACATGACTGGATCCAGATACTGAAATGAAGTCCATGGGAATGTGTCTCCCTCAGCCTTGTCTCTACTTTCCTGGGTGTTGGCATCATTCACAGATAAGCTTTCCTTGTGTAATGGCAAGAGGACTTCTGGAAACACCAGGTTTACATATCAGTCTTTCAGCAATGGTAGTGGAGAAACGATTTCTCCTAATACCTCTAGTCAAAGACAGTTTGGGTTATGTGGCCGCTTGCAATCTAATTTTGGTTCCCAGAGGAGTGGAACACTCAGATTGGCCAGACTAAGGTTACATGCCCATCCTTGGATCCAGAGATGGGGTGATCACTTGATTATGAAGAGAAGGGTGGTTTCCCAGAGGAAAATCAGAGTACAGTTTCCAAAATTAGATGTTTGCTAGGTAACAGTAACAGATTACCCCATATCCTTGCCTGCTGGTTTTCAGTCATGATCAGAAGCTTGTAGGTCTCTATAAGCTTAAGACACACTGGGCATGGTAAGATGGCTGTTGTAGCTTCATCACAAAGGCAGTGGCCAGTGAGGGGAGACAGTCTGGACACCATGAGATGACAGAGATCCTGCCCTTGATCTTCCAATATCTTTTAGGCTCTGAACTGTGGACTTGTAGTTCCCTTATGTACTTTAGGGTCTTGTTCAAGACCAGTCAAGAGCCAGGGAAATACACACATAAAATGAGGCACAGAATGAGTGTCTCAGGCTCATGGATCCAGGCCTTGAAAAAAGACCCTCTTTTTTCATTGCATTAGTCTTTGCTTGCCATCAGAACTGTCATATCTAGAGCAAAAGTTTGCAAACGTTTTGTAAAGGGCCCCAGATATTAAATATTTGAGGTTTTGCAGGTCTTCGTGGCAACTACTTGATACTGCCATTAGAGTACAAAAGCACCCATAGACAAAGGTAAACAATAGGTTTGTCTTTGTGTCAATAAAACTTTATTTACAAAAGCAAGCCACAGGCCAGTATTGGGCCATGGGCCATAATTTTCTGGCCTCTGATTCAGAGCACTATTGCAGGTTGGGCTCCTTGGAACACCATAGTGGAGAGAGAGTACAAAAGGTTTTTCAAGGAGTAATACCTATAAAGAAAATGGGAAAAGGCAAGATGGGGCCCAAGGAGCCCTGAGACAACATTGCAGACCTCATGAGGTCTCTGCCAGCCCAGGGGGAGCTTCAGCGCCCAGGCTGTCCTTCAGAGAAGTCCTGCATTGGCAGAAATGACCAGGCCCTAGTACTACCACCTTGCTCAGTCTCATTGGCCAGCGGCCAACCACGAAGAGCGTTACTTTGGTTCAAATGCTGAAGGAGGATCCTGAAGGAGCGGCCAGATGGAGGCTGTCAGTTATTCATACTGCTTGCCCTTGGGCAGCTGGCTTCTCTTGAAGGCGGACTTGAGTGGTGTATCTCTGGGTCCTCCTCAAGCCTCCAGATCAAGCAGTAAATGTGGGGGAAGTGGTTAGAGAGGAAAAGTAGGACTTTGGCCTGCCTCCAGGACAGGCCAAAAGGTTTAGATTTGGGACAGAAGCCCTTCTGTACAAAGTGTGATTTCACCTTTGTCTTAAGAACCCGTGATGGCATTCAGAGGGCTGGCTCTTGGCCAAACTCATCATGGCCACCACATCTGAGAGTACTCAAACTTATTTTTTTTTCTATTGGCAAACTTTTGGTTATAGTTTGGCTTCCCATGTGGCTTTCTTTACAGTAAATACTGTGCCAGCCATTGGGCTTAAGTGAACAGTTGTATTTCTCATTGTAAATGAAGACTTTGAAATTACCCCTTACCTACCAGCCTCTGTTTCCGATAAGTCCTCCTCACAGAAATGGGTCCACTGCCAGAGTCTGGACAACATTTCAGCCTCATAAACTGAGAAGTGGGCTGTGACCCACCAAAACAAATGCCACCCTAAAGTGTTTCTGGAAATTAAGGAGGCCACCTTCCTTAGAAACTCCCCTGATGTGTCAAGTTCTTCTTTGGACCTCCTACATGACAAATATTTGAGAAGGTTTTTTTGGGTGGACAACAACCGCCAAGTCTTGTAAGATGTAGAAGGCCCCACCATTCACCAACACCTGTTTAACCATGAGACCAGTGCTGGGATTAATAATCATAAGCAGAATCCAAACCCTCCTGCTGTGGGTCTGAAAGACACATGGCTCTCAGGCAAAGGCTGCACTTCCCTGCCTCCCTGCAGCTGGCTGAGCGTGGCCGTGGATCTAAGTTCTAGCTAGTGGGCTGTGGAGATAAACCACAGGTGCATCTTGAGTTATGCTCTTACAGAAAAAGGGGCACATCTTCCCCACTTTCTCTTCCCTTTTCTGCGTCTGGGATATGGATGTGATGATTAGAGGAGTCCTCTTGGTCTGTAAGATAGAAGCCATGCAATGCAGGAGGCAGAGCAATGAGCTGGAAGGATCCTCGTATCTGGATGATTATGCAGACATCATATCAAACACTGACTGCCTAGCTAGACTTTTTTTTTTCTTAAGATTTTATTTGTTTATTTGACAGAAAGACACACTGAGAGAGGGAACACAAGCAGGGGGAGTGGGAGAGGGAGAAACAGACTCCCCACTGAGCAGGGAGCCCAATGTGAGGCTCGATCCCAGGACCCTGGGATCATGAGCTGAGCCGAAGGCAGATGCTTAACGACTGAGCCACCCAGGCGCCCCTATCTAGGCTTTTTAATGACAGAGAAATTAATTCCTAACTTTTAAAGCCACTATTATTTTGGGTCCCTCTCTTATAAACTGCTACACTGATATCCTAATGAATTCAGGCCTTTTCTTCCTTATGTATGTGGTGAGAGAGGATCAGCAGAAGAATGCAGGCTCTTGACGAATGTCTAAGAGGGTACAGTGTGGGCAAAGGAGCTGTGAGCTGAGGGTTAAGGAACGGTGGCCAAAGGCTGGTCAAGGAGATGGATAGCTCTGGCCCCAGTCCAAGGTCTTAACTGGGGAAGAGAGAGAGAGTGATCAGGAAACACCAGAGAACACTGTGGGGTGTTTGCTGTATTCCAGGCAATGTGTCAGCCCTTTACATATTACCCAATCCATGGGCCAATAAGTCCCAGGAATGTGAGAACTTTATAGTGGTTGGCCACTCTCTCCCCAGGGCCTAGAACAGTGCCTGGCTCATAGTAGGCCCTCAATAAATATTTGAGGAATGAATGGATAAATTATCCGACAGTAATTCAATCAATGAGATCAGTAGTACTAGCCTGATTTTAGCCAATGAAGAAAGCAAGATTCAGAAACATTATGTAATTTGCCCAAGGTTGCACAGGTGGTAAGCCGTTGGAGCAGGATTCGAAACCAGGTGGGTCTGTTGCAAAGCTTTGGCTCTTTTCTCTGCTTGGATATCATCTCTTTTGGGAGGACAGAATTTTATGCTTATATGGTCAGAGAAGCAGTATTTCTACATGGATCAGTGTTATCCAAACAACTAGTCTTAAATTCTGCTTTGAAGTAGCATAGAATCCGTTCAGGATATCTGTGTCTTTACAAGCAACAGGGAGGCTGAAACCATTGTGTGAGTCCAGGGTGCAGGGGGGGTCCACTGGGGGTAGAGGAAAAGAAAAATCTGAAAGGAGTCCAGGTTAGCATGAAACTTTTTCTGTGCCTAGCTCCAAGACGGTTGTCCTGTGTGGAAAAACCCCATCAGACACATTACTGTGACTATGAATTTGTTTCACACATGTGCGATAACCAGAGGGCCTGTTGGTGACAAGATTAACCAAAATAGTGTCCTCGAGTACAAAAGCTGTAATTCACCAGAGAGCTGAGAGCACAGACCCAGTTGCAAATGATTTGTTTTGTCTCCGAAGGGGGAGATTTACAGAATTTGAGCATTTTTTAAATGGGGAGAGTTCATTTGAAAATCTAGGGCTTGAGCAGCATCTGTCTTCTTTAAATGGGGCCCAGGTCACCACTCACTGGGGTCCCCCTGGATAGCAGCCCTTGTTGATATCCCCAGTCTGGCTCTTGGTTTCATCTGCATTTGTAACTCTCCGTTTTAGAGAGCAGAGCAGTAGGACTTCCAGAGGCCAGAAATGGGCATGGGTCTTCCCCAGGTCCTCACAGCCGAGAGTAGATCACAAGTACGGACTTGGATGGGCAACCTGGAGCCCCGGGTCGACGGGGTCCTTACGCTGTTGGGGAGAGCAAAGCAGCACTTGTGGCACCATGTCCTGAGCCAGAGGCCACACAAGGCCATAGGAGTGACACCTTCCTGAGGAGTGGAGAGTGGCTCCCTCCCCTTCCAGAGCTGCAGAATGTCTCATCATCTTGCTAGGTGTGGGGAGGTGGGCCACTGGTATGTAGGGCTCTAGAGCAGGTGAATGGATGAATGTGTGCGTGGGGTCTGTGTGTGGAGCACTTTCCCCAGGTGGTCTCCGGGTGAGTGGTGCGCATGCCAAGGGAGAGGGGCTTTGTATCTCCTGGCATCTGAGGGAGTGTGCACATCGTGTCTGTGTGACCGTGACAGATGAGGAGCCTGTGCCGTGAACAGAGGGCATGAAGTGTGTGTGCAGCATCTGAATGAATGTGCTTAATTTTTACCATCACACAGCTCTTTTATCAGCATATTATTTTTCTAATTGATAGCTGTTCTTCCTCCTCCAGGATAATTCATTCGGATTTCACATTGAGAACAGAACTAAGAGCCATCCATCCTCATTTTGCAGGGTGTTTGGGACTGATCTTTTGATTCTGGTTTGCCTGTCTGGTTAGTTGGTTAGCAGCCTAGTTGAATGGTTGTACTTCAACCTGAGTGAGTTTCCTGTGTTTTTTTCTGAGCTACATTTTTGGCTTGTTCAATGGAGTCATCAAACCCCAGTTCTCTCTGCAGCTCATTGCCACAGAATTCTTTTTCTTTCTTTTTTCCTTTTTTTTTTTTAAATTTAATGAGTTTAAATCATCTCAGAATATATTAGATTATCCTCTTCCTTATGTTGGATATTCATAGGGATGGAAATCATCTTTTCTTCTCTTAATTGAACAGGGGCTGACTGCTGGGAGGTTTGGTATGCTGCCCAAAAATGTCCCTGAACATCCACAGAAGCGGGGCTTCTGTCAGCTCTGTAAACAGCAAGGCCAGGGCAGGGCGGAGGTGCTCCAGCATTTAGAGCTGGAACCTCGGCGTGTGAATAAAACCTGTTCAAGATACCCATTTGAAGCCCTCCTGAATCCACGATGGCCGAGTCCTCCCTTAATTGGCAACCATCTGCCTCATACATTAATTCACAGGGACATCAGTCCAGCATTTCGGCAGCTTCCTGTTTTGCAAATGATTTGTGATTCATTATGAACAAAAGATTGCCCTTCAGATGACCTGTCAGGTAAGGGGCTGGGGTCCATAGGAATCTGTCTTCCGAGTTCTGAGGGGTAGAAGAGATCCAAAGGACCATGGTAGTGCGGGGGTGATGCAGGGCAGGCTTGCTGCTAGCTTATACAGTGCCTTTGTGTGGATTTGCAAGATGTCCCCCTCTGGGCTGACACAGCGCCATGGCCAGCCACACTGTCAAGGGGAGGGTTCCTTCTTAGGGAGAAAATGTGCCTCTTTCCCCTGGCACATTCAGCCCTGTGCCAGAGAGTATACTTTAGTAAGGAGAGTGTGGACTGCATTTCAGGGCCCACTTGACCCCTTGGCCAGGTGCTTTAGTGCAGAGCCCTGAAGCAGTTGCCACTCATTCTCTTGTGGCAACTGGGCGAGCCTCTCCAGGTACCAGTTCTTCCCACCTCAACAGTATTAAAAACAAGACAACAGGCCCCAAATTAGTCGCTTATGCTAAGTTCCACCTCACCAAACCAAGGCTTACCTTAGTTACAGTTTTGGCTCTCCCAGAAATGGAATCTTAAACCCTGAGTCAGGTAATCTGCCTGATAAACCCCTTTCATCCCCTAAAAGAAATCAACCAACCCTCCCCCTTTTTGCTTCCTTTTTCCTGTTCCTTCTGCCTATAGAATCTCTTGCCTTAGGTAGCTCTAGAGAGCTCCTTTCTATCTGCTAGACTGGATGTTGTCCACTTCATGAGTTGTGGAATATAGCAAGTAAGATCCTTAAAATACACTCAGTTGAATTCTTTTTTAACAAAAGAAAGAACAATCTATCCCTTTTGCCTTCTCTTTCTCATGTCTTTTTCATATCTCAACCATTCTGTTACAATGCTGGTATTATTGGTCCCATTTTAGAGATGAGAAAACGGAGGATCAGAGAGATTTTCCAAGGCGATGAAGCTTGCAAGCAATTGGATTGGGATGATGAGAACCCAGGCCCATCCACTCTAAAGCCCATGGCTTTTCAACTACATTTCCTTGTAAAAAAATTAATGGATGGATTTGGATCTTCTGTGATGGGGATACTGCAGTGTTGGGTCTCTTCGCCTCAGTCCTGTGATAATGCCTTAATGTTACTCTAGCTACCGACTCTTTGCCAGGCTCTGTGATTAATGTTGTGTTTAAGAGGTATATGAGCAAAAGGAGCTTCCTGTCAGAGTGATTGCTAAGTCCTGTGGCCCATCTACCTTGTGTCCATTTCTGTGTCTCCATGAGAGGTACCTAGGAGAGGAGAAGGAGTTCTGGATTGGAGATCAAGGGTCTGGGAGCCTTGCCTCAGGTTGGCTGATGATTTGCTCTGCGATGCCGTGAACAACTCACTCCGCAAGGTGACCAACTCATTCAGTTTGTTTTGCTGGGGACTTTCCTGGTTTTAGCACTGAAAGTCCTATCCTGGGAATCTCCCACACCTCTCCACAAACTACCACATTTGGTCACCCTATACTCACCCTAAAATTCCTGTCAGGCTCCTTCAGGAGATTGCAAAGCACTTTCCAGAAGAGGAACATTTTCTTTTGTTTTTTTGTTATATAAATCATGCATGTTGATGGCTGGAAATTGAGATAACAAAAATAAGTATTATGCTAAAATGGTTAATAAACATAAGAAAAGATGCTCAATTTCACTCTTAAAGAAATGCAAATCAAAACAAGAAAGATATCACTTTCACCTCTCAGATTGGAAAAAAAACGAAAACATTGAAAACACATACTTTAAGCTGGAGAGACTGTGGAGGATGCATGCCCTTCCATTTTCCATGGTGGGAATGCAAATTGGTACAATTTTTAGGTCCATTTAGCATATCTATTAGCATTGAAGGTGTACATCCTTTGTCCTAGCAAATCCATTTTTAAATTTGGGCCTACAAAAGTACTTGCATGAGTCTATCAGGATGTATACAAAATACTGTTCAGTACAGACTTTTTATTGTTGTAAGAGAAAATTGGAACTAATGTAGGATTCCACCAATTGGGGTGAACAATAGAAAAATTGAACATGATCGAATTTTAGACATCCTCTTCCTGTGAGTCCTATAGACAGGGGTTCTCAAATGTCAGTGCGCATCAGAATTTTCTGGAGGGCATGTTTAAACAGATTGCTGAGATCCATTCCCAGAGTTGTTGTTTTAGTAGTCTGGGGTGGAGTCCAAGAATTTGCATTTAAAATAAGCTCCCAAGTGATGCTACTGGTCCCAGGACCAGGCTCTGAGAACCACTGATACAGAGAGAAAAGAGAAAAACTTTTTCAAGTGTGACCTTGTCCAGATCTGGGAGGAGCACAGTCAGAGACAGAAGGCCTGGGAAGGGAACCAGGAGGGAGATGGGATGTACCCTCTGATTTCCCTTCCACTGGCCCAAAGCCTTCACTTGATCACTCAGAGCATAAGCCAGGTAAAATCCTAGGCAAACAGGAAGCAGGAATGCCTGGGATTCCTACAAAGCAAGTCTCAGCTATGGGCAGAGGGAAAGAAGCAGCTTGAGGGTTGGCCTTGCTAGCAAAGGTACATGGTGGGGAGAAGGAGAGAGGGCCATCTGAGTGACTTCTGCCAGCTGTGTTTGTTGGTGTCTCTGCTCCTCCCTGGGAAGCTGGCATTCTGGTTTCAAGGACAACATCAGATGCTTGGGGAATAGAGAAGCAGGTGTTCTCTGGAACCAAAGCTTGCAAATGAATTAACAGGTACTGATAGCTGCCAGGCAGAGGTGTGTTATGTGTGGATATTGCTTTGTCTTCTTCTCTCTTGAATTCCAGGCTGAAACCAGCCACCTCACCCTTTAGCTAGAGGGCTGCTCTTGAACTCTCTCCATGTGCATACTGTGACTTAATTTGGGACTTTTCCTTAGGTATACAGTTTTACTGTCTTCCCTAGCTAGGGCAATGTTTGTGGCATGATGAAGAGTATGAGAAAGGAGTATGGAAACACCCTTTTCTTGCCTCCCTTTTGGAAAGTCCTACAATCCACATCATGACCACCTTTGCTACAATTTTTCTCAATGTCCCAGGAAAGGTCAATGGAAGGAGGGAAAAGGAAGATAAATCATTGTTACTGCACTGCTCCTCACCCACCCATCTGGGCTCTGGTCCATTGTTGATCTCTGTTCTTTCCATGTTCTATCTTTTGTTTCCACCAGACTTGTCCAGGTCCTCTAAAATGCTATACCTTCAGGGGCGCCTTGGGCAGTTCAGTCGGTTAAGCATCTGACTCTTGATTTCAACTCAGGTCGTGATCTCAGGGTGCTAAAATCGAGCCTCATGTCAGGCTCTGTGCTAAGCATGGAGTCTGCTTTGTCATGGCCGGCACGACAAATCGATCAGGAACGTGAGGGTAAGAGGATGGTGAAAAGAAATTAAGAGACAAAGAGATGGGAGCAGGAGGAGCACCAAGGAGGATGTCCAATAGTGCCAATTTTATTCAAGGCTGTGAGGCATTATATATTTAACAGAAACAATCATAAGAAAGTATCTATTTTTAGCTGATTACTAAAGAGTTTGCAACATGCACAGAAAATCCTTCAAGCTTTCCCATTATCTATTTCCCAAGCACCAATAGAAGACCCTCTAGCACCAGATGTACTGACTTCAAGGCCACTCAAGACATAGTTTATGTAAGCATAGCACAGTCTTACAATGGTGTAGTCTATAGCCCGTGCAAGGACAGCAAGGACCACCCAAGAATTCATGATCCTGACCAAATCATCTCTATCTGACTAGCAAACGTGTGGGAAGTCACGTAGGCGAGCGCACAACACATAGCACAGACCCTTTCTCAGTGCTACTTGACTTTATCGACCTAAACCTTTTGTTCGGCTATTCAGCCTTTAAAGGAGGCACAAGTCAGGGCCTGGTTTGGTTCTCGTCTCAAGCCTTACCGTGGCCTCCCACACTGCTTAGGATTCTCTCTCTCTCCCTCTTAAAAAAAAAAGAAAAGATTTAAAAATAATAAAATGCTCTTCCTGCACATTCTACTGCACATTCTGTGCATCACATAGAAAGGGCATTCTGGAGCCTACTCACTATTCATGGTCTTATTCTTGAACCACTTTGATCCATTCATCCTACCTCACTTCATTCTGGACTTGACTTTTCTGGCCATTGACTTTGTTACACATTCTCCCACTTATCTCTGTTCCTCATCCTTCAGATTCATACCAACTTGGCTCTTCTCAAAAAACTCTTTTAGTTCTCCACCCACGCTTCACTGTCCTACGTTACCGTGGGTAACTCTTACTCTTAGTTCTCCCTGCTAGCTTTTCTCTCACCCTTCCAGTTCCAGCGCCCTGCCCACAGACAGAGTAGCCCCCAAAGAAAAAGAATGGGAATTTCCTCTAGGGGAATCCCTGCCTTCAACTAGAGAAGAGAAATATGAACTTGAAAGCAGATGTTGAAGGCCAGAGCTGTAAGACTCCAGCCTAACGTGGAGTCAGGTGTACAGCTCATGGGAAGTCTTTGAGCCGTGAAAGGACAGGAAAGGACCTGTCAGTGAATGCGACTCTGTGATAAGCCGCCTTAGTAGCATATCTGCTGTCCATGGTGCTGAACCCCACCAACCCGTTGCCTCTAGGAGACGAATAGGATCGAACATTCCACAGGAAGGACATTAAAACCGACTGTCCTGGAAACGAAGCCCCACTAGGAAGATGCATCCCACTCCATTAACGTCTAGTTAAACTGTAGTTATTTCAGGTCGTCTGGTTGGGCTTCAGGTCCACTGACCAAGGAAAGCAGAAATAACATTGAACAGCTGGCTAGGCATTGTGCCTGACACCTTGGCTACACCATTTATCTTAATCTTTAAAATAGCTGGCAGGGGTAGGAAGGATAATTTTCATTTTACTGTTAAGGAAATGGAGGCACAGAAAAGGTGCTCACACCTCGGCCAAGCTCCTTCAGCTATTAACTGGTAGAATCAGGGGGCGCCTGGGTGGTTCAGTGGGTTAAAGCTTCTGCCTTCGGCTCAGGTCGTGATCCCAGGGTCCTGGGATCAAGCCCCTAATCGGGCTCTCTGCTCAGCGGGGGGTCTGCTTCCCTTCCTCTCTATCTGCCTGCCTCTCTGCCTACCTGTGATCTCTGTCTGTCAAATAAATAAATAAAATCTTAAAAAAAAAACTGGTAAAGTCAGGGTTCAGACACAGAGGGGCCCATTCCCAAGCTGGAACTGCTGACATTAGACCCATGTGGCCTAAGCCTGGTGCTGACGGCTCTTTGTTAGGCAGCCACTTAAGAGCCACTGACATTTGGGCAGGTCACCAGATCATACGTTTTCTCCCTGGGACATTTCAAATTTCAAATCTTTGAGACTCTGAAACCATTTCAAAAGCCCTCGCTGTCCTCAAAAAACACACACCACACCCACACAAATGAACAAGCTTCATTTACTTTCTCATTTATGGGAAAGGGATGTGAATATAAGCAAGACATTCAAATTAAAATTGACTGTTTTATTTTAATTGACCTTTGATTTCCAACTCACTATCTCCCTCCTGTCCCCGCTCGGGCCCCTTCCATCCCTCGCCGTGCTCTGTGAGTCATGAGGCCTGAGGCTCAGCAGCTGTAATTGGTTTGTAACTTCCTGGAATGTCAAAGCCAAGATGGAAATTTTACGTATCACTCCACCAATTCCGTCCTGGGTTTAATAATAAGTTGGCAGAAGGGAAGGCAGATTTACAGCGGGAGAGAAATGTAATCAAATTTGGAGGTGAAATGCAATAAGTACAAATGCTAGTTTTCATTTGGAAGCTCCTTAGATAAATGTGATCTCACCCAGCTTGCCAGCCAAATCTGTTGTTTCTTCTCCTGGAGCGGTGGAGAGCCCTGGTGTAGTAATACTCCTCAGTGGAAGAGTTTGTGTCCATGATTGTCCTACCCTAGCTAGCCCTAGCAGAGTGACCCTGGAGGGCCAGGAAAACAATAGTGAAAGAGGCATGAAGAGTCCGTTAGGGAGACAAGGCTTAACTGGAGCTTCAGACAAACTGAATACTGGAAGGGAAAGTTACAGCTGAGTCCTTGCTAGGAACCGCATCAAGTGCCTTGCATGCATTGTCTGTTCAAGTTTCATGGCAACCATATAAGGAAGTGATGTTATTCCTCCCATTTGATAGAGAAACAAAGTGAGTTTTAGGGGTGGCATTCTCAGCGAGAGCAGAATGAGATTCTGTTTGAGTCTGAAGCTTATATTATTAACCCCTCTCTTCCAGGAATTTTAACAGCTAATGTCTCTCGAATACTCACACACCAGTCACTCTTGAGGTGCTTCGTGAGAACTTCCACAGCATCTCTGTGTGGTAAGTACTCTTCCCATTATTATCTCTGCACACCAGGCAACTTACCATTCTCAAGATTGATCTGGTAAAAGTCAGTGGGTGTCACATGAATAGACGTTTGCCTCATCAGCTGTTAGGGAAATGCAAGTTAAAATCACAGTGAGATGCCCCTATACGTCTACGAGGATGGTGACAATTCTTTTCCCCCATATGGCTCTTTTTTTTTCTTTTCCTTTTTCAAGTTTTTATTTAAATTCCAGTTTGTTAGCGTAAGCATGATATTCGTTTCAGGTGTAGAGTTTAGTGATTCATCACTTACGTACAACACCCAGTGCTCATCTCAAGAGCTTCCTTAATCCCCATCACCTATGGGATGATTACAGCTTTTTAAAAATAGTGGTAACACCAAGTGCTGGTGAGGATGGGGAGGACCTGGATCGCTCATTCATTGCTGGTAGGGATGTAAAGTGATTTACGTCCACTCTCAAAAAGAGTATGGCAGTTTCTGTGGAAGTTAAATGTGTGCTTATCATACAGCCCAGCAATCACAGTCTTGGGCATTTGTCCCGGAGCAGTGAAGACCTACGTTCACATAAAACCCCGTGCATGAGTGTTCATTGCCGCCTTATTCATAACGGCCAATAACTGGAAAAAATCCAAATGTCCTTCAACAGGTGAATAGTTAAACTGCGGAACATCCGTACTATGAATTACTAGTCAGCAATAAAAGGGACAGACTACTGTTACATGTAACAGATTGGATGGGTCTCCAGGGGATTAGGCTGAGTGAGGAAAAAAAGCCAATCCCAGGGGATCACATCCCATATGATTTCATTTATATAATATTCTTGAAATGACAGAATTGTAGAAATGGAGATTAATGGCTGCCATGCTTTGGAGAGGAGGGGAGGGAGCAGCTGGCAGTCACTCTTAAAGGACAGCACGAGGGATTCCTGTGGTCATGGGTCTTGGCAGTGGTGTTGTTGACAGAGATCTACACATGGGATAAAACTTCATCAAACTAAACACACACACACACACACACACACAAATGGACTGTATCATGTCATCTTCCTGGCTGTGATATTGTATCATATTTGTGCAAGGTTACCATTGGAGAAAATTGGGAAAAAAGATCTGTGACCTCTTTTTTCTTAAAAACAAATGTACATCTACAGTAGCTTAAAATAAAACCTTTTTTTTTTTTTTTTTTAAATGTCAGTGAGAGAAGTGATTGGAGAGAGCACAGAGGAGAGAGGTAAAGGCACTTGCCCAAGTTCACACACAAGGTAACTGGACTCCAGAGCCTTGGGCTCCTATCTTCTGCTCTGGGCTGCCTCCCCATCTGATAGGAAACTGTTTATCCTTTACTTCTGGGAGGTTCCCCCATCTCTTCATCTGACTTTAGTGATGTGATCAGTAAAGGGGCCTGGAGCCCAAGATCACAAGGCCCGTGCTGTTACTCACATTCGGTGTTCACACTCTACTGGCCCACTCCCCACACCCCCAGTCTGTTGCCCTCGGCCTTGCTGGCACTGGGCCAAGCTTCTTTTCTGGACCTGCCTGGCCTAGAGTCCAAACTAAGTGAGAGCAGAAGAAGCAAGCCTAATCCTATCAGGTGAAGTGCTGTGTCCTTCCCGGGCAGGCTGGACTTCAGGATCTGAGGACTTGCTCCCGTCTGATCAGAAGGCTTGGGCCTAAGTCCTGAGTGCTCCCCTCGCTCCCTCCGGGCTTTTAGTCCGCTTTCCCACCCACATTCCTGCTATAGGTATTACAGACTCCCAGCTCCTCCATAAAGGGCATTACAAACTGGTGGTCTACGGATATGTGTTCTCTGGCTCACACAACTATTATAAAATGGAGTTCCTTTGACAACATTGAAAAATAAGGACCTCTCATTTCAAAATCTAGACTTTCAGATTGTCTGGACAAACCTGGAGGATCTTATGTGGCAAAAGCCAAGTCGTGCTGGCCCCTGTAGAGGGCATGCGGTGTTCAGCTCAGCGACTTCAGACTCCAAGGTCGCCTGCCTGGTCTCTGTGGGCACTGGGTTGGGACCGCGCTCTGTGAGCCTGGGTCTGCCCTCCCACTCCGAGTTGGGGTTGTCCTCTTTCTCTGAGCTGGATCACAGATGCTGTGGGGAGCTTCCTTCCACACTCTGCTGGCTGCCCTGAGGTGAAACACCAAAGCTCAGGGATTAAGGGGCCCACAGGGAAGAGAAAATGAATAAGAGACATGATTGTCTTAGAAGCAAAGTGCTTAAGTGCATGACCAGTGACTTGGCTGGGACCTCATTTTTTAGTATGTTGGGCTCACTTGGTTTCTGGGAAGTTGAAAAGATACCAGAGACCCATCTGGCTGGCAGTAAATTGAGAGAGTTTACTGTTTTCAGGTATCTAGTTACTTGCTCCAAGCTTATCTCTAAGGGGATGATTTTGCCCAAGACTTGTAGGCTGTGGGAAACACCTTCTCTTAGGGAAGAATAAATAGTCTTTTCCAATTTTTTTTCCCTCCTGTACAGCATTATAAGCAGCCACATTGTGTAGCTGGGCAGGAGGCAGAGCAGGGAAGGGTGCCTCCGGGAGACAAGGACAGAAATTTGCTGCCCTGCCTTGGGCAGATCCCCATCCTGAACTCTTCATAACTTTAAGGTTTTTAATGCTACTTAGAATATTTGGAGGATATGGGCTTTTTACTAACCACTGAGGTGCTTGGGTCCCCCCCGCCTTGTGTCCCAGGGGATGCCAACATTAAATCAGTCCCTCATAGCGGTGGGACCCACGTTTCTTTTAGCAGAGTCTGTATCCAGATTCTGCCCTAGGTGACTGGGCCCAAGAATCTGCATTTTGCTAAGCTACACTCTAGCCAGGAAATACTTACTCAAATGGAAGATTGATATTTAACTGATACAGATTCTAAATTCTAGAGGAAATATTAAAATATATATAGGCAATGGAAGTTGAGTTTTTCACTATGTGGTTTTGCTTTGCAGATGAGTTTTGGCAGGGTGGAGAGCGGCAGAATTTAAGGCTGGGTTTAAAGGCTTTAAGGATTGGAAATATTACAATGTACCCTGGATCTGCCACTATTAATTCAGAATAAAAGCAATACTAAGGCACAAAACACAAAGTATATGTGTTGAAATAGCTTCCTTTTAGATGTGCTAATTAGCAGAGGTTTAATTGTTGAGATGGAAAGTTTTATTTTGGGGCTGCCACTGCTTAGCTGGTGTCCCATGACAAAGTTTGTTCTGCCTTGTGAATCATCTGGCTCTGGTAACATTCACTCATTCATTCATTCATTCACACATTCATTCATACATTCATGCAATGAGTATTTATTGAGCTTGGCATAGCAGTTAACCAAAAGGCAAACATCTTTGCCTCTACAGAGCTACATTCTAATGCTGGAGAGACAATCAAGAAACACAGTCAATATATAAAATACATGGCATGTTAACATTGGTAAGTGCTCTGGAGGAAAATAAGGTGGAAAAGAGAGATGGAAGTTCCAGAGGATGGAGGAGAGGTGATCATGGAAGGCTTCCCAGAGGTGGAGTTTCTCAAAGGTGAGCAAGTGAGCCCTGGAGGAGGCTAGTCCAGGCAGAGGGCACCAAACTTCACCTAATCCTGGAGCAGCCAAGATGCAGGGCCCTCAGGTGCAAAGCCCCAACTGACACCCCCGCCCCCCGCATCCAGAGGGAAGCCAGGCCAGACTGTTGCTGTCCTCTCACTGTAGCAGCAGAGTCTGACCCACTTCTCACCACTAGTGGCCACAGGGGCTGTCATCCAACCTTTGCTGATAGTTACCCCCCTCTCCTCGTGGGTCTGATCTGCTTAGTGAACCCCAGTTAAGCACCAGTTCCATGCCTGGACCTGTACCAGGTACCTGAAGGTTAGAGACTGGTCAGCAAGCCCAACACAGAGTCAGAATCTCAGTGTGAGGCACTGAGCAGGGGCTGGGGGGGGGGGGTTGGGGGGCTGCCTGCCCCTTTGACTTTCTTTCATCCCATGTCCCGCTCACTCATACTCTAGGCTGCTTTCTAGGTCTCAGAGTTACCAAGTCTGGACTCACTGTGGGGCTTTTGCTGTTTCTCTCTCTTTCATTCTCTTTCCCCAGGACTTCCAGGGGTGACCCTGCATGCTGTCACTTTGTGTCTCATCCTTTATTTCCTTCCTACTATCTGAAACTGTGGGTACTGGTGTCCCTTCTCCCTCACTCTCTCCACAAGAGCTGGGACCCAGTTTCTCCCATTCACCCCTCCATTCCCGAGGCCGGACAAATAAGAGGATCTCAGGGAATGTCGACCAATGAATAACTGATGTGTACTTGAGCAACCTACACGTCTGACTGGCTCTCCTCCTACCCACACCCCTCTGCCTGCTGTTCAGGGTGCTGTGGCGCATTCTTGGATGCTCCCACTGGCCTTGAGAACTGTTGTCATCCATCCTGCAAGACTCAGGGCCATGTAATGATTAAGAACATGAATTAGGGACAGGCTTGTTTGACATCCGGCTCTGCCCGCTTTCAAATGGTGTGCCCTGGGCAGCCTGGTTAACCTCTCCGAGCCTCAGTTTCCTCACCCAAGTAGAGGTTACTTTGAGTAAATAGTGGCCTTTGTTATTCTGCCCAAACAATGGTTACTGGATTCCTGTGTCTGGAAGGGTGGCTTGTACCACTTTCTTCCTGAGATGAGAGCCTTGGCCCAGGCTGGAGCCCCCCAGAGACCCCTACAGAGAGATGGACACATCTAAAAGTCCAGCCTCAGTGATTGTGCCTCTGGGGACCAAGAGTTAATGATCCAGGGACAGTTAATGAGCTTCCTTCTCTGCTCTCTCCCATCGCAGGTGGCATGGCAGCCTTCCAGCCCAGTGGCTGCTCCCTGCTCCTGCCCCCTCCACCTCCAATTTCTTTGCAGTGTCCTAAAAAGCTAACCAAGCTGAAATCAGTTATACCAAGGTTCTGAAACTCCTGTACCTTTATTCAGTGTTCTCAAGGCCCCAACCTCATCATCGCCTCCCCATCCTTACCATCTGCTGGAGCAGTTGAAGGACCCAGAGTTAACCACTGAGATGGTCTCTTTGCTGCCGCCCATCTGGCCCTGCCTGGGTGGGGAGGACGGAATGAGGCTGCCCTAGAGGGCTTGCTGGGGCTGTGAATTCCTGAAACATCCCTTCTTGTCCCTGGACATTCTTTCCCGGTGCTTTCCTGGGTAGCCCCACACATTAGAGTCCCAGTTATATTATCATCTAATAAATGCCACCAGGGACTACCCCTGGAGAGGTGGCAGAACAATGTGGCTAGGAGCAAAGACTTAGGAGTAGGGCTGGATGGATTG
Organism: Enhydra lutris kenyoni; assembly: GCF_002288905.1. Lineage (NCBI taxonomy): Eukaryota > Metazoa > Chordata > Mammalia > Carnivora > Mustelidae > Enhydra > Enhydra lutris. Next base: position 1,528,627 of record NW_019154174.1, read on the forward strand.
ACTCTTGGCTCCACCATTTGATAACTGTGATCTTGGCCCAAAATAATGTTTGTGTTTCTATCACAGATAGCTTCGTGGGGGCCAGGCATTGCTCATAAACCCTCAAGCTAATAATAACAGGAGCTAATATTCATTGAGAGCCAGGCAATACTTGGTGAATTCCCTTAATCTCCAGAAGATAGGTAGGTTCATAGATAATTTTGGGGGGTGTTCATGGCTGTGCTTCAGCTGGGACTGGACCAGAAGGCTATGAATCCCAGGCATTATTTGCATGGGTGAGTTACATCAGGGCAAGAGAACTGTGATGAGGACATTGTAAGAGTTCATTTCCACGCTCAGAGAAGATAGGATGGGATGTCCTCAGCCTAGCTTAGCCCAGACCACACCACATCCCCTTGGCCCTTGTCAGATTTCAGCAGCAGCCGTGGTGTGCACTTCTCATGCATGTAGACAGTGTCCCACCTTCTTTCTGCTTCTCTCTCTCACTGAGAGCTGGCTTAGCCCTTGGACAGACCAGGGAGATAATGCCCCCAGGGATAGACCTCAACTAGCGGGATATGGGATGAGGGATAAATGTCTCTGCCTCTTGTCCTTCAGAGAGACAATTCCCCAGAGCATCTATGGTAGAACTGAGTCCTACTTACCCACAACAGTTATCCGGTGAACAGCACACACAATTTATTGATTTTTCTTCTTTCCCTGTTACTCTGTCTACTTCTCCTCTCCTACTTCTTGGGATCACCTCCCAGATCAACTCTTGGCACCCAAATCCTTGCTTCTGGCTCTGCTTTGAGGGATCCCTCAAACTAAGACTGTCACACAGTTCTGGAAGGTCCAGGGGACATCCCTCCGGTCTCTGCGGTGCTTTCACTGCTGATTCCTGGAGCACTGGCAGAGCAGACGTGGCCTACACACAGGAACTGTGGGGCTCAGGGGCTCAGGTTCAAACACATGTGCGACGTCTTCCAAGGCTCCCAGCAAAACTCGGGGTGGCGTCGTGTTGACTCCTTATCATTCCCTGAAATGTACTCTTCCCTTCTTTTATTGATAGGACTCTGTAGGTTATTTGGTGGAAACTGCATTTCACCTCCTCCCTTGCAGCTAGACATGGCCACGTTCTTGCCATCATTTCCTTAAAAGGAAATTGGTTGGCCTCTACTTCCTCTCTTCTCCCCTCTCTGGGGCTGGAATGTTGGTGGAGGCACATGAGCTTTGACTTAGATGAGAACAAGCTAGAAGGAACCTGGGACCCTAAGTGACACTGTAGAGCAGAGTCACCTTCCTGTCCAGGGCCACTATGTACCCCTGGGGTGTCACATGGGGGAGAAATAAACTTCTGTTTGCCTGAGCTACTATGTATTTAAGTCTCCATATTCCAGCAACTTCTCCTGTGCCCTAATGAAGGGGTCTGAGCAAGCAAATTACAAGTATACATGCTGGCATGACCTCATTTGTGCCCCAAGGCCGGTGAGGCATGGGGCATTCTGGTTGTGTAACTCTCCTGTGTGGTGTGCTCAGCACTATGAACTCTTGGAGTCAAGTGAGACCCAGGCTCCTCTCTGACTTGTCACAGACCTGGGGCTTCTTTCTCAGCTTGTATCCCCCTTCCTGTAATGTTGTCCGCCTCCATGTTCTTTCTCCCAAATGCCCTCTTCCCAGGCTTGGCTGTGTTTGGGGGTTGGGCTGTCTTGTGTAGAGAAGGCTTTAAAGGGAATACTCAGTCAGCTTTGGGGAACTGGGCCCCGCAGTAAATAGGCAGCGTGTTCTGGAACAGACATGCCTTGGCTTGTGTCTTCTCATCTTTGTGTCCAGGTGGGGGCAGTATTCTTTCAGTCATCCTGTATCTCCTTATCTATGGAACAGGTGATGGTGACTTGTGGTATTAGTTTTCTATTGCTGTGTAACTAATTACCATGACCTTAGCAGCTTAGACAACAGCCCTTTATCACCTCCCAGTTCCAGGGATCAGGACTCAGGGTAGGCTCAGCCGGCTTCTCAGTTTCAAGTTCCCCAAGGCTGAAACCAGATGTCAGGTGGGGTAGGCTGTCATCTTGAGGGCCCAGTAGAAAAAACCACTTTCACGGTTGTTCAGAGTGTTGGCAGAATTCAATTCCTGGTGGTTGTAGCACTGAAGTCCCAGCTTTCTGGCTGGTGATTGGCCACCCTCTTGTTCTTACACATGGCCCCCTTTATGTCCAAAGCCAAACATGGGATGTTAAATCATTCTCATCCTTCAGAAATCTCTTTGAATTACCCTTCTGCTATCAACTTGGGAAAACTCTCAATCTTCAAAGGGCTCCCATGATTTTATTGGGCTCACCAGAGAGCCTCCTTTTCGATGAACTCAAAGTCAGCTGATAAGTAACAGGAAACCTTGGGACTGTCTTAGAATTCTGCCCACCACATCTGCTGTTCCTTGGTTTTAGAATGTGTGACCTTCGGCCTTCCTCAGGGGGAAAGAAAGGTGATTTCTCAATGCTGGATTTAGGGGAAGAGCCCTACTATGTCAAGGTGTCCAAGGGTTCTTGGAGGGTGAGAGTAAGAGCCAGAAGCATGATTAATCGTGGATGAAAGACAGACATTTTATCTGCTCATCCAACCATATTTATCAAGACTCTCTAGCACTAGGTGCTCTGGACCTGGCAGGCAGCAAATTACGGGCAGTCCGTGCCCTCGTGAAGCTGATGGCCTAGTGCTGTAGCAGATCTTGAAGATGATGAGGGCTCCCCAAGGAGAACTATAGGTGTCCGTGGGAGGAAAACTGAGGCTAAAATGTCAGCTAAGGGTGAAGAGAGCAGGGATTGACACATGGTTGAGGTAAACTTTTTCAATTTCTGTGAGGAATAGTAAGACCACCATCTTTTTGGTGATGTTAGAACTCAAACACTAAAGAGTACTGAGTTCTCTAAGAATCCTGAGATCTCCTTGAGTCCCCTGGATCACCAAGAAACTCTATGACTTAACTTATTAGCTTAGCCTGGGGGTCACCAATCTGAATAGAAATGACTGACAGGGCGGGAACTTGACATAAATCAGTGAAGCAGCCTGAGTATGAACTAAAGAACAGGCCAACCGTGAAGGCAAATGGGGACTGGCCTGTGGCCTCATTGTCGGGAGCGGGGGGAAGGTGGTGGGTAACAGGGGCAGTGTTGTCTCTGCACACTGGGGCATGGACACCTGTCTAAGGTGGGGGGGGGGTCCAGCTGCTTGTACCATCAGGGACAGATCATCTGGTCTTCTTTTTTTTAAAATTCAAATGATTTTATGAAATATCTCAAAATATTTTAAAATTTTAGTAAGTTAAAATTTAATTTTTTGGAAAATATAAGGATCTTTAGAGAGGTGACACGTGTGTGGGTGTTCGTGGCCCGGGAACAGCCTGCAGGCTTCTGTTGGTGACTTTCAGCAGAGTTGCCCTCACTGAGTTTAATTTAGATGCTCTGACATGAGCTTTAACTGAGAACAGTTCTGAGGAGGGAGGTGGCCTCTGCATCTCAGAGCTCCCAGCCTGAAGTTCTGCATGAGAAATGCCTTTGAGATTTCAGCTGAGGAAACCTTATGTGTCCTCCTAGAGATTCCTTTTTCTTTCTCCCCTTCCATCATGACCCTGAGAACAATCATGTTGCCCTTCCTGCCATTCATATTAGATGCCCACCATTCAATTCTACTTATCCCTCCCCCAGAATCTAGTATTTTGTCTTCTCTTCCTCCTCAAAGTTTCAACTCAGGCATCTGTATAGGCTTCTGTTCCATTTCTTGGTATTCACTCTCTGTTTCTGGGCAGGGGAGGTAAGTATTTTTTTTAGGCCTGTATCTGCAGTGCCTGGTACGGTAGGCACTCAGTAAATACTTGAGTGTTGGAACAATGACTTGAGTGTTGGACCAATGACTTGAGTGTTGGACCAGTGATAGGTGGGCCACTATTTCTGGTTGATATCAGAAATGGGTATGTGTAAAAAGAACTCTGAAATTTGCATTACTACTATTATTGAAAACTCAGCTCTCAATGTCACTTAATTAATTACGGTGACCGACTGTCCTCATTTTCCCAAGACTGAGAGAATTCCCAAAACACAGTACTTTTAATCCAGGAAAACTGGGATGAGTTGGTCTCTTGCTCTCAGCTAAAGACCCAAAGGAGAACAAGAGTCTCTTGAAACTCAAAAAAATGGAAAAAGCCCATTTCTCCTGCTAATCTGAGATGTTTCCTTTTGTCTGCTGATGGGAGGTTTTGAAGCTCGCGTGTTTTCTTCACTCTTCGCTTTGACCTCTGAGGAGCTCTGGGGTAACTTCTCTGACATTAGTCAGTAGCATCTGTCAGTCCAGTTAGTGTGAAGTAATTGTCTCCTTGCCTCTGCCTTGGTTTTTATTGTCTTTTTTTTCTCTTTAAAAGTTTTAACATATGGTGCAAACTGCATCCAGAATTATATTAAATTATTCTTACCCAGGGGTGCCTGGGTGTCTCAGTCAGTTAAGTGACTGAATCTTGGTTTTGGTTCTGGTCAATACCTCAGGGTGTTGAGATTGAGCCCTGGGTTGGGCTCCACGCACAGTGTGGGGTCTTCTTGGGATTCTCTCTCTCCCTCTGCCCTTCCGGGATCTCTTGCTCTCTCTCTCTCAAAATAAATAAATAAATTTTTTAAAAAATTATTTGTACCCAGCAAACATGGAGGAATGCTTATGTCTTTTTGCTTCTCTTCAAGTGGCTACTGTTCTAATCTATGTGTTTATTTATTATTTCAGGAGTTGGTAAACTATGGCGTATGGGCCAAATCCAGGACTGCTGCCTCTTTTTGTAACTAAACTTCTGTTGGAATATTAATTTACGCATTGTCTGCGGCTGGTTTAATGTTACAATGGCAGAGCTGAGTAGTTGTGACAGAGATAACGTGGCCCACAAAGCCTAAAATACTTCCCATCTGTAAAGTTTGCCAATCCCTGCATTGTATATCAGAGACCTCAAATCCTTTTGGAAGGATTTCTATAGAATTTCAGATTTTACATGTATCGGTATACTTTCTGCTCCAAGATGTAATATCTGTGTATATTTCTGTTTATTAAAGTAATATATGCTCATTACAAACATGTGACCATCACACAAATATGTAACAAAGATAGTAACCGTCCCTTTTAAACTCAATTCCTATGAGTGGCCTCAATTACCTACTTGCTATAGATTCTTCCTGATTCCTTTCAGTATGTAAACGAAACTGCACGTATCATTAAAACACTAAAAAAGAAACAGATGTTCCCGGGGAAGAATTCTTACATTCTCCATCAGCGGCATTTTTCAGCTGCGTTTCCACTGACACAGTGGCTGACATTCTCATTCATTGTTTCCAATATCTTTCCTCATTGATCTAGTTTAATCAAAAGCCCTTTCTAATTCATCTTCACAACAGCAACTTCCTTGCAAGTTCTAATTATTCCTGGTACCTCTCATTATACTAATTATTCTTTTTTTAATCATTGCTAATTACTGTTACTTTAAAACATTTCTCAGAACCAGTGAGGATGTCAGATGCCTGAAGAATGTCATCCTGCTTCTAAACCATTAAGCTAAGTATTTAGGATGGTGGCTTCGGCTGATCATCCATTTGAATCTGGGAGATTCCTCAGCCTCAGAACTCCAGATCTGTCGTCACCCAGAGCCTGCAGTCCATTATGTTTTCTACAGTTTCCCTTATCCCCCTCTTCCGTCCCAGACATTTGCTCTTTCCACTCTGGAATTCTCAGTTTGTCACAGACATCCCTATGTTCTCAACCTCTTCTCTGACATTGTCTTTCATTTCTTGTCATAGCTTACACCCTGAGGTCCTCCAGCCTCCTGGGCAGACAAGGTTGCTTGTCTCTGTCACCTCATGTCACCTCATGTGTTCCCTTTGGCCACTTCCAAAATATTTTCCCTTTCAAAAAAAATATTCTCGAATCTTTCAAGTAGAACCCTCAGATTATCGTACCAGTTGCTCCTCCTCAAAGTGCTCATTTACCACCCCCTCACTCATTAAAGACTCTAGTGCCCAATTAGTCACTCTCTTTATTACCATCCTATTCTCATCATTCTTGGTGATTTCAACATTTACATAGCTAACTCACCCAGCCCTTTGACTTCTCCATTCCTTGGTCTTCCTACACTCCCATGGTCTGTTTCTCCATCTCTCCTCATGCTTTCCTATAGCCAAGCCATTGATGGTAACTGTACAACCTCAAATCTGAATTTCAAGTCTCTCAGTTTCTGACCAGTATTTCTTCTTTTGGTCTAATACCACCACTCCACGCATTTTCCCAACTCAGTGAGACCTTTAGTTCAGCCCTTTTCAACAGAGATATAATGCCAGCCACATACACCATTTAGGTTTTTCTAGGCTGCATTAAGAAATATAAAAGAAACAGTTAAGATTAATTTAAATATTTTTAATTTAACCCAAGAGATCCAAAATATTATCAAGTTATCACTGTAGCCAATATAAAGTTGTTAACGAGATATTTTACATCCTCTGTTGGTTCATATAGTATTTGAAAACTCTTTGTACTTCACACTTACAGCACATCTCAGTTCAGCCACAGTTCACGTGCTCAATAGTCACATGTGGCTAGTGGCTACCATGTTGGACAGAGCAGCAGGTCTAGTATACTGACATAGTTAAATTTTTATCCAGCCTCTTGAATGTTTTATCCAATGTAAGTTCCATGTTCCATTACTATCATTGCATTTCAAATATTCCCCATTTTCCCTTAATCTGTTTACCTGGGAAAAAAACTAATTATTGGCTGAACCAAACCACCAGTGTGTACCTAGGCAATTGAATACCACAAGAGAAAATCACACATCTGGGCTGCCTTGCTTCCCCTTACCTTCATGGTCACAAATTCCAGATCAGCACATAGCACTCCTCAGAAACCTCATCACATACTTCTTGAATTACTCTCTGAGACTACCATTTCAGATGTCTTCACCTTTTCTCAAGCCTTCTTCCTTCCCCCCACCTCTCCCTCTCAGCAGATGCCCTGCTTCATTATTCATTACCAGATGTCATGAATGTAACATGTCTGGATGGAAGCCTACACTTCCCAGCCTGGTCAGTTCAGGTGATGGGGCCATCGTCAAGCCCAAAACCTAGGAGTCAGCTTTAATCCTCTCTCACTTCCAATTCACCAATCCATCCTATCATCCAAAAAGAACCCAAAATCTGTCCCCTTCTCTTGGAGTCTAGAGCCACCATCTTGGATATTAGTCACCACCCCTTGCACAAACTTCGGTAACAGCTAACTGGCCCTCCTTGTTCCCATTCTGCCACCTTGCAATCCATTTTCCACTCAGCAGCCAAAGCAGTCTTTAAAAAACATAAATAAATCAGAGCATGTTGCTCTCTTTCTTAAAGTCCTCGTTTCCATGGCTACAGAGGTCCTCCATGATGGCCCTTGCATCTTCAGTGTAATCTTTCATTGCTCTCCGGCCCACTCCCCACACTGTAGTCATACTGGCTTCTCTCTGGTTTCTGGAACACATCAAGTTCTTTCTTGCCTTCTGGCTTTTTGCATTTCTGTTCCCTCTGCCAGGAAAGATCTTTCCCTAGTGTTTCTCATGATTGGTTTCTTTTTCCCTTTTGCTTTTTAGAGACATCTTTCCTGAAAACCCCATGTAAAGTCTCCACTCCCCTCTCCCATCAGTTAGTTTCTTACCAGGTCTGTTATTTCCCTCACAGCACTCATTATCTAAAACTACCTGGTTTATTTCCTTGATTACCTCTTTATCATCTGTTTACCCACTAGAAATAAGCTCCATGATGGTAAGGATGTTTTCTTGTTCATCATTGTATTCCCTGAGCCTGGCGCAGTACCCAACACATAACAAACTCAATGAATAGTCACTGAGTAAATGAAAAGAAGGAGTCAAAGAACTGGATGTTCCAGTATTTCAGGGCTCCCCTCATTACTGTAAAACACACAGACTCCTAAGATTGAACTTAACAGCCCCAGTGAGATCATTAACCTCCTATCTGGGTCACTGAGATTGACAAAGTACCCTCTTACCCCCCACCTTGATAGAGATCATGTCTATAAATACTTCTGGGTGTTTGAGCTCTCTAAATGTGGTAGAGCAGCAAGTCTAAATACACTGCTTTCCCGACAGTGTTGGGTCAACAGAATATATTATCCCAGAGAGGCAGATGGGGTGGAAGCCTCGGGGCTACATCAGTTCAGGAGCTCAAGGGATGTTCATCATGCAGGTTGTACAAATAGGCTGTGACCTAGTAGTAGTTCTGGGAACTTATCATATGTTCATTTAAAGAAAAATCATGCTGGCTTCTGTGTGGATTGGAAGGAGGCAAGAAGGGATATGGGGCATCTGTTAGTAGTCATTTATCGGCAAGTGACAGAAAATCAACCCTGATTGGTTCCAGCAATACAAGAATATATTGACTCATGTAACTGAGCAGGCTGGGGGTGTATGGATTCAGGTATAGGTAGATCCAGGGGCTCAAAGCTACCATTAGCCAGGATGTGCTGCTTAATTACCTCTTCTCTCTTGAGCATGGGCTGTACTTAATGACTTGTCTCCAAAGAACAGAGTATGGGTAGGGAGGAGAAAACAAGGTAACTTTAAGTAGAGAAGCCTGGCAAACATTATGTTGGCCAGGTGACCAAGATTAACATTGACAGCTATGTTGATAATACGTACCTCCTGTTAATGAGGTGACCAGGAGGGCACTTCACTTCTGAAGCATTTCTCCCCCAAGCCCATAACTCTAGCACAATCATGAGGAAGACATCAGACAAACCCATTTAGGGGCATTGTGCAAAATACCTGACCCATACTCTGCCCAACTCTCAGTGCCATGGAAAATGAGGAAAGACTGAGAAGCTATCACAGACTTTTGGAGCCCAAGGACACATGACAACTAAATGGAATGTAGACACCGGGACTGGATCCTGGAACCGAGAAGGTCATTAGTGGAAAAACTAGTGAAATGCGGATAGGGTTTGGACTTTAGTTAATAATATTGTACCAGTGTTGGTTTCTTACCTGTGATAAAATTACCACGGCACTGTAAGATGTTAAACATGGGGGAAACTCTGTATGGGGTTTATGGGAACTTTCTGGACTATCTCTGCAACTTTTCTGTAAATCTAAAATTGTTCCAAAAGGAAAACCTTATTAAATCCTTAGTAGTTACCCTAGTGAGTTGAAAACTTAGGTCCACACAAAAACCAGTCCATGGAAGTTTATAACAGCTTCACTCATCATTGCCAAACCGGGAAGTGACCAAAACGTCCTTTAGTAGGTGAATGGAGAAATACACTGTGGTACATCTAGACGATGGAGTATTAGTCCTAAAAAGAAATGATCCACTAAGCCATGAAAAAACATGGAGGAAACTTAAATAGATATAACTGAGTGAAAGAAGCCAACCCGAAAAGGTTACACGGTGTATGATTCCAACTGTGTGGCATTTTGAAAAAAGCAAAACTATGGAGACAATAGAAAGATGAGTGGTGGCCAGGGCTTGGGGGATGGAGGAATGAACAGGCAGAGCACAGGGCTTTGTTGGGGCATCAAAATTATTCTGTATGATACTGTAATGGTGGATACATGTCATTGTGCTTTTGTCCAAACCCATAGAATGTACAGTCCAAGAGTGACCCCCGATGTAAACTCTGGACTCTGGATGATAGTGATGTGTCAGTGTGGGTTCATCAACAGTCACAAATGGGCTCCTCTGGGGGGGACAGTGACAGTGAAGAAGGGTGAGGGCAGGGCAAGGGTATAAGGAGACACTGTGTACTTTCCACACAACTTTGCCACAAACCTTACAGCTGCTCTAAAAATAAAGTCTATTTAAAAAAAAATATTTACAAAATGAAACTACCCGCAGGACCCGGTTTCTCTCTGAGTTCTGCTTTCCTTGCTGTTAGCTCTTTCTTGTGGGCAGGATGACCAGTCACTCCAGCATGCCTGAGACAGTCCCAGTGCTTGCCTGTTGTCCAGTATAAGTACTAACAGCATCTCCTTGTACTCTCCAAGTGTCCCGATTTGAATGATGAATTAATTATGTGGTTACCTTCACTGTGGACCTCAGCAGCTCCAGGCTGCCATCCTCTCAGCTTCCAGGCCAAGAGGTGGGCGAGGTCCTTGTTTCTCAGCAGTTCAGACAGAAGTCCCTGCACTGAGTCTGACTGGCCCTGACTGAGACCGGTGACCAAGCTGGGACCGAGAGTCTGGGACATATTGTGCTCTTATTGGTCACATCTGGGCCACATGCCTACTGCTGACATCAGGACTGGAGCCAGCTCTACCCAAATCACACTAGAAAGTTGGGGTGGGGGACTTATTTTTCAGGCTGAATTGGAGGTAGAGTGGGTACCAGGCAGACAAAAACACAGATGTCAACCCGACGGGGAGAGAGACGGTTTTCACATGATTTACCTTCCAGTTCCTAAAGTTAGAATGGGCATAAGATTGCACGCATAACGCATTATTCTCACTCCCTCGCATCGTCGTTAGTGTGTTAAGAATCACATGTAACCTGCAGACTATCTCATCTTGGCCATAGTTCATAGTGATGGATTATTGCCGTGGTGTTGTTTTCTTAACTGTGATAGTTGGGAATTATTGGGCTTTCTGTGAGTTGTGATTTATAGTGGCGTCAAGTTACTTTTACATTTTACCCATGTGCCGAGTAGAAATTTTGCTGTATCTACAGACATATATTTTGAATTCCACCTGATATGGGTGTCAGCTGTGGGGAATGGGTGAGAACCATCATCTCAGTGGACTGATGGCCATTCGCTGTAACAACAGGTCTCAGGGCCACCCAGCAGAGCTGGCCGGTCCTCAGTGTGCTGAGTTTTTTTGTTTTTTTTTTAAGATTTTATTTACTTATTTGACAGAGAGAGACACAGCAAGAGAGGGGGCACAAGTAAGTGGAGTGGGAGAGGGAGAAGCAGAGGGAGTGGGAGAGGGAGAAGCAGGCTTCCTGTGGAGCAGGAGCCAGATGGGGGACTCTATCCCAGGACCCTAATATCATGACCTGAGCCAAAGGCAGTGGATTAACGACTGAGCCACCCAGGTGTCCCAGCTGAGTTCTTAGCAAATCCCATCCTCTTGGGCAGCTGAGGGAAGCACCGGCAAGGTCACAGGCTTAGAGGGAGGAACCTCAGGGCTGCCGAAGCGGTGTGACCTTGGCAGGTTACTCTATCTCTGTGAGAATAAACGAGACTAATAATCCCACCTCCCTCAGAGCATTGTTTTAGAATCAAATAAAATAATGCATAGGTAGCACTTAGCAGTGAGTAGCACATAGTAAGAGCTCAATAAATATTTGTTGTTACTTTTATTATTTTACTACAACTCTAAAACCCTATCTGCAGGAAGCCAGCATGGCTACCCAGGGGGCCTTAAGGCAGTGCAGCTCAAAGTGCGGTCCCGTTAGAAACGCAGACGCACTTGCTTCTCCCTCTCCTCCCTGCTCATGTGTTCTCTCTCGCTATCTCTGTCACTATCTCAAATAAATAAAAATCTTTTTTAAAAAAGGGAGGGAGGGAGAAAGGAAAGAAGGAAAGAAAGAAGGAACGCAGACTCACGGGCCCTGCTTCTCAACTTCCAGGTCAGAATCTCTGGGATCAGGGTTGCAGATGAACAGACTCTCCTGTGATTTATTTGCGCGCAGAGTTGAGCACCACTGGTTTTACACGCTTTCTGTTAACGCCGCCTCTCAATGGTGATAATTCCAAGCCATAGCCTTGCTGTTGTGAGAAATGAGGCGAGGAGAGAAGATAAAGCAGAAGTGAGGAGGTTTTGGGAGGGAGGCCTTGGTCCCCGGGAATACTCTCCGGCCATGGGGACCCAGACTCTGGCTGGAGGTGCAGGAGGCTCTTCCCATAAGAGTGAGCAGAACCCTGAGGCCACACCTGTTTTAGACCTTAAAATGCCAAGAAGGAGGGTGGGTGGCTCTTTAAGGAAGCTGTTACTTTGCAAAAATCCTTCTTTCTGACTATCCTGAGCTCTCTTGTTGGTCCATGACCCTGAAGCCTCCCTTTTGCAACTCCTTCCTCCTCAGCCTTTATACTGTTCCCCGACTCCATTCTCAGTCCTGTCTTGTGTGATCTCACCCAGCCCATAGTTTCAACCATCATGAGTCTATGGAGCCCTTAGTTTTCTCTGGAGCTCCAGGTAAGTGGTTTTAATTGCTAACAGCACTTTCCACCAACAGGCCACTCGGTCACCTCCCACTTAAAAGGTGCAGAGCAGACTCCGTTATCTTTCTCTTTAAAACCGGTTTTCTCCCTTTCTTCCTTGTCCTTGCTGAATGCCTTCTTGCACTGCTCCTTCCCACCCCAACACATCCTACACTCCAACTGTATTGGACTAGGAGGAGATTCTCAGGTGTGTGTTGATTCTCCTGTCTTGATGGCTGCCATACTACCTGGGCCTGGAATCTTTTTCAGCTAATGTCTATCTGTAAATTGCCTATGTATCCCTCCTCCTTCTGGAAAATGGCACCACCACCATCTAGTTGTTGAAGCTCCAGATCTTGGAGTCCTCCTTGGCCTCCTTGCTTTTTCTTATCCACAGTTAGCAGGATGTTAGCAGTTCCCACTGTCTGTCTTTCTTTTGTGTCCAGGATCCAACCAGTTCTTTCTGTCTCCTCTGCCACCTCCTTAGTGCAGGTCTCTATTCCCTCTACCCTGAACTGTGATATAACTTCCTTGCAGGCTTCTGGCCTCCATACTTCTGTGCCTAACAACCATACCCATCTTTCTAAACCGCAGAAAGTGTTCCTCCTAGCTCTAAATACGCCAGTGCCTATCGACCTTTCCTAGAATAAAATCTAGACACCTAACCTCTAAGGTCTTACGTGATCTGGGCTCCCCTCCCCCTGGCCTTTCTCCCGCGTTGACTCTAAGTTCATCATATGGGTCTTCATTCTCTTCCTTAAACACACTTGTCTCAGTGCCATCTGAAGGCCTTGCACTTGCCACTTCCTCCACCTGCACCGTGTTCCCCCAAATCTGCACCTGGCCTATGCTTTTCACATTTTGGAGAAAAAGCACCCTACCCAAAGGAGCCCTTCTCTGTCACTCCATGCATAGTGTTAGCTGCCATCGTTTAATATTTTCTTAGCACATAACACTGGCTAAAAATAGCTTGTTTGTTGACATGTACATGAGAGCAGAGACCAGATCTCTTGTTAGCTGCCGTATTCCTAGTGCCTAGAACAGTGCCAGGTCAGAACAGTTATTCAATAAGCGTTGGTTGAATAAATGTCTAAAATGTCTTTGCAAATCAGCTGGGAGCTGATTGCAACAACCATTCCTAGCAGCTGGGGCACACAGGGAAGATGTGGGCAGCCCACACGGCATCCACTGCCCACCCCTTGAATAGCATTTAGCAGAATCTGCTCTATATCACTTGTATATTTCCATCTCTCCCTCTTAATTTATCAGCCCCTGGAGGGCCAGAACTAAGATTTCCCCGTTTGCCTGTCCCCCATAATGCTTAACACATGTGTTTAGTAGATGGTATTTGAATTGAATTTCAAAGGCAAAAATGATACCCAAGAATTTTCTTTACTTGGGAAATTCTCAATGTGGAGTCTACAGAAGGGTTAATAGAAATGCTTTTGGGGTTGGAATGGGGAGGCCAGAGCCAAGCTCCCAGAAGTGTAGGTATGGGGACTGAGCAGTACAACTTAGTAAGTTTCGAAGATGTTTAGCCATTGGTTGTCTTCCTTTCTTTGAAAAGCAGAACAGAATTGAGTGCTGAGTGTCACAGATCTGGACTACTGGCACATAATAGTGCAATGTGGGAGTATTTTTATAAGATCGAGATTTGTCGGGAAATTCAATGTTTTCTTGCTGCATTCCTTCCAGACATGATACCTAGAATACACAGGCTGGGGGAAGAAACCAGAAGGGAGAGGAATAATTGAGAAAAATCATGGGTTTCAAACTAGAGTTCAACCTTAGTTAGTAAAAAAAAAATTGATGTGTGTTTCTAATGGATGAGTAATTGAACAAGATAAGACAAGGGATGCCAGACATAAGGCTCTTGACAAGGATTATCAATTCAGGTTGAACCATTTCAAATCTATCCTGGTGTCAGACTGTCCACCCAGCTGGAATGGCTTATGTTTCTTCCCCTCCTTGTTTCTTAGACTCACAGCTGTCGGAGTTTTATCTGTCCTATCCCCAGGGGGATGAAGACAGGTGACAGGGCAGTGGCAGAAAGGGTCCCACTGATTTAGGAAGTGGAGGGGCAGCTGGAGTGGAGAGGAAGAAATGATCTACTTGCCTGTGGCAAAACGCTGTGACTCCTTCCTTGGGACTCCAGGGTTAAACACAGAAAAGTAGAGACCAGAGTGGATTACAACACCTTTGAAGTTTCATTAATGTCATGATGCTTTCTACACCATGAGAATAAGCCTGTGATGCCCCCAGCAAACTCAAAGGAGCTATGTGTATTCGAACAGTGTTTAATAAGTCACCAGCCAATTCAGCCATTGTTCACATCATTTTAATAACCTACCTTCCATGTTAAGTGGCAGGGAGGTACCCCATTCATCAAAAGAGGTTGCTTGAGCCTATAACCATCAAGACAGTATGGCACTGGCACAAAAACAGACTCAAGATCAATGGAACAGAATAGAGAGCCCAGAAATGGACCCTCAACTCTATGGACTCAGAAGGTGGCCATGGACCTGGAGGGATGCATTTATAGGCCAAGGAGTGCCAAGGAACACCAGAAACATCGGAAAGTAGGTGAGGCTGGGAAGGATTCTCCCCTAGAGCTGTCGTAGCGTGGACTTACTGACACCTTGATTTTGAACTTCTAACCTTCAGGACCATGTGAGACAATAGGTTTCTGTTGTTTGGAGGCATGCCGTTTGTCACAGCGGCCCTAGAAAACTGACAGACTCTCTAAGAGACATTGGGGCCGGTTGAGTGGCCACATGACATGGTGGGGAGCAGGCTTAGTTCGGGAAACTTGCAAGTCAAGAGTCATGGGGATGAAGCACATAACACCCCATTCCCCCTTCTTTCAGTGTCCCCAAGAGTGGTTTCTCATAATGTGGGGCTGTATTTGGGGGAAGGGCCTGCCCCTGCCTACAGCTTTCGTATAAGTGGCCTTGTGTTGGGGGGAATATAAGATTCTGGCACAGGCAATCCATGTCTAGATGTTGGATGTGTAGGAATGGCACACGACTGCTAGCTTCTTGTTCCTGGAAACCTAGAGAAAGCTGGTGTATCCTGCAGCTCTGCCTCTGAGAGTGGTGGGCACTCCCCTCCTTCTAGCTCGCCCTCAGCAAACCTGAACTCCTAGGATCACTCATGGGACAGTCCTGTCTGTTCCTCCAGAGGAAACCATTCCTTCAATGGGCTCTGTGCTTCTGTTCCTAGGATAACAGCAGAGCAAGAGACGAAGGTAGGAGAGCCACGAGTGAACCAGGCAGGGTTATGGCTCGGGGTGTGGTATTTACTCAGCAGCGATCCTTTGGCACCAGATTTCAGATCAGAGTGGTGGAGAAGGAGATAGGGTGTAAGGAGACAGCCCGGGCGTGAGCTCTGTGGCACCTAGATTCCAAGTCTGGGTCTGTGACTAATGCTGTGTTCCCGAAGGAGAAATGGGTGGAGGAGAAAGAGGCTGTGGGTGCTGCTGAGGATGTTTGGTTCAGAAAAGTCAGTGCTGCAGGAAGGAAGGCTTTTCCAGGATCGGCATAGGACCTGAAGGAAATGGAGCTGACCCAAATCTGCAGACAGAGGAAGGAGTGAGTGGGTGGGCTGGGCCAGGGCTGGGGAGAGAGCCTGACGAAGATGGACAGGGACACACAGAGGCAGTGTGCAAGAGATAGGTGGACAGTCTGGGAACTCAACTTTATTTGGAATTTTGTTTGGTGACAGTTGATGATTTTATATGGGTGGCATGCTCTTTCAATCTGCCTTAGTTTTTCTATGAACTCCTTGAGAGCAGAGATAAGCTTGGTTTACATTTTTAGTCTCTGTGCCTGATTAAGTGCTGCCACAAAATAGATGCTCAAAAAAAAAATTTGTGGCTGCATGGGTGATTACTGTGGCTACCATGTGAATAAGTTATTTGTGGCCCAGGAGATTAGAGGGTTTAGCATGATTGCTTCCTTATATGTGTGGGAGGGTGAGACCCCAAGGATTGCAAGAACTGACACACAGTCTTGGAAGGGGAGCTTGGAGCTCACTGAAGGTCAGCCACTGAACAACGATTCACTCCAGAAATGATTACTGGTGGGGGAGTGGGGTGGGCGGAGAAAGGGTAGGGAAGATCTGGACTGGCCAAATGAGGTTGGTGTTCACCAACGTGTGTGTTAGCTGGTGGAAGTACTAGGACCCTTCCCCATGTAGTCAGTGAGGCTTCCTTGTCCTCTGGGCCACAGGGAGAAGGGCAGAGATCACTCTGGCTTATAGAATTTTAGCAAACTTGATGGGTCTCATGCTGCTACCTGGCATCATGGAAATAGGACAGGCAATAGAATGGGCCTGGCTCAAAGGGATACATATCCAGCAGAACTTGCATAAAGCTAACAACCTTTTTTTTTTTTACATAGAAAAATATTCACAGTTCTCTCCCAGTCCATTCTCCAGCCTTCCCCACCATCTCCTATGACCTACATCCCATGAAAAGTGCCCAGAGAGACACAAGAAGCAAGATGACTAAGGAAATCTGTTGGAGATGTTCCTTCTTAGCATCTCATGTGGGAAGTTGTCACCCTGTGTGCCCCGGGAACACTCTGACCTATGGTGCTGCTGAGTGATCCAGGCACCAAGGGGATGTTTGAGCTCATATATTCCCCCCCCCTCTGGCATTTGCACCTCACTTTTACCTTTTCCTCAAGACTCTTTCGGAATTTTGATGAGTTTCTTATCAAACTGAATGACTTATTTAGATTACATAGACCTTCATTTGTACCATGTCAAGGAATGTTCCTCCCTAGTCTATTTTTCTTTCTATTAGAGAATGCCAAAGGAGAAGAAAAAAATTTCACATATTGAATTTCCAGTGGCAAAAAAAAAAAGACAATCATATCTAAGTGCTCAAAAAGGGATTTCCCATAGGTTAGATAGAGAAAACATCCCTTCCTAATTTCGTGGTGGTTGACAGATATTTGCATCAGGCAGAACTCTTGACTTAAGCAATGGAAAAGAGAATTTATTAGCTTATGAACAGCAAAGGTCAAGGGTACAGCGAGCTCTAGACACGGCTGGATCCAGGAGCTCAGACAAAGTCATCAGGACTTGGCTCTCTTTCTTGGCTCAGCTGGGCTATCTAGGTTAGTTTCATTTTCAGTCAGACCCTCCTCAAATGGTGGCCAGGATGGCCCCTCTGTGGCTCCAGACGACATCCAACTGCTTGCATATGTAGGAGAAAGAGAAGAACTTTTGCCCTGTCATTCCTGTCGAAGTCCTAGTGATGACATTTGTTGGCTCTGATTGGCAGAGGGATGGGCCCTCTGCTTCCCTCTGAACCCATCGTTGTGGACAAGGACAGGCAGTGTTCTCATTGACCAGGCCTGGCTGACTTGCCCATCCCTGGGGCGGAGGAGTGGCCTATCTTCCCCTAAACCTCAGGGACTTATAGGTTGGTGGGTAGCAGAGAGGGCCAAGGAGGGAAAGTGGTTCTACAAAAGGGAACCATGGCGCTTCTGTCAAAACAGAGGCGACGGTACAACTGGGCAGAAAAACCTGGCCATCATGCTATTTCCACAAACCGCCACCAAGGCGTAGACTAGCCTGTCTTCGTCATATGGTGGCTTGTCCAAGTTGGCGCTGCAGACAGTTTATCGGAGACTTTCTTGGCCATCCTTCTGTTGTTACTGAACAATTTCTCCCCTTTAGCTTCTATTCTAGATATGATAATGAGACAGAGGGAAGGAGGAGCTCTCCATCTTCCCAGCAGATATTTCCATGTCCCCTTCCTTCATTTGCTTCCTTTCATTCCTTAACAACCCAGAGGGGCATGGCTGCCGCAAGGAGTGGCAGTGTTGGAACACAGCTATTCTTCTTGTTGACCTTGGGGACATGTCTCATTACTGCATCCACCTTGTCATTAGCACATTCAAACAGCATTTCCGCCCCTTTAAAGGAGACACAAAGGCAGCTCTTGTCTACGCCATAGAGTGTAATGCAGTTTGAATCTGGGAGTAATGTTGGGTCCCATAGTGGCACTTCTGGCCCCAGAAACCTCTCTGACTCTGCAGGACTGGAAGTGTGATATGTATACGAGAGTGAGCACCCAAGGGGTGGAGGGGAAGAGATCTGAGGAGTGACGGCCACACCGTGTAGTCACCAGGGGGAGGAGCTGCTTCCAGCCTGTGCCCACGGAGGAATGGATATTTCTGGCCAACCCCATGCAAAGTCTCTGCTGGGAAAAAGCATGATTCTTGGGAGCTTCCTGAGTCTCTCTGCCTGCTGAAGAGGAGACTCTTTAGCCAGACTGGGCTAGGTGATCTCCTTTCATTCCTGTCAGCCCACCCAAGTCACATGGACTGAGAGAGCGGGTGGGGTGATTTTATCCAAAAAGGGG
This sequence comes from Enhydra lutris kenyoni, assembly GCF_002288905.1. NCBI lineage: Eukaryota > Metazoa > Chordata > Mammalia > Carnivora > Mustelidae > Enhydra > Enhydra lutris. Next base: position 1,547,183 of record NW_019154174.1, read on the forward strand.
AGAAGGGTTGCCAGGAAAGCACGAGATGTCCACTGGTACCCAGCAGCACAGGGCTGCTCTGATGACAGTTGTGTTCTGTGATATTGGCAATGATATGGGGATGAGCATAGCCCGCAGAGCCCTGTAATTGCTAGAGCCGGTCGGGATGAAGTGTCCATGACTGCATCCAAGTGGCAATGTAAATGGAGTAAGGGCCCGCCTCGGTGGTGACGGCCAGTGTACACTGCCGAAGTTGGGCTAGGCGCTGTGCTCAGCCTCCACGCCCGCCATCCCATGCAACTCTCTCAGCAGTCTTTGGACCCGTGACTGTTAGCCCTGTTTTGCAGTTGAGGAGCCCAAGGCCCAGAGACATGCAAGGTGATGAGTAAGCTGGGATCTGGGCCCAGGGCAGTTCGTGAACCCATGAAGACATTCTCTACTGTATGGGGGCTCCCCACTCTGGGTGTGGGGGAAGGGTGGTAGGTTAAGCAAGGCCCACTCACCCCAGTTCCCAGAAGAAGAGAAAAGGGAGGGAGAGCCTAGGGCCCTGGGCATTAACCACTCATCTCAGGAAATCCACCCAGAGCAGCGGAAGAAACCCCTTAGAATGGTGGTGACAGGTCTCAGCCAGAACCAGGTGGTGACTCTCCAAAGACTCAAAACCACTTCCCTGGGGGGCCTTGGGCTTTGGGAGGCTTGGTTTCTCTAGGGCAGGGCTGGGCAAACATTTCCTGTAATGGGCCTGGTAATAAATATTTTAGACCTCAGGGTCATAAGGTCGCTAACAAATTTACCCAACTCTGCTTAGCTGAAAGCAGCCCTGGATGATATGCAAATAAATGGGAATGGGCATGGCCTTGTACCAATAAAACTTTATTTACAAAAACAGATTGGGAACAGGCTATAGTTCGTTTTAGGGGCACTTGGAGGGACAGACAGCTAATGCCCAGGCTGGACCACAGAAATTGGGGCTCTTGCTACAGAGTCAACACTTTCCGTGGAACTTCTTCCAATAAATATTGCCCAACCCAGACCTCTTTGCCCTGAACCTCAGGGCAAAAGACCTGAGGGAAATTCAGGGGCCCTTGTACTGTCCAGTCGCTGACAAATGAAAGATAATTTGTCATCAGCCTGTAGGGTCACATGCAGGAACTGATAGGGTGATGGAAAAGTTGTCCAGCAGGTATAGCAACAGTTGAATTTATCTTCCCACTCTCTTGTTGCTGTTGCATTATCTGCTGCATTAGATATCATAATGCAGATATCTAATAGATAATGATAAATCCTCTCCCATGGCTCCATATCGCAGAGAGTAAAGGCCAACATCCTTGTGATGGCCTGCAAAGCCCTGTGCTGTCTGGGCCTGGACCCCTCTTGGGCAGCATCTCCTACCACTCAGCTCCCCCACAGTCGCACTGGCCTCCCTACCATTCCTTGAACACAACAGGCACACTGTCAACCCATGATCTTTGCACGGGCTGCTGCCTCTGCCTTGGATTCTTTACCCCTCATTTATCTGTATAACTTCTCATCACCTCTGTCGGGTCTGAGCTCATATGTCACCTTCTCATCGGTGCCTTCTCTGGCTCTCTCTTTGGAAATGGCAACCTTCCCTTCCCACTTCCTCACAGTCCTTATTCCCTTTTCCTGCTGTGTTGTGCTCCATCCCAGGTAGCACCATCTGACAGTCTATGCATTTTAATTATTTATGTGTATTGTTTGACACCCTCCATTAAAACACATCAGTGGGGACTCGATCCCAGGACCCTGAGATCATGACCCGAGCTGAGGCAAATGCTTAACCAGCTGAGCCACCCAGGCCTCCCTCACATAACTCTTATGAATTTCATTATGTGGTTATATCCTCATTTATTTAACTGACTTCTTTTCGATGGATAGTGTCTTGTTCCAGTGTTTTGTTATTAAAAATAGTGCTGCAAAATCTAGACTTGAGAAAAAGTCTATAGACAAATGACCTGGATTCTTCAGCAAAGAAATTGCAAGAAAAATGAGAGAGAAATGGGGCAGGGGGCGGGGATGGCCTGAAGACTAAAAGAAATGAGAGACGTGTCGGTAAATAGCAGTGTGTGAAACTTCTTTGGATCCCGACTCAAATAAACAAACTCTTAAAAAACATATTTTGGAGGTTTATAGTACAATTGGAAATCTGAGCCCTGGGTATTTAGCAATATCAGGAAAACACTGTTAATTTTGTTGGGATATGGTAATAGTACTGTGGCTATATTAAAAGAATAAAGTTCTCACCTTTTGAGATACTTAATGAAATATTTGCAGATGAAGTGATTTGATGTCTAAGGTATGCTTACTAATAAGACAGGGACAAGGGAAGTGAGAGGAATAGAGATAAGATTAGCTGGCCATGTATTGAGAATTGTTGAAGCTTGAAGGTAGGTTATGGGGCTTATTGTACTACATGGTGTACATTAGTATATGTCTGACATATTCTATAATAAAAAATAAAAAACAGTGCTATAAAATCTAGTATACGGGATAGGATGGAGTAGGTGGGCTTTAGATGACATAAGATTGTCTACGAGTTGGATCATTGTTAAAGATGATGGGTGTTGTGTACATGTTTTGTTATACCATCCTCTCCTTATATGCTTGACATTTTCTATGATGGAAAAATCAGACAATTGCACTGGAGTGAACATCCTGTTGCAAGTTTCTTAAGTCCTCCCTGGTCCCAGTCTCCTTAATTCTTTTTTCTTTTTTTAAGATTTATATATTTTAGAGAGAGTGAGAGCACAAGTGGGAGGAGGGCCAGAGGGAGAGGGAGAGAAGTTCAAGAAGACTGCCCCCTGAATGGGGAGCCTGATGCAGGGCTTGATCCTATGACCCTGAGATCATGACCCAAGCCGGGATCAAGAATTGGTTGCCCAACCAACTGAGCCACCAAGCACCCCTCCTTAATTCTTGATGTGGCTAATTACAGAGCTGCTAGCAGTGGTATCTGACCAAACTTTGTTTTGGCCTTGATATGCTAATACTGAAACTGTTAACAAAAAAACCCCAATTTATTGAGGGATCAAAATTCACAAAAATTCACCTGTTTAAAGTGTGTGATTCAGTGCTTTTTAGTAACTCAGCAGAGCTGTGCATCCATCACCATAAACTAGTTGTAGAAACTTTCCATCACCCAGTAAGACCCCTTGAACGCCTTTACACTTAATCTCCTTTCCCACCCCCAACACCAGGGAACCACTAATGTACTTTCTGTTTCTATAGATTTTCCTTTTTCGGACATGTACCTAAAAAGGATCCCTGCCTAGAATTTTTGACATTCTCTTCCCTACTCTACAAAATGCCATTTCTTACTCAAGGATGCTTCCTATTCTGTTATCACTGAACCACTTTTTTTTGGAGAAGTATCTTCTCATTTCTGTTCAGAAATTTAAATGATTCAATTTCCTACATTCAGAGAATTGTGTCACAGTGATGGTCTGTGACCCTGCTTTACATAGAAATTAATGATATGCTAATAAGGCAGAAATGATCAAGGCTCAGAGAACGTCCTGCAGATTAATGAGTGGCTTAGAAAGCAGGCAGACAAATTCAAATCTAGAGGTCACCAACCCTGATAAGTAAATTTCTCGATAAATGCCCCCAGGACCATGGAGTTGGTAAGGTCCAAGAGACTTCTGATATTTCTTTGCAGTCCCAGGACTCAGTTTTGCATTAGGTCCATGTCACAGATATTTGACCCCAGAACCTATGGGAACATCAATATAATCACATTGCTGAACTTTATTTAGTTCCTTACTTGCTGGGGTATTTTATATTTTGTGAGCTAGACTTCTCCTAGGATCCAGTATACTGATATGAGACCTGATTACCTAGAGACTGAATAGTCTATATCTATGGGGTAACTTTATTTGAAAATCCATGAGGACCATCCACTGAGTCAACAAATACATATGAACAAATACCTACTATAGGTCAGATGCTGTACCAGGAGTTGGGGATACAGAGATAAAGAAAAAAATTAGTTCTTGTTTTTAGGAAGTTCACAGTCTAGTGATAAAGACATATAGAAATAATGGCAAAAACTGAAGTATCTTGTGCAAGGCACGGTATTCATGTACAAGGAATCAGGAAATATTTCACAGAACTTATGTTTGATTTGGGTCTTGAGGGATGAGTAGGAGTTTGTATATGGCAAAAAAGGGGAAGACATTTTTAAGAGATGGAACATATATGAAGCAAGAGGTGTAAGATGAGATTTGAGAGCTGAAATCCTTCTTTTTATTCTCCATTGAGTATGATTTTTCTCCTTTCAAAAATCTAAAATGAAATGCCTTTTTTTTTCTTTTAAGTATTAGTATGATTTATCCAGAATTGCTGTCAGCTGAGTAGAAAACTTGCATGTAGATTTGCAGATTTATCTGGAAAATTAACAGCTCCGTAGCGTTGAGGGAGGATAAAGTTGCAGGTTGGTTCATCCAGAGGGAAGAGTACCCAGTGCCAATGAACGAAACTGTGGAGAGTACTCTAGAAAAGACTTTCTAATGTTACGATGGCAAAAGGTTTTCTGCACCAGTATGTTTTAGAGGGAGAGTATCTGCACACTTTACAGTCTTCAGAAGGAACATCTTCCCATCCCTGCTTGAGGGCACTACCAAATCTGCAGACTTGACTGCACATTTCTGTGTGCATTTTAGACCTTTCTTCTGGGATTCACTTTTTTCCTTCCTCAAATACTTGCTTTATTAATTCCTTAATGAAAATATTATTTTTTCTATTTGAAATGGCATTATTTTGTTCTTGTTAGAAAATGATAGTTTAGCTAGGTATATAATTTTAAGTGGCAGTTCTTTTCTTTTAGCACATTGAGATCTCAGTCTATTGTCCACAGATTTCCATTGAGAGGTCTTGCTATTCAGATTTCTATTCCTTTGTCTTTTATTTCTGGCTCCTTTAAAATCTTTATTATTGGTGGGTGGAGTGGGGGGAGGAAGTTTGTATATTATTCAGTTTCTGTGTGACGTGCACAGTTGTGGATTTTAGATTTGTAGCTTTCTGAGTCTCAGGATTTTATCAATTTTTAAAAATTTTTTTCTTATCAATTTTTTAAAAAGATTTTACTTATTTTTTATTTGAGAGAGAGAAAGAGGGAGAGCATGAGAGGGGAGAAGGGCAGAAGGAGAAGCAGACTTCCTGCAGAGCTGGGAGCCCAGTGCAGGATTGATCAAGGGACTCTGGGATCATGACCTGAGCCGAAGGCACTTTCTTTTCTTTTCTTTTCTTTTTCTTTTTTTTTTTTTAAAGATTTTATTTATTTATTTGACAGAGAGAGATCACAAGTAGGTAGAGAGGCAAGCAGAGAGAGTGAGAGGGAAGCAGGCTCCCTGCTGAGCAGAGAGCCCGATGCGGGACACGATCCCAGGACCCTGAGATCATGACCTGAGCCAAAGGCAATGACTTAACCCACTGAGCCACCCAGGCACCCCAAGGCACTTTATTAACCAACTGAGTCACCCAGGCGCCTTCCTTATCAATTTTTGAAAATCATTATTTCTTCAAGGATTGCTTTTCTTCATTCTTTTCATTGCCTTTGTTCCTTCTTTGGAAGGGAAGTCTTAGGATTGTGTGCCTTCTTTCCATCCCACAAAGTTGGGCCAAAGGCTGAGAGTCTCCTGTTTATTTTCTCCAGGGCAGTGTCTTAAAGTGTGCAAGCTTGTGCCTTCCCCCAGACCTGAAGAAACAAGCCTGCTGCTGAAATCTGTGTATTGTCTGCAGCGGTTTGCACATGCCATTTGTAGGAGCATGTGTGCACCATTTATGGAGGCTCATGTACATTGTCTTCGGGGTATACATGGGCTCCTGGGGCTGCAATGGTTATTTGGGGGAGATGCAGGTGAGAAGTTCCATGGGATTTGTGGGCAGGCCTCTTGGTGGAGCCTGAGGATTAGTTAGTAGGATCTGTGGCTGGGTTTTTGAGATCCAAAGGGTGGTTACTATGAGCCTGTTTCTTTTCCCTGACTCTAGCTTCCTCAGACTATTCAGCTATGCTAATCCCTTCAGCAGTCTGAGTGGTGTAATGCAGAAGTGGGCTTCTTGGGCAATATCCCTCCAGACTGGGGAAGCCAGGCACTCATTCTGCTCTCATTTTACCCCATGGGAGAAATTGTGGGCCAGGAACCTCTCTTGTTACTGAACTATGCCACCCAGGCAGGGGTGGCAGAGATGAAGCGAAATGGGTTTTCTTACTTTCTTCAATGCATTTGTTTTTGGATTTTGAAGAGGGTGTTGGAATTTCTCCACTGGGCTCCCAGGTTCCCACAAAGGTATTCCCTTCCAGGGATGGTGGCCAGCATTGATGTTTCTGCCTGCTTAAGGGCTGGCGTTTGCTATTCCACCATCTTTCTTATATCACCTTGCAACTCTCTTACCTTCTTTTGGAAATATGATTGGATATATGTTCCAAAAGCAGTGTCTTTTAACCACTTACAAATTTTTATCTCTATCTCTCTGTGCAATATTCTGGGTAGTTTTTTCATGTCTGTTTTCTAGGTCATTATTTTTTCTTCTTTATCTCTTTCTAGTTTATCTGATTTATCTGTCAATTGAATTTTCCATTTAAATTATTGTTTTGTCTTCTAAAATGATATTTGGTTATTTTTCACTCTTGCCTCTGATCTTTGGGATAGTATTTTATTTCTTTCTTCTTTAAAAAGTTTTTTTTTTTTTTTTTTGGTATTCTGAATCCCACAGTCTATGTTATGGAATTCTAATTCTGCTGCTTGTTATTTCTGCTTAGTTTCATTATAGTACCTTGTTTATTCGTGTGTTTTTTAGTGTTGGTTAGTGAGCTGATGTTTAATGGGGCATTTTCTGTGGATTCAGGGAGGTTTGGGTTGAGGACAGGTACCTCCAGGGAGAATAACGCGTTTTCTTTTTCTGGATACTCTGAAGAAACCAACCTGGAATCACTTTACTAATTTTTCACCTTGGGGTTTTCCTTGCAGGGAGTACAATTAAACCCCAAATGCATGTGAGAATAATTCTGTGGTTATGAATTTTCAGGGAAATACTCTTTCCCTACCAGACCTCAGACTGAGTCCAACAGGCCTTCCTTAGTCTTACCTCTCTGCCAGTGGGTAAATTATTTTCTCGTCAAACTTTTCAGCAAGGGCATAGTCCTTTGAGGGTCTTGGCCTTATTTTCCCATTATGCGTAGGTCTAGGACTTTGGTCATCTGTTCCCATGTAGCTGTTAAAATTTTTGAAACTGTAAAAACTTCTTGGTCACTGACTTTGGCAGTTGTCCCCAACCCTCAATGTCAATTTACCACCCTGATTTTCAACCCTCACTTCAAATTTGGCATCTGGGGAATTTCTGTTATTTGCACCCTAATTCATATATTCATTTAGAAAGATTTTTACCACATTTTGAGTGATTTCTACATGTTTTGTGTTGGGGATTTTTGTCAAGATGCCTAGTCCATTAGATTATTAGAAATGCAAACCCTATGTTGTTTTATTTCATTTTTTCCTTAACAATATGTAATGAACATACTTGGTGCCAATAAATATTCATTTAAAACATAATTTTTATGAATGAAAGTATTTACCGATTTGCATATTTCTTTGTACATAAGAGGTTTTTATTTCATTACAAATATTCTTTATGTAGACAAATTTAAACATATGGGTAGATTTCTCCATTTTGAAAGTTAGCATTTTTTTAGCATGGCAGACAATTACGTCCTTACTGTTGCTGTATCTTAATGATAACTTAAGATACTCCTTTGAACTTTGTCCCAGATGTGGGTCTTTTGTTTCTTCCTTATACAGACATTTTTTTTCTCTCCTTGGCTGTCTCAGACGTCATTATAATTGCACCTGCTTACCAATCTTATCTTTTTTAAAAAAGATTTTATTTATTTATTTGACAGAGAGAGAGAGAGAGAGTGAGAGCACAAGCAGGGGGAGTAGTAGGCAGAGGGAGAAGCAGGCTCGCCACTGAGCAGGGAGTCCGATGTGGGGCTCAACGTGGAGCTGGACCCCAGGACCCTGGGATTGTGACCCGAGCCGAAGGCAGTTGCTTAACCAACTGAGCCACCCAGGCACCACACCAATGCTATTTTTAAAGGCAAAAAAAAAAAAAAAAAACCAAAACCAGAATATGTGTGTGTGTGCGTGTGTGTGTGTGTGTGTGAGAGAGAGAGAGAGAGAGAGAGAAACAGAGACAGAAAGGGAGAGAAAGAGAGACCAAAAGAGAGGCAGAGAGATTGAAAACACATACAGGCATGTGTACTTACTTAACTGCTGTACAGTTGTCTTTATGAGAAAAGAGGAGAATATGTACTCATCTGAGGGCTGTTTTCCCCCTGGTGAGCACGTGGCATCACCACAGTAGCTTAACTGGGTCTGTGGCTGTGATGATTTGTGCAGTTCTTGAGGCTGGCATGAGCTATCTATTGATTCCAGGGTTGCTAATGACTGTGTGGAAGAGAAGAAGCTTTTGTGGCCAGACTGCATCCAGACTGGGAGTTGCATGACTAACCATTAGTGAGGCATTACCTGCTGAGGTAGTCAAAGTGGGTTTTATTTTCGATAAACTTTCTGTCTCCAGTCTCCCTGCGGCTACAGGTGAGGTACAGCTGGGAGAGCAGTGTGGGCAGGGCTGGGTTCCCCTGAGAGCCTGGATCTTTAACAAGAAAAGTGTTTCTTCCTGGCGCAGTGGAAAAGGAGGGGTGTCCTTGGATAATTATTTGAACCCAACATCCACATAAAGTGCAAACTTCCTTCAGTATCACCCACACAGTGGTCCCTGCAGGATTATCTATATTGGGCAGGCATGGTTTCTAGAGTCCTGTTTATGCAAGATTATATTAAAAGTGCTTACAAAAAGAACCACAGACCAGCCTTAAGTCAGCAGATGTTTTGCACTGAAAATTCCCTGATGTCCAAAGCTCAGTTTTAGGATGTCTTTCATCTCAATTGGGAAAACTATAGTATCTAGCTCTGGCTTCCCCCAGGCATCTGATGTGGTTCCTCAGGGCTTCAGCTGTACTTACGACTTCTTCCTTTTTTTTTTTTTTTTTTTTTTTTTTGGTGGTTGGGGCCATCTCTGGAATATCCTTAACTGGGTGGTCAGCTCCATGAATGATTCTAATCATATGACCGATCATAACTCTATAGTTTGAAAAAGGGAATGTTGGGAAAATGGAATTTTCTACCCCATCATCCATCCATCCGTCAACTCGTCCGTCCATCCATCCATCCATCCATCCACGCATCCATCCATCCGTCCACTCGTCCATCCATCCATCCATACATGCATCCATCCATCCGTCCACTCGTCCGTCCATCCATCCATCCATCCATCCACTCGTCCATCCATCCATCCGTCCATGCATCCATCTATCGGAATGTCCACTTAGTGTCAGTCACTGTCCTGGACAGCCAGACACAGAACGCAAAAGACAGGTCTGGTTCCCAATGGCAGAGAGCTAACACTCTGTCAGGCAAGCTGGGTAGGACACAGTGATTATAGAACTAATTTCACGTGTAGTCGGTGCTCTACACGAGATGTGTTGACTCCTCTCTAAGGCTTGTTGCCAGAGTAATTTTCAGATTCTCATCACTTGTAACCTTCTCCACTGCAACTGCCCTGGTCTAAGCCACCATGATCTCTTGCTTTTTAAATGGATACTTTGCTTCTGCACCTGTCCCTCATCATTCTTGACCCCTTCAGTCCATTCTCCATATGGCAGCCAGACTGACCCCATTGAACATAATTTAGATCTTGTCACTCCTCTGCTCCCCAGTGGCTTCTCACCTTCCAGGCCACCTGGTAAATATTTTTATTTTTTTTTGAGATGTATTTATTTATTTGAGAGAGAGAGAGAGCGAGCAGAGGGAGGGACAGAGGGAGAGAAATCCTCAAGTGGACTCCTTGTGCAAGCATGGAGCCTGACATAGGATTTGATCCCAGGACCCAGAGATTATGACCTGAGCCAAAATCAAGAGTCAGCCACTCAACTGACTGAGCCACCCAGGCGCCCCCCGACCTGGTGCCTCTCTGACCTCATCTCTGACTCTTCTCCCCTCAGTCACCCATCCCAGCCACACTGGCCTCCTTGTAACTCCTAGGACATGACAGTCCCATGTCAGGGCTTTGCACTTGCCCTTCTCCCCACCTGAGATGTTCCTCTCCCAGATGTTCACAAAGTTCAGTCCCTCCCCACTTCCAGTCTTTGTTCTTATGTCACCTTCTCACCACCTTCTCATTTCCCTGATTTCTCTTTCCTTAGCATTTATCACCAACACACTATGTGTTTTACTTATTTATTTTATTTGTCATCCACCTCTGCTTTGGAATTCGGGTCCAGGAGAGCATGCGTGTTTGTTTTGTCCTCAGCTGTATCTCCAGCACCTAGAGAAGTGCCAGGCACCTAGTAAGCGCCTGTTAAATATTTGTTGAAAGAGAACAGAAATAAACCTTTAGTTTCTGTCTGCTTGAACGACTCCCTCTCTCATCAGGCCACAGTCTCTTTTGTCTATTGAAGTAAAGAATCCGAGGGAAAGAGAAAGTGTGGAAGGAGGCTGCATTCACCTGGCATGGCCTTTCCTTGCCCATTGCTGGGATGGTGGGAAACATGAAATCCTTAAACTCAGCTAATCCCTCCTTGAGGGAGGAATACTTTGCTCTTGATCCTGGATCCTGCCTGGAGGATTGAGAGCTAGGTGAGGACAGTGGCAGAGAGAAGGAACCTTAAGCTATATTTTTAGAGGCTAGCACAGGGCACTCTTGTAGACTGATTAGTGGGTCCATTTGATAATAATGAGTAGTTGCTGCCACCCTGTGTGGTTTGGGTTTCTTCTGGGCAGCGAAGGACCAGTTTCCAGGTCTCTTATGGAAGGGAAAAAGGCCACCCCTCTAGCTGGCCACATTTCCAAGCAGGGAAGAGCAGCTCTTACCCACAACCCGGGGCGGGGTGGGGAGTGGGGGCAGCTGGCTCGAGCCATGATGGTACCGAGCCAAATCATGCAGTGTGCAGTAACTGGATCGCTGAGACCAGAAACGGGCAAGCCAGTGGTCACGCAGCAAACTAAATAGCCATGAACCAAACCAGGGGCCAAGGAAATCCAGAATCCACTGGTTAACATCCAGAGGAGACCCCTGGCCCCGACACAAGATGAAAAGCCAGAGTTGTCATGGCGAGTGCACTGCAATGGCAAAGAGTGGTCCAGGAGTGGACCTGGGAACATTTCCCAAGCTCACTGAATGGCCAGCCACCTTTTTCTGAATTCACTTTGCACTGTCAAATCAGACCTTGCCATCCACCTACGAGGGCCATTGTTTTTCTCGTATGCCCTGGAGAGCCTGCAGTTACCCTCTTACACCACTAGGTGGTAACCCTGCTTTGAAGAGTCAAAAGCTGAGGTTATTAGGAGCTGGGCACTGTGGTAAGTAAGCAAGCTTTATACATGCAATATCTCATTTAAACTTCAGACAACTCTGGGGAGTAAGTGTTATTATTATCCCTATTTTACAGATGAAAAACACTGAGGCTTAGCAAGTTTTTTTTTTTTTAAACATTTTTTTTTTTATTATTTATTTGAGAGAGAGAGAGAGACAGTGAGAGAGAGCATGAGCGAGGAGAAGGTCAGAGGGAGAAGCAGACTCCCCATGGAGCTGGGAGCCCGATGCGGGACTCGATCCCGGAACTCCAGGATCATGACCTGAGCCGAAGGCAGTCGCTCAACCAACTGAGCCACCCAGGCGCCCGAGGCTTAGCAAGTTTTGAGAGCTTTGCCTAAAGCCACTCAACCAATAGGTGTCTCTCTTACCACATTGCTTTCCGAGTAAGTTTGGCGTTGGCCGAACCTCAACAATGACCATTTTGAAAAATATATAGAAAAAAATCATTAATAGTATCTCGTTCTCACTATAGAGCCCTTCCTATGTCTCAGGTACCAGACTAAGATGATTTAATGTAATCCTCAAATAACCACATAGATCAGACCATGTTGTGATTCTCAGTGTGTAGACGAGTTTGTCGAGGCTCAATGGGTAAAATTAATTGCTGTGTAAGTGCTTCTGAGTAGGTGACAAGCCTGAAGCCAAAAGCAGATATTTCTTATTGTTTAAGGTGTTCTAAGTTCTGAGTGGATGCTGGGGGCCTCGAGGTCACTGTCCTCTAGTGTGTAAGTCGGGTCTCAGCAAGGCAGAATCGCCATCTCCCAAGAGCAGCACGGAGGTCTGACCCACGTCCCAGCACTGGCCATGATTCAGGGACTTTGAGCTTCCATGAGGGTGAGGTGGAGGGTTCGGTCTTCTCATTTACAAAACACAGGATAGGACTATTAATGTAAAGATTTCAAACTCAGACGCTTGTGGGACCAGGCAGGTGAAAAAAATGAGCGACACGGATCAGGCAGAGACTGTAGGCAACTGGTGAACCCAGACCCGATTTTAAGGAGCAATTCCAGCCAGTTGTTGCCATGCAGGAATGGGGTGATTGTGGCTAGATCCCCTGATTTTTCAAGAGAATCCAGAAATTTAGATTTTTATGTAAAATCTCCTTTAAAAAATGCTGGCAGTGGATTCAAAGCTTTTTTAAAAAATGTGTATAGATGAAAACACACACGCATGCCATGAGCCAGATTTGGCTGTCAGACCCTCATTTACTGCTCTCAAAGATGCCTACAGTTCTCTCCAGTTCTGAGGTTCTCTTGTTCCTTGAGTTTTAAGAGCCATGGTGCCAGACAAGTCGAATTGAGGAAGAAGAAGAAATTAAGAGGAAAAGAAAACTGTATGGCAAGCTTCCACGGGACTCTCCCCTCACAGAGCTTCTCCTACTTTGGTCAGTTTCAGAATTGCCCAGGATCTCCGTTATTCTTACCAAGGCCAGGACTGCCCTCCCTCATCCAGCCTGGACCTCTGTGTGCACAGGGGGCTTTCCAGGTGATCCTGACACATACCAGAGATTGAGAACCATTGTCTTGGGTCAGCGGTTCTTAGCACGGGCTGCATGTGAGAATTACCCAGGGAGCTTTTAAGACCACTGATGTGCAAGCCCTACTCAGGGGCCAATTAAACCAGATGGATGCTCTGACTGTGGAAGACAGGCTTTGGTATTTTAAACAGCCCCCAGAGGATTCTAATGTGCACCCAGAGCTGAGACCCACTGACCTGGATCAATGTTCCTGGTCAGTGCTCTTCACGCTTTAGTGTGCTGGAGGGTCACCTCTAGGATCTGGTTGAAAATGCAGGTTCTGAAACAGTAGGTCTGGGGTAGACACAGATTCTGCAAATCACACAGGCTCCCAGGTGCTGCTGCTGCTGCCGTGCTGGGGGACCACACTTCGAGTAGCAAGGGTCTGTGATGGGGTTTTCCAAACTTCCCCGATGAGAAGAATCACTTGTTATTATTAAATATATCAATTCTGTGGAGATAAGTGAAGACCACCTAAATAAGAATAAGAAAAAGCTGTTTATTCAGAGTTTGCTCTAGCCGCTACCTTTGCCTGAGTTTTGGCAGAGACTCAGAGACAGGCAGGGAGTGGGAAGCTTTATAGTGGAAAGGAGGGGGGATTTCGGGGGTGCCCTGATTGGAGGCTCTTGGCATGGGGATGCTGGAGGTGGCCTAATTAGAAGTGGGGCATCCTATGTGATGGCTTTAGGGGAGCCCATTTGGCTTTCTCTGCTTGGTCCTAAGTTGGAAGCAGGTCCAAAAATTAGAGAAGCTATTGATAAAGTCCTGGCCATGTTGAGTTGATGGCTACAGGGTTTGTTCAACTTCATGGGCTTATTGTTGCCAATAATGGGTCAGAGCTCTATTTTTATATAGTATCTGTCCAATGCCCATTTGTATATTCAGTCTCTCAACTCTTGATTTTTTTTTTTTTTTAGACTTTTTGATTCAGAAGTTGTGACTAGGGGCCCAAGAGTCTTCTGTCATCAGTAAAGCAAGGGGCAGGGGAGGTGGCAGTGAGGAGGCACTGATGGGAACCATGTGAATTAGTAAATGCTTGGGGACACGAGTTAGCAGTAGTTACTGAGACCCTATCCCAGACTTAATGAGTCAGAATCTCTGGGGGTGTGTATTTCATATATCAGTTATCCTGTCCTGAGTAATGAAGCCCTTCAAGATTTAGTGGCTCAGAGAAATAATGATTTCTTATTTCTCATGTTCTGTGGCTTAGACTAGAACCTCCCCAGTTTAAAGACCTAGAGCCCAAGGAAGCCCCTTCAGATCTATTTTGTGCCCCTTAGTCAGGAAGCTTGGTAAGTGCTAGTGAGTCATCAACAAATCAGGCTGAGTGAATCTCAAAACTCTATTTTGGGATTTAAATATTAAGGTGTAGTGATTCCAATAGATTCCAAGAGGGAGTTTCTTATAACATGATCTAGTGATTATAGGTGTTTAATTTGTTGCATGATGCCTTCTCTGGTGGGAATGATTGCAAATGGCTGGAGTTTTTGAATGACAGAGATTATAAGAAGGTACATTTCAAACAAGCTGTAAGAATGATAGCTAATACTTACTGAATACACACTATATGCCGAATCATGTTCTAAGCACTTTATGTATTTAATCCCAATTTAATTTTCATGATGACTCTATGAGTTAGATCCCATTTAACAGATGGGGGGAAAGGCACAAAGCAATTAATAAATTTGCCTGAAGTCATAAAGCTGGCCAGTGGAGGAGCTAAGACTTGAACCCAGGTAGCCTGGCTCTACACTGCATTCACAAATACATTGTATATACTGTATACACTCAAATAAGAGGAATTTGCTCCTTCTGAAGCTCCAGGAATAACCTCCCTTCCTCTATATTTCATGGGTTACAGGAAAGACACGCTTTCCTGGCCTGGCTGGATTCAACAAACAGTGGTCATCAGGCCAGAAGGACTAGTTAGGAGGCTCAGCCTCCCAAAAGAAATTACCTCCTATCACTGTCCACTCCTCAGCCAAAAGGAGGAAGCCCCTCTACTCCTATTCCCCCTGCCCAGCACCTGTAATTGTCCAAACATACCTACAGCCTGCTTGATAATCTAGAGTTTGTAAAAATAAAACCATAGAGGAAACAGCCACATTGTTGTTGCTATGCCAACCTATGCTGCAACCAAGACTATTTTCTGGGAGTGTTGAGGTAGCAAAGGATCTGGAGGCTAAGATGGGGAGTGTTTGGAGTCAGCCTCAATGGATTTCATGTCTAGTCTGCCCAAAATATCCTTCAGTGGCTTGCACTGGGATAAAGTCTTCCTGTTTTCATGTTGACTACTCCCCACCTTCATCTCTCCCCATTTCCTCATGAGGTTCCCATTCCTGTTATAGTGGACAGTTTTATTCTCCATTTCCTTGCTCTCCACTACCTCCAAGCCTTTGCACATGTTCTCTGCCTGAACTTCTGTTCATCCCCACCCCCCTGCTTTATTTATCCTCCAGCTTCAGTTTGTGTCACTTTGCTTGGGAACAAGCAAGAAGGGTCTGAGTTTTGCCTTCCTTGCAAGCTAAACTGTTAGCTTTGCCACAGCTTCATAGACACTGGTAGAAGACAAGAGATACCTGGGTCAGAGAAAGAGGACAGTTTATTATTCACAGCAGTAGCAGAGTCCAGAGTATCATCATTTTGCTTTGGTTTTCTGCATCCATTTCCCACATGGTGATATGAAGAGGACTAAGTGACACCTGGGCATGCAGTGGGCTGCATTACAGGAAAGGAGCCCAGAGCTTAGGGAACCTGAATCTTTTATACTGGGCAGTGAGCATGGTGACTTATTGATCCAGATGGAGGTGTTACCTCCCTCTTCCAAGGCTGTTCACTATACCAATATCCTTGAAGAGCTAGCCTAGGACAAAGGCAGTTAGGACCTCTGTTTTCAAGATGTGTGGAGAATTATGAGATCCATTGAGAATTATCTCCCAGTCACTCTGGGTTCCATGTTATTTTCCCTGGTTCTCCCAGTTTACTTCTTTCCAACTGTCAGTTGGAGGGGACCTTCTTTCTTTCCCCATTCTCATGGTCTACTCCAAATTCCTTCAAGAACTTCTCATAGAACTGGGCTTTTGTCTTTTAGAGTACTTACCTCAGTCTGGAATTCTCTGCTCATTACTGAGATTATTTGGTTAACACCTAGTTTGCCATGATGCTAAATGCTTCATGGGAGACAGGACTATTTTCACAACTGTGTCTGTGTCGTCCAACACAGTGCCTATCATTGTGTTGAGTGGGAAGCGAGTGTTTATTGAATGAATGGGACTACTGAATTGAGCAAAATAAAATCCCTGAGGCCCAGCGAAATGAGGTGGTCTAACCAAGGTCCCAAAGCTAATTTCAGACCCAAGCTCTGTAATTCTTAATCCACTTCCTTTTCCTTCCATAAACACTTAGTCAGATTCTGTCTCCATATAATGGCAGGGTACTGGTTAGGTGGGGCATTGGGATAAGGTGGGACATTGGGCATTCGTGAGCAGTATCTGATCCTGTTTGGCTATAAGATTCCTCCCAGCAGTTCTTGCCCAGGGCTCCACTGAGTCCCAGAGTTGAAGTGAGACTATCAGAAGCCCAAGAGTTTAGTTTATTGAGAGGTTCAGAGCTGACACTATTGTGGAAATTGTAAAAATAGTCCCTCATTATTCCCCTCCCTTTGTCCATGAGCTTGGGTAGTCTCCTCCCTTCCCACACTGACTCTGGGCTGGCCTTGTAACTTGTTTTGGCCAGTGGGACATTGGCAAACATGATATAAGAGGAAACTCGAAAAGCACTAGCATATTGGGATCCTCCCTCTCTCTCATCCATTCTGGGATCCTGTGACCACCTCTTTGTTAGTAGTCTGGAGTAGCCTACTGGATGATGAGAGATGTCCAGCCAAGTCATCATCATCACCACAGTTCAGTTGGATCCAATCACCAGACATGCAGATGAGGCCGTCCTAGACCATCTGGCCCTGGCCAAGCTGCCAGCAGACCACAGAGATCAGCTGAGCTGGCTCAGGCCGGAAATACCAGCCTGCCAGTTCATCTAATTGTGAGAAATAATAAGTGTGTACTGCTTAAAGTCAGGCAGCCTGGGGATGGTTTGTTACATAGCAAAAGCTAACTGATACAACTGTGGTACATATTTGTTTAGGTTGAAATCCCAGCCTCACCATTTAATTGTCGAACCCAAGAAAAGTTCGTTAACCTCCCCATGCCTTAGTTTCCTCACCTGTAAGAGGAGGACAAAAATAGATCATGTAGGGACACCCGGGTGGCTCAGTGGGTTAAGCCTCTGCTTTCGGCTCAGGACATAATCTCAGGGTCCTAGGATCGAGTCCCGCATCAGGCTCTCTGCTCAGCAGGGAGCCTGCTTCTCCCACTCTCTCTGCCTGCTTCTCTGCCTACTTGTGATCTCTCTTTCTCTGTCCAAAAAAAAAAAAAAAAATCTTTAAAAAACAAAATAGATCATGTAGGGGCACCTGTCTGGCTCAGTTGGTAGAGCATGCAGTTCTTGATCCCAGGGTCATGAGTTCAAGCCCCATGTTGGGTGTACAGCTAACTGTAAAAAAAAAAAAAAACAGATCATGTAATTTAAAATGTTAAAGCATTAAATGAGTAACTATTTTAAAGTCTCAGAATGGGGCCTGTTACACAGTAAGTGCCCTACACAGGCATAGCTACTATAAAAGATTATGGTTTTTACCACGCGTCCCATGTATAATTAAAACAAAAACCTAAAAAGAAATTAATACATGTAAGGCTGTCTACAAAGTCTGTTTTGGAAATATTAAATGCTAAGTGCCATCAGCATTCCGCACCCCTCATTTTGTGTACACCCCCTGCTGCGGATGTCCTAAGTATATTTTAGTATGGGGAAATCCCAGCTGAGAACCGCTGGGTGGAAGGATTCTCCCTTGTCTCGTGGCAGATATTAAAAAGCCTCCAGCCAGCCCTCTCCTCTCGGGGGCCTGGGTTTTAGCAGGCTTCATCTGTATTCAAGCCGGGGAGCCACAGCACAGAGCAAGAAATTCACATGCACATTTGAGATCCTGTGAACCCTGTTCTCTGGACCATAATCTATAGGGAATGCAGAACCCTTCCCGCTGACCCAGTCCTCTGCCATCCCTCCTCAGGGGTTGTGCTCATTAGAGAGAGAGCTCTGTTCACGGGGGTGCTCCCCTGCACCAGCCAGGACCCCGCACATGCTCTGCATACATAGCCTCGGAGGGCCCGAAAGGTTACAGAGAGCAAGGCCTTTTCCCACTTCCCTGGCTGCAAAAGTGGATCCAGGTCTGTTTCTTTAACAAATTTCCACTGAATGGTATTAATAGAAAGAGATGGAGCTGTCTCCCCACCCTTGTATTATGTGATACCATGAAATCATCCCCTGGCGGAGGAGGGATGTCATTGTGTGCGGTCCTCTCTCCTTGAGGTCTCTGGTTTACATCCGACTCATTATTACTTCCCAAGCCCCCAGTGTTCTAAAATGCTTAACAGAAAAAAATATTAGAGCATAAGAGAAAAAGATACAGTGTTGAAAGAAATCATGTAGACTGTGCCAGCTTTTCTCAACCATTTTTATTTTATATTATCTTCCTCCCGGGCACACAGACTGTGGCATAGATAAGGGGTAAAGGGAATGACTCAGAACACAGGCCTTGACTGCAAACAGATTTTTGTCTGTGTCCCAGCTGAGTTACTTCCTGGCTGTGTGAGCTGGCGCATGCTATTAATCTGGTCA
Source organism: Enhydra lutris kenyoni (assembly GCF_002288905.1). Taxonomy (NCBI): domain Eukaryota; kingdom Metazoa; phylum Chordata; class Mammalia; order Carnivora; family Mustelidae; genus Enhydra; species Enhydra lutris. The sequence continues at coordinate 1,565,865 of NW_019154174.1, forward strand.
TACCTCAGTTTCCCCAACTATAAAATGAAGATGATATTAGTCCCTATTGGAAAAAGTTGTTGGAAGGTTAAAAGAGACAGACAAACTTGACATGCTTCTCTACTCTTGGATTCTGGAACACTTAACAGGGGGCACCCCCCCACTCCCCCGGTCTGATGGAATTACCTCATTCCATACAGGGGGAGGCAAGACCGCCTGAGAGGGAAGTAGGTTGCCGCAGGCCACACACAAACCAGTGACATAGCCATTCTCGGAGTGCAGGTCCCTGATCTAGCCCTTGACCTGTCACTCTGTCACCCTTCTGTTAAGAATCTCTCCACAATGGGGCACCTGGGTGGCTCAGTGGGTTAAACCTCTGCCTTCGGCTCAGGTCATGGTCGCAGGGTCCTGGGATCGAGCCCCGCATTGGGCTCTCTGCTTGGTGGGGAGCCTGCTTCCCCCTTTCTCTCTGCCTGCCTCTCTGCCTACTTGTGATATCTCTCTCTCTCTGTGTCAAATTTAAAAAAAGACTCTTTCCACATCAACATAGCGCTAGCTTTCCAAGTGTTGACTGGACCAGGGCTAGACACCATGCCTGAGGGGTGGCTGATCCATTCTTGCTGTCAGGAATTAGACCTGTGACATTCAGCTTCAGCTGAAGTGGCCAGACCACATTTAGAGGGGTTTTCACATTGAGTAGGAGCCATGTGAGGGAGGAGTGTGTGTCACAAACAAGGGACAGCTGTGAAGCAACAGGATTTATAATGTATAGAAAAGAGGAAGCATAGCTGATGGGGAAGCATCAGGAGATACAGATGGTCCAGAGAAAAGCAGACCCCAGAAAGCAGCTGAATGGAGACGAAACCTGGTCCAGAGTGGATATTAGGCAGGTGTTCATGGAATGCTGGAGGGGTGGAAAGGAACACTTGGAACTTCTTCAGGTTCTGCTCATCCCCAGATCCTCAGCCTCACCAAGGCCAGCCTGCCTATAACTCCTGTTCTTGGATTTCTGGGAGGCTTGAAAAGCTTAATGTCTCTCGGGCATTCTAAATAAACCTCCCCTCTCAGCCTTTTCCGTAGGCAAAACTCTGCTCTCCATAACAGGAGTTGCCCTGCTGCAGAGTGAGGGGCAGGTGGTGAAGGGTGAAGGTGTAGGAGGAAAGGAGGACCTAAGGACAGGGGAGAGGATAACCTGATAGCCTCTTCCAGGTTGGACACTGTTCTGGTTATTCATTTCTGCTCTAACAAACCTCTCTAAAGCTTAGTGGCTTCGAACAACATTGTATTTTTGTCTGACATGGTCCTGTGGGTTGACTGGACTCAGCTAGGTGGTTCTCACTCAGGGTCTTTCATGTAGTTGCACAAAGGTGGCGCTGGGTCACAGTCATGTGAAGGCTCAACTGTGCTGGCTGTCCAAAATGTCCACTTACAGGGCGAGCGGTGGAAGCTGATGTTTGCAATCTCAGCTGGGGCTCTCGGCTGTGGTGCCTACACAGGGCCCTTCATGTGGCTTGGGTTTCTCAAGGGATGGTGGCTGGGTTAGGAGAAGGGGCAAACATTCTACAAGGTCCAAGGAGAGGCTGCAAGGCTTCTTATGACTTCGCCTTGGAAGTCCCAGGACTCTTGCTGCATTCTGTTGGTCCAGAAAGTCACGAAGTGAATTCCAGATTCAAGGGTGGGGGAATAAGACCCACTTCTCAATGGAAGGAGTGTCAGAGAATGTGTGTCCATCTTTAATCTACTGCAGAGGCTAATCCAAACAAGCATGAAGGTGTTTCCCCAGCATCTCAGTAGAGATGACAAGGGTGCAGTGGACCCTGGGTGGGGGTTTTGCTGGGAAGATGCGGCTGTGAAAGAATGGGGAGGAAGAAAGGGGGACAGTAAGGTAGGTTCCAAAGACCCCTCATTCCTCTAATGATCATCATCATATGATCATTATTATCATTAGCTTGTTAATAAAATCAACTGTAAATACAGAATGCTTTCTATGGCTAAGTTGTCCGCAGCAATCCAATGAGGTAGTGACTAGTATCCCTATTTCAAGGAAGAGAAACTGAGCCACAGAGACACTAAATAACTACATCAAGTCCAGACAGCATGTAAGCAATAGCACTGGGCTTTGAACAAAAGGAATCTAGCTCTTTAGAGTCTCTGCTCTCAGCCACAATCCTACGCAGCCCAACATTATTGCCCAACTAGCCATTGCTGAGCACCTGCCATGCCCTAGGTCCTGGGTTAAGTCCTCTGTTACCTCATTTAATACCAAATGGAAATGAGGAACATGGCTGGAACTCAGGTTTGGAATCCTACAGTGAGTAGAATTGCCACTCTTTGCACCTGATTGAGCCTCCCATGCTATTCATTTTCTATTGACTGTGCCTGGGATTTACCAGTGGGGCGGGTGTGTGTGTGTGTGTGTGTGTGTGTGTGTGTGTGTGTGTGTGTGAGACTATGTCACAGTGTGAGCACTAAAGACAGGCCAATTGAGGCCCTGTCACTCATGCCACCAAAGTGAGACATGGCTCCGAGTTTCCCAAGGCAGCCACAGGGGCTGAGTGTCAGAATGATCCACGGCCCAATGGGTACAGCTCAACTGGATCTAGATAGTGTAGCTGTGTCACTGTTTAAGAAATTCAAATGTGAAACATTATAAGCATATAGTGAATAAGGTCATGTGCGCTTATACTGGTGTACCTCTTTTTTACCCTCTCATGCACCACTTCCATGAACCAGATGAGTAGGTCTTGACTATAAACAAAGATGTTGGTGTGCTCTTAGTTCCCAAAGATGGGGAGCTCTGTTGTCAAAGAGCCTATCCCCCTCCTCACTCTAGAACTAAGAATGCCTCTGGACATGTGGGCTGACCTTGACCCCAAGTGTTCATCTCTCCATACCCAGAGAACCCCTTGCTTACTTAGGTCATTGTGCAAGGGCACAGTGATCAGTAAGGGTCTGTAAGGAATGCTACCACCAGACTCCACTGCGAGGGGCTGAGGAATTAATTCCAACCCCTGAAACTGTCTCTGGGGGCAAGTGTGGTGGTCTCTTACATGGAACAATGGCAACAGTGTTATAATCCACAGAATCCTTTAAAACAGAACTTCGTTGCTGCTTGGGTCAGAGGCTATGGTTGGTTTACCTGTGTCGCAAGTTCTTTTCAGTACAAGCACTAACATCTCAATGAAACTAAATGATTTGATGGAGTTTGGCAATTAAACCAAAACACGTTTACACTTCATCCTTCAACTGATTTCCCAGATAGGCTGGAATGTGAAGCTAGTGCTGGAGATCCTGCATTTGTAGTGACATTTGTATGAGATTCTGTAATGGTTTTCAGCAGCTTGAACTGATTCTGGGTTAGGGAGGTAGTGGCAGAGGAACAGGGGATTGAGAGTGTGGGTGGCAAGCAGTTAGCTAAAATGAGGGACTGTGAGGACCAGGCTGGTTAGGAAGGATGTGGAGCCAAGCAGTTCACAGGTTGAGAAAAGGAGGAGGACAAGACCCTGAAGGCATCAGTGTTACTGGAGCAATGGGGAGGAAAAGGGATTGCAGCTAGAGAATTTAACATTTATGACATGAGGCACTTCTAGAAGATGCTGAGAAGTTCCAGGTATGGTATATGGGAGACATCACAGTTATGGGGTTCAAGAAGTGTGGGGGGGCTCTTTTTTGGACAGGTCATCCTCATGGACACCGAAGTTACCCAAGCTGTAGGGGAATGTCCAGGAGATCAGGGATGTCAGTGATGAGGCTCTAGGGAAAGGTAGTCAGGCAGCATGGCTTGCTTTTTTGCTTGGGGTTGAAAGAGCTGGTGGAGAAGAAGCTTGGGATAAAATGGGGATGGGAAATATCTAGAGGATAGATTATCTTTTTAAAAAATGTATTTATTTTCGGGAGAGAAAGAGAACACAAGCGGGAGGGGGAGAGGGAGAGAATCTCAACCAGACTCCATGCTGAGCACAGAGCCTGACAGAGGGCTCGATCTCAAGGTCCCAAGATCATGACCTGAGCCAAAACCAAGAGTCAGAGGCTTAACCAACTGTGCCACCCAGGGACCCCTAGAGGAAAGACAGTCTAAGCTGTTTGCATCTTGTATGGTGGCCAAGAATGGTGGAGCTGTCTGGTGGTAATGAAATGCCTTCAAGTTTCCTGCTCAGGCTAATACTTTTGCAGGAACTCGAGAGTTGTTGGCTGTTTCTGACTTTTGCTCAGGGTTTTACTTAGTTAGTGGGTCTTGAAAAACTATGTTCCAGAAGCAAAGGAGGAGGTGGGTTGGGAAGCCATCATGGTGAATGCAACTCTTACCTGAATGACACATAAGCACATGTCCTTCTATGGAATCACTTACCTACCCTCCTTTTACGTTTCTGTGAAATTTTGGAGTGAACAAAGCCCCTGATGGCCCCTGATCCCAGAGGAAGCTCTCTTCCCAGGGAAATTTCTACCACAACTTCTTCACACTGATCTATCTTGTTCCCTCTAGGAATGCCAGCTGTGTCCACAGTTGTAGTTGTGTTATAGATGCTTCCCAAATGGTACAGGGCTTCCTTTTGGACCTCTGACCTACTTGTAACTACCCACCATTTGTGTGTGCGTGTGTATGTGTGTGACCCTTGTGAGGGAATAATTATTTTAGATATTAACCAAGGATTCTCTGTCCTTCCTGTCCATTAAGTCAGGGGTCTTTAGTGCTTCTGAGGAGGAATGGTATAGCAGAAAAGCAGGTGAGTGCATGCTAAATGGGGAGAAGGATCTGGAAATAGCTGAATGACCAGTGTAACTCTACCACGGAAATGAGCAGTCTCAGTAAACACTCCGCATGAACAATGAACAATGGCCAAGGCAGGAGGGGAGCAGGGTGGCTTGGAGGATGCCAGTGTGGGTGGGGGACAGTGACCAAGGATCAGATTCACACTTGGCACTTGGCTCTTCTGCCCCCAGATTGTAGGTGTTCCTATATCCTGGGAATAAGCTGGGGTGGGGCCTTTTTGAATTGCTAAGATTATATTTCTACCACCAAAAAGAAATGGGGCTTAGGCTACCACTAAAGATCAGCTTTAGAACCATCTGAAAAGCTCAATTTATGGACTGAAATTCTTACCTCTGGGGGACAGTCTTTGAGGAATTCTAATCATGCTTTATTTTTTTTTTAAAGAATTTACTTATTTCTTTGAGAGAGAGAGAGAGAGTGAGAGAGAGAGTGAGCAGGACAAGGGGCAGAGGGAGAGAGAATCTCAAGCAGACTCTGTGCTGAGCTCAGAGCCTGACTTGGGCCTCGATCCCAGGACCCTGAGATCATGACCTGAGCCAATACCAAGAGTCTGATGTTTAACCAGCTGAGCCACTCAGGCCCCCACAATCATCATGCTTTCGGTGAAATTGCATGTGTGTGTGCGTACTGACAGCAAGTGTTCCAGATAAAGCCATGCTTCCTCAGGGAAACATGGTGGCTCTGAGAGAACCAGGAAGCTGGAGTCACTACTGGTTTTTTAAATGCTGGTCCCTGTGATAAGAATGAAAGAGGAGAAGCATAGCTGAGTAGGGGTTAAGGGAGAGAAGAGCAGGGAGGGAGGATTGCTTCAGATCTCTTAAAGGTGGAATTTCGGAGAGGACTAGGTCTTCTGCTGGAGAGGACTGGGCCAGGCCATCAAGGCAGAGAAGATTCTGATATCAGGCCAAACCACCTTGCCTCTTAGTTCTCCTGGAGGTGAGCCACTGGGTAGGTAGGGGAGAAGTGGGTGTCAGGATTCTCTTAGGCGTGGGGCTCTCAGGGGTGGAGCTGGTGGTCAGGGCCCTTGGCCTCAGGAGCTTGGCCCTCATCAGCAGTGTCTGGTGCCCCCAGGCGTGGATTGGAATAGTTTAGACATAAATGCCGTGTTCCTGATTGACTTGTTTCCATTGAGTCCATACCTATTAGGGATCTGTTGGTAATTATCCAGCTTCACTTCAGCCCCCGGGGGCCTGTATTCCGCAGCAGTAATGAGTCTGAGCAGCCTCTCTGGCATAATAAACAGCACCGGAACGGGCACAAGGGCACTGGCTTCCTCTCTCAATAGGGCAACTCGGGCTTCAAGGACGATGAAGAGACTCACGATCACAGGCGAGCTTTAATTGCTTTTGTGAAACTACAGATGAGTAGCAGGCACTGAGATCCCTTGGACCTCAGCTGAGAAGTGAGATCTTTATTCATTTTGCTTGTTTAGAAAGTAGTGGGACCGGTCACAACAACAACAGCTATCACGGAGTGACTATTTATTATGTGCCCGACTCTGTGTTAAGTGCTTTCTATACATTATTTCATTTAAAGCTTATCACTACCTTCTGAGCTGGGGTCTACTGTCATCTGCATTTTACAGACAGAGAAAGGAAAGCTCTTAAGAAGTGATGTGATGTGGGGCACCTGGGTGACTCAGTGGGTTAAGCCTCTGCCTTCGGCTCAGGTCGTGATCCCAGGGTCCTGGGATTGAGTCCTGCATCGGGCTCTCTGCTCACCAGGGAGCCTGCTTCCCCTCCTCTCTCTCTGCCTGCCTCTCTGCCTACTTGTGATCTCTGTCTGTCAAGTAAATTTAAAAAAAAAAAAGTGATGTGATTTGCCCGGATGGTAAAGGATGGATCCGGTTGTAAATTTGGGGATGCTGGGCAGGAGGCAGGGGTCCTAAACAGGAGGATATGTGGAATCTTTTCTGGTTCCCTTTGTATTCAAGCTTGATAATGGGGTGGCTAGTTAAAGGACATAGAGGCAAAGCAATATTTTCAGACATGAAATCTCTGTCACAACTATTCCTGTCTCTCCTAAAGGAGAGAAGACACCTTTAAAATCTCCTAAGATCGGCCTGTCAAGCAATCCCCATGTTCACGTAAGTTACTGGAGGACCTCAAGAGTTCACAGCCCCTTAAGAGCAGTAGCAAGAGATCCTGATAACCACACATACAATATCTAGGAAAGAAAGAGGTTTTGAAGATAACATAGGTTGTATGATTCTTTCAAAGGAAAGAAGCAGCCATATGCACCAATGGTTGGAATGATGTATATAACCATCTGAGTGGTAGAATTCTGGATGGATTTTTCCCTTATATTTGTTTTGTATAATGAACCTATTTTTAATTTAAAATAGTCTCTGAAACAGTTATTTAAAAAAAAAAAAAAACAAGCTTAGCTGTGGGGGCCCCTGGGTGGCTCAGTTGGTTAAGCGACTGCCTTCAGCTCAGGTCATGATCCTGGAGTCCCAGGATCGAGTCCCACATCAGGCTCCCAGCTCCATGGGGAGTCTGCTTCTCCCTCTGACCTTCTCCCCTCTCATGCTCTATCTCTCTCTCTCTCTCTCAAATAAATTAAAAAAAAAAAACTTAGCTGTGGATATAAACCATTTCAAAGAAAGTGGAAATGAAATGTAACATCTTTGGTTTTATGGGATGAGCTAAAGCTGGATTCAAGAAAAATAATTGCCTTAAATGCTTTCGCCATTAAATAAGTAAAATGAAAACAAATGAAATGAGTATTGACCTCAAGAATTAGGAAGAGAGGGGCGCCTGGGTGGCTCAGTGGGTTAAAGCCTCTGCCTTCGGCTCAGGTCATGATCTCAGGGTCCTGGGATTGAGCCCCGCATCGGGCTCTCTGCTCAGCAGAGAGCCTGCTTCCCCCCACCTCTCTCTCTGCCTACTTGTGATATCTGTCTGTCAAATAAATAAATAAAATCTTTTTAAAAAAAAGAATTAGGAAGAGAAGGTCAACAACAACAACAACAACAACAAAAACACAAGGAAATCAGGACAGAGCACTTAAAAAAAAAAAAAAAGAACAACCAAACTGAACTAGAAAGTCTAAGACCAATAAACACTGATAGCTAACAGCAACATGAGGTTCTTTAAAACAGCCAGTGAAATAGACAGGCCTCTGGGAAATGTCAGAAAATAGGCAAAATTCAGAATGGAAAAGGAATCAGATGTATGGAATTAGAAGTTCTTTTATAAGCATTATCAAAGGATATACTACAATACATTACAAATGAATTTAAAAATCTGGATGAGATAGCTTCTTTTCAAGGAAGAGACAAATGAATGAAATTGACAGAAAGAAATGAAAAAATGTAGACGGACCAGTAGCCCTGAAAGAAATAGTAAAAATTATAAACAAACAAAACTCCCTTCTTTGAAAGATGCTACCCTCGGATAATTTTATGGATGAGTTATTTATTTATTTATTCACTTGAGAGTGAGAGGGTGCAGGAGCGTGGGTGGGGGAGGCAGAGAGAAGGAGAGAGAGATCTTTCCACATCTAGCAGGTTCCACATCCAGCACAGAGCCCGACTCGGGGCTCGATCTCACAACCCTGAGATTATGACCTGAGCCGAAATCGAGAGTCAGACATTTAACTGACTAAGCCACCCAGGCACCCTTTTTAATTTATTTTTAAATATTTATTTATTTTTTGGTTTAAGTAGGCTCTATGCCTAATGTGAGGCATGAACATCATGACCCCAAGATAAGGAGCCACATGTTCCACTGACTAAGCCAGCAGGTGTCCCTATGAATGAGGTTTTTTAAAAACATACAAAGAATAAGTCATTTTCAGACCACCTGAGTAGGCAAAAAGAAAAAGAAAAGTTCCTCCAACTCTTTTATGAAGCTAGCATAACTAAAAGCAAAATCTGATTATAAACACACAAGAAAGGAATATTACCAACCAAACTTTCTTATGAATACTGATGTAAAACCCCTAAATAAACCATCATCAAATCAATTCCAACCAAGTCGGTTCTAGTATTAACAGTACAATAAAGCATGACCCAAGCTTAGTCTTGTCATGCAAGGATGGTTTAATATTAGGAAAGTTATCGATACATCTGATTATTTCAGTAAGTAAAGAGGGAAGTCAAATGATCAACATTGTAGATTTTGTGGAAACAATGAGTATCATTAATGTGCATTTTTCTTAACAACTCTAGGTAAACTTGGAATAAAGCAGTAGTTCCTATATATGGTGAAGAATGTCCATCTTTTTTTTTTTTTTATAAGCGTATAATGTATTATTAGCCCCAGGGGTACAGGCTGTGAATCGCCAGGTTTACGCACTTCACAGCACTCACCATAGCACATACCCTCCCCAATGTCGATAACCCCACCACCCTCTCTCTAACCCCCTCCCCCTGGCCACCCTCAGTTTGTTTTGTGACATTAAGAGTCTCTTATGGTTTGTCTCCCTCCCGATCCCATCTTGTTTCATTTAAAGATTGTCTATCTTAAAACAACATCCACATTAACTTAAAAGCAAAATACTAGACATAATCCCATATGGTCAAAAGCAGAAAGAGATGCCTATTATGATTCTCATAAGATCAGTATTTAATACTGCCGGTTTTTAGGCAAAGATTTTCAAAGATAACGTAACCTAGCCAGAGACAGTCTGATGTGGCCTCTTCTAGGCATGCTACTATTTGGTGCCTCTTCAAATCTAATTTTAAAAAGTGAACATTTGAATTACACAAGTTGTATATTCTTGTTGACACAATTAAAACAACTGACATAATTCAAGCATCTGAAGTAAAATTAATCATCTCTTCTTCCCCTCTACAGACTAATATCCCTAATAGGCACTGTTAAAATGTTGTATATTAACTTCCATATTTTCCTTTGCTTATAGAAGCAGATGGAAACATATGAGTGCTTATATAAGTTCTCTTTCAAAAGCAGGGAACACAGAGGCTCAGTTGGTTAAGCATCTATTTCTTTTTTTTTTTTTTTAAGATTTTTTTTTTTATTTGACAGAGAGAGAGATCACAAGTAGGCAGAGAGGCAGGCAGAGAGAGAGGGAAGCAGGCTCCCTTCTGAGCAGAGAGCACGATCTGGGACTTGATCCCAGGACCCTGAGATCATGACCTGAGCCGAAGGCAGAGGCTTTAACCCACTGAGCCACCCAGGCGCCCCAAGCATCTAGTTCTTGATTTCTGCTCAGTCACGATCTTGGGGTTGTGAGATCGAGCCCTGCACAGGGCTCTGTGCTCAGCGGAAAGTTTGCTGGAAATTCTCACTTTCCCTCTCCCTCTCCCCCTCCCCCTGTACTCTCTCTCTCTCTCTCTCTCAAAAAAAAAAAATAATAATAATAGTAAATAAATTTTTTAAAAAGTGGGGAGTGCCAAAGACATTGTTCAGATTGCTTTTGTCAGTTACCAGTTACCATGGATATCCTTCCAGTTAATACAAAATACTCTACATGATTGAAAGTAATGTCCATTAAATATCTGCTCAGTAGTTAAAAAGGAAAAGTATCCGAGGAAGACAACTGACAGCAGTTTTCAGCCTCTGTCTGTGCCCCAGCAGTCTGGCTCTGGCCCTGAACTTGCACGCTCTAATATCCAAAATAATATCCCTGTAGTTATTTGGACCGACCTTCCTTAGACAGCAGGTTCATGGCCATCTAATTGTTCTTTAAGTAAGCCTCTTGGTAATGTGTGTGTGCGTACTGACAGCAAGTGTTCCAGATAAAGCCATGCTTCCTCAGGGAAACATGGTGGCTCTGAGAGAACCAGGAAGCTGGTTCTTTCCTCTACAAATGTCTCAGCATATTTCTTCCAGCCACATGAGAACCTCTCTTAGAGAGTTTTGGTTATTAGGATGGTCGGTACCCTTTGAGTCTCCTGGCAGTGCTTTCATTGATGACTCAGTTGGGTGTCGCCTTATAATCTGGTTCTCACCCCATAATCTGGTTCTGAATCTACTACGAAGGAGGGGGTAGGGAAATGAGCACTCAGACACAGTATGTGAAAATGGGTTGTACTATTTACGTGGGGTAACTCATGCATCCAAATTGGCATACGCTTTGACCAGGTAGTTTAACATAGAATAGTATAATGTAAATAAATACATTTATAATAGAAATAATAGAAGTAAATGATCGCAGCTATGGGTAAGCTTTTCTGGACAATGTATTTACAGCATCAAAAAGTTGGGAACAATCTTTATGCTCATTACCAGGGAATATAATGATGTTACATTCATGCAATGGAATTCTACGTGGGGTAAAAACATTTTTTTTTTAAGATAGTGTTAATTTATTTGACAGAGAGAGCACAAGCAGGGGGAGCAGGAAAGGGAGAAGCAGGCTCCTTGCTCAGCGGGGAGCGCTGAAGGCAAATGCTTGACTGACTGAGCCACCCAGGCACCTCTCTATCTGGCTGTTAAAAACAATGTTAAAGAGGGGTGCCTGGGTGGCTCAGTCAGTTAAGCATCTGCCTTTAGCTCATGTCATGATCCCAGGGTCCTGGGATCGAGCCTCACACCTGGCTCCCTGCTCAGTGGAGAGCCTGCTTCTCCCTCTCCCTCTGCCTCTTTCTGCCTCCTTGCTCAAGCTCTCTCTCACTCTCTCTTTCTCTCAAGCAAACAAATAAATAAATAAGTCTTTAAAAAAAATAATGTTAAAGAAAAATATTTATTGTCCCAGAAAACTAGCTATAATGTGTGGTTATGTGAAAGACATGATTTTGAAATATTAAATATTATATATACACATACACAGGGATAAAAATAGTGAAAGAGTGTTTACAAAGTTCCTCACTTTTTTTTAAAGTTTTTTTTATTTATTTGACAGACAGAGATCACAAGCAGGCAGAGAGGCAGGCAGAGAGAGAGGGAGAAGAGGCTCCCTGCTGAGCAGAGAGCCTGACGTGGGGCTCGATCCCAGGACCCTGGGATCATGACCTGAGCCAAAGGCAGAGGCTTTAACCCACTGAGCCACCCAGGCACCCCACAAAGTTCCTCACTTTTTTTTTTTAAAGATTTCATTTATTTATTTGACAGACAGAGATCACAAGTAAGCAGAGAAGCAGGCAGAGAGAGAGGAGGAAACAGGCTCCCCGCTGAGCAGAGAGCCTGATGTGGGACTCGATCCCAGGACCCTGAGATCGTGACCTGAGCTGAAGGCAGAGGCTTAACCCACTGAGCCACCCAGGTGCCCAAGTTCCTCACTTTTAAACATAATGTTTTGCTAGAAGTGTCTTTGGAAGCTAGTTCTCTGAAAGTGAAACTGTGGGCTCACATATTACAAAGGATTTCTATTCCTAGAGAGCTAAAAGCAATGAAGAGGTTGATTTACAGTTGCTACAAACCTCATATTGGGGAGGGGGTTTCTTTAGAGGTGATGTGCCAGAGCCTGGGGTGGGAGGGTGTTGACAGTACAGATCTGTCCTTTCTCCTTTCACTCAGTAGTGTTCACTGAGGACCTGCTTTGTTCCAGTGTCTCCACTGGGCACCAGAGACATACCAGGGAATGAAGCCAGATTCATCTTTTACTCCCATGTAGCTCACAGCCCAGTGGGTGGGACACATCTGACTGAAATAATCAGATGAATGAATGTGCTCTCAAAGAAAAGAACACTTCAGCTGTCCCCCTTAGTAGAGACAATTGGGAAAATGGCCTTGAGCATCTGCCCCTAGTCAGGACCTGCTGTCCTTTCCCTGCTCTCCCTGGGAGCCCCCAGTGTTAAGTCTTTTCCCTAAACAATCTTCTATGGCATCAATGAAAGCATCATTGGGCGCCTCCAATGTTGCTGTACATTGTACTCACTGAAATTCCTCTCAAAGAGAGTTCATTTATTTATTTATTTATTTATTTTTATTTTTTTTTAAGTATTTTATTTATTTATTTGACAGAGACAGAGATCACAAGTAGGTGGAGAGGCAGACAGAGAGAGGGAAGCAGGCTCCCCGCTGAGCAGAGAGTCTGACGCGGGTCTCCATCCCAGGACCCCGGGATCATGACCTGAGCTGAAGGCAGAGGCTCTAACGCACTGAGCCACCCAGGCGCCCCTCAAAGAGAGTTTCTTAAAAGTTTTTTTGTTTGTTGTCATTGTTGTTTTCAGGTGGGGAGGGCCAGAGGAAGGGAAACCGTCTTAAGCAGGCTCCAGACCCAGGGCAGAACCTGACACAGGGCTCAATCTCACAACCCTGAGATTATGACCTAAACTGAAATCAAGAGTCAGATGCTTAGCAACTGAACCGCCCAGGTGGCCCTCAAAGAGAGGTTGTTTTACGGTTGGAAGGAATATGATGATGAGCCATTTGTAGAAGAGGATGAAACGACAGAGAAGTGGCAGAGGAAACTGTCCTCTCTCATTGTCTTAGTGGGGCCCTTGCTGACTGCCTCCCTGGCCTCCCCACACCCCTTTGCCCCCCTGCAGTGCCCAAGTACAGGACAGTTAGAGTGAGACTCCCTGCCTAAGAATAGAGGCCACCCCATGGAGAAAGCAAGGATGGCCGGTATAGGAGAAAGAAGAAAGAGGAGAAGCTTCACCAGATACCCCACAGCCTAGATTAGGCCTATTTGTTTTGTATGGTGGGTTTTTTTTTTTAAGGTTTTATTTATTTATTTGACAGACAGAGATCACAAGTAGGCAGAGAGGCAGGCAGAGAGAGAGAGGAGGAAGCAGGCTCCCCGTGGAGCAGAGAGCCCGATGTGAGGCTCAATCCCAGGACCCTGGGATCATGACCTGAGCCGAAGGCAGAGGCTTTAACCCACTGAGCCACCCAGGCACCCCTGTACAGTGGGTTTTTAAAACTGAATTAATTGCCAATATTTAAAAATTAGTGATGTTATTTTAAAATCCAGATTTCTAGCCTCCTTTGAAAAAATCACATGATTCTGGCACCACTGGTTCCATATCCCTACATTGTAACAATTCTCAGGAACTGCTCTAGTCCCTTAGTTTACCTACAATTTGCATTGTGTTGTCTTCCCAGGCCCTGTGACATGACTGCTAAGTACAGCTGCATAGATTGTGCACTGCACAACTTGAGAGGGTGTCATTCCCATAGATCAATATGAACAGTGCCCCTGGAATTGTGCGGTGTGGTGAAAACAGATGGTCCTATTTTACTTGCATTTTGGATCTCTAGATTAGGGATTTTTTTTTTTTTTTTTTAAGATTTTATTTATTTGACAGACAGAGATCACAAGTAGGCAGAGAGGCAGGCAGAGAGAGAGAGGAGGAAGCAGGCTCCCTGCCGAACAGAGAGCCCGATGTGGGGCTCGATCCCAGGACTCTGGGATCATGACCTGAGCCGAAGGCAGAGGCTTTAACCCACTGAGCCACCCAGGTGCCCCTCTAGATTAGGGATTTTTATATGTAATGTGCAATTTGCACAAAAGCCGTATATAAGAAAGTCAAGGATCCCTTACATCTCCATATAGTAGCAGTGCTTATTTGTGGCTGGTGGCATTATGGTTGAGTTTTATTCTCTTTGTGATTTTCCACATTTTCACATTTTTCTGCAACAAACATGTATTCCTTCTATAATCGGAGAATAGGAGGGAAATGACAACAAATATTACATTAAGAAAAAAGTAAATGAGGTGCCGTGAGATTCTGGCAGGAAGGAGAGCAGAGGCCAGCATTTACTTGCAAGTGAGAGGCTGGATGCAGGCAGCCAGAGGATTTCTAATGAGGCCAAGAGTCCAGGGAATGCGCCAGAAGGGGGCTGTGATTATCATCTGAATCTAACAGCCTTCTTTAGAAATTACTAAGCGCACAGTGTCCTGGGAACACAGGAAGACACGGAAACCGACACAACCAGGGTACATTGCCCTAGGAATGTGGACCGAGGTTTGCTTTTTTTTCTCTCAATCCGCCAAAAGGAAGTGAACATAGGCTCTGAGCTTGGGAGAACTTGAATAATTGCCAAGCTGTGGCTGGTGAATAAAAGTTCAATTACAATTGTGCTTGTGAATGAAATCCAAGTGCTAGAGTGGGAGACCAGCAGAAACAGCCCTCTTTTCTGAAAGCACAAACAGGGAAGCTGGTAAGGGTGGGGCTGGGTGGGGTTGCTGGGGAGAGCAGTCAGGTACTCCGCTGGGCTGGAAGTGGCGGGGGGGGGGGGGGGGCGGCGAGAGTGATTTCAGAAACAAATTGCATTCAAGTGTGTAAGCTGTAAACCCTTTTGTACTTCAATGACCTCATCTGTAAAATGAGGATAATAATGCCTTCCTCAGGGGATTATCATAAGAATGAAATGGTGTTACTAATACAAAGTTAGTGTTCCCCTTTTTTTTGCCCCTCAAGCTAATTCAGTATGTCAAATCCTGAGAACCTGCAGAAGGCAAACCACTGTGCTAGGCTCTGGTGGGAGGAGTAGACAGGGGGAGAAGATATGGCACCGTACTCTCTCTTTTTTTTTTTAAGATTTTATTTATTTATTTGACAGAGATCACAAGTAGGCAGAGAGGCAGGCAGAGAGAGAGAGAGAGAGAGAGAGAAGCAGGCTCCCTGCTGAGCAGAGAGCCTTATGCGGGGTTCGATCCCAGTACCCTGGGATCACAACCTGAGCCGAAGGCAGCGGCTCAACCCACTGAGCCACCCAAGCGCCCAAGGCACTGTATTCTTTATGAATATAAGCTCTTTTGACATTACCACAATCCCATGAGATGTGTGTGTGTGTGTGTGTGTGTGTGTATAAAGATTTATTTATTTATTTGAGGGGGAAGAAACAGAAGGAGAGAGAGAGAGAATCTCAAGCAGACTCCATGCAGAGCTGAGATCATGGCCTGAGCCAAAATCCAGAGTCTGATGCTTAACTGACTGAACCACCCAGGCAGCTACCCCAAGATAAATATTTTTACAATATTTTTAACTTTTCATTGGAAATAATTTTCAGAGTCACAGAAAAGTTGAAAAAAATGGTATAGAGTTCCTACGTACCCTTCACCCAGCTTCCCCTAATATTAATGTCCTGTGTAACCACTGTCTGATTTTTTAAAAAATTCATTTATTTGACAGAGAGAGACCACAAGTAGGCAGAGAGGCAGGCAGAGAGAGAGGAGGAAGTAGACTCCCTGCTGAGCAGAGAGCCCGATGTGGGGCTCGATCCCAGGACCCTGGGATCATGACCTGAGCCAAAGGCAGAGGCTTTAACCCACTGAGCCACCCAGGTGCCCCAACTGTCTGGTTTTCAACACCAAGAAATCAACATTAGTATGGTTCTGCTAAGTAAACTATAGACCGTACTCGAATTTCACCAGTACCCCCCCACCCCGTGCCCTCTTTCTGGTGCAGGATCTCACGGATCTCACATTACTTACAGTAGTTATGTTTCTTTAGTTTCTTGTCTTTCATAATCTTGACACTTTTGATGAGCACCAGACAGCTCTTTTGTAGGACGTCTCTGGATCTGATTTTGTCTGATGTTTTCTCATAATCAAATTGAGGTGATGTGTTTCTGGTGAGAATACCACAGAAGTGATGTGTTCTTCTCAGTGCGTCCAACCGTGGGGTGGGAGGGGCTCATGATGTCTTAGAATAACTTTAAAAAAAAAAAAACAGGAGAGTTAACTTGCCTGATGTTCACAGTTTGGGACCAAGCAGAATCACTTACCACATAAAAATAGTCTTAGAAGCAGGAGAGATTTATAGATGTTAGGAATGCAGGATGGAAATGTAGGTAAGAGATCATGACTGCTCTTGATTTAAGTTTCTCTTTGCATGTGGGTGGGAAGTAAGCTGAGAAGGTCCTTCTAAGAGGAAACGAGGAACTGTAAGGTCGCTGATTTCGTACCGGCATGAGGAGGGCAGGGGACACTGCGGGACTGTAGCTTCAACCACTGAGGCAGCTGTACTCACCTGAGCTGAGTGTGTCCATAAGGGAATGTGGGCCCGGTATGGCCTGATATTGCAATTTTTTAAGAGCATCCACTAATCTGGATTCCCATGTGAAATGGACTATTATTTTTTAATTATTATCTCCCCCTGGTTTTATTGAGATAGAATTCACATTTAACACTGTGTAAATTTAAGGTATCAGTGTGATGATTTCATTGACACTGTATTGCAAAACAGTGACCACAATGAGGTTAGTTAACATATCCATCATCTCACTTAATTGCAATTGGGTATGTGCTGGGAACATTGACGATCTACTCTCTTAGCAACCTTCCAGTATATCAAACACTGTTGTTAACTATAGTCACCCTGCTGAATGTTAACTCCCCAGAGCTTGTTCGTGTAACCTAAGTTTGTCCCTTTAACCAACATTTGCCCATTCCGCGCCCCCCCCAACCCCCAGCAACCACCATTCTATTCACTGTTTCTAGGACTTTGGCTTTTGTTTTAGATTCCACATATAACGGAGGTCATACTGTATGTGTTTTTCTCTCTCTGACTGATTTCACCTAACATAATGACCTCAGGCCACATCCATATTGTCACAAATGGCACGATGTCCTTCTTTTTGATGGCTGAATAATATTCTGGGGTGTGTTTGTGTGTGTGTGTGTGTGTGTGTGAGAGAGAGAGAGAGAGAGAGAGTTTTTCTGCTCATTAGTTGACGCTTAGGTTGTTTCCATCTCTTGGCTATTGTAAATAATGCTGTGAGGAACCTGGGGGTGCAGATACCTCTTCAAGATAGTGAATTCATTTCCTTCGGTTGCATACTCAGAAATGGATCAGAAAGGTAGCTCTATTTTTAATTTTTTGAGGAACTTCCATTCTGTTCTCCACAGTGGCTTCATGAATTTACCTTCTCACCAACACCACTCTGGAGTTCCTTTTCTTTACATCCTTGCCAGCATTTCCTAAATCTTGTCTTTTTTTTTTTTTTTAAGTTTATTTATTTAATCTCTATACCCAACGTGGGGCTCGAACTCACCACCCTGAGATCAAGAGTGGCATGCTCCGCAGACTGAGTCAGCTGGGCACCCCTCTCGCTCATCTTTTTGATACCAGCCATTCTGACAGATGTGAGGTGATATCTCACTGTGGTTTTGACTTGCATTTCTCTGATGATTAATGATATTGAGGAATTTTTCATGTACAATTGGCCATTTGTATGTCTTCTTGGGAAAAATGTCTATTCAGGTCCTTTGCCCCCCCTTTTTGCTAATAAGTTGTATGAGTTCCTTACATATATTTTGGATATTAACCCCTTATCTGATATATGGTTTGCAAATATTTTTTCCTATTGTGTAGGTTGCCTCTTTATTCTGTTGATTGTTTCTTTAGTTGTATAGAAGGTTTTTAGTTTGATGTAAATGTTGCAAATGAATTAATTCAAAAACAGTAAGAGCAGCCCTTTATGGGCCAAGCAAAACATATCTTTTTGCTGGGCATGGCTCACATACCATCTCTGGGTAGTAAGAACGGAAAGCTGAGAAATTATTTTATTTGAGGTGGAGCAGGAGAGAAGCCAGTCCCCCACAGTCAGAAGTCTTGGCCTGCTGGCTGATGTGGCCCCTAAGGGCAGCACCCTAGAGGCTAACTCGGGGAGTGAGGAGAGTAGTGTTAGGTAGGCATGTCAACACTGCTGAAAGCTGCAGAAAAGCAAACAGTGTGGTAGAGACTGCCAGAGGCCTACTCTTTCTCCTCAGTAACAAGATGCTTCCATGTAGTGGAGCTCATTGCCACTTGGAATAAAAGACTATCTTCCATTTTCCCTTGTAGATAAGAACGGCCATGTGACTAACTGAGGACTGCTGAAATGCAAGAAGTATGTAGGGTTTGGGGAACATCTCCTTAAAAGGTAAGGGACACATGCTTCTTTCCTCCTATCCTTCCTTTGGCTGCCTGGAATATGGATGTAATGGCTAAGCACAAGCAGCTATCTGGGACCATGAGGTGACTAAAGATAATGGACCATCAGGAGGCTGGCTCCCTGATAACCAAGGAGTTACCAGAGCAATCCTGGACTCCACCTCTCAAGGATTCTTACTGTTGCAAGAGATAAATAAATCTCTAAGGAATAAGGAATAAGGAAAAAGGAAATGTCATTTGGAGAAGATAGCAGTTTCCATCTGAGAGTAAATCAGTGTTTCTCAAAATGGGCCATATTCCACCAGACATCATGGTCACACAGAGTGGCCATGCAGGTCCTAAGGGACCACCCCAGATCTCCTAAATCAGCCTTTCTGCAGGTAGATTCCAGAAACTGCCTTGAAACTTGTTTCCTGATGGTTTTATACACATTAGAATCTATGACTTAGACAGTATGTACAGGGAGAGGAAGAAGGAAGTAGCGTATTAACCATTTGCCTAAATCCAATTTGCTTGGAGTGGAAGGTTATTATATGCTGCCCTCCCTGTGGGAGAGTTACACATCCCTGTCCTGTTAAGTTCAAGCAAAACAGTGAGATTTGCTTTGGTCAGTCACATGTGAGCAGAAGTGACATGTGTCACTTCTCAGCAGAACCTGTTAATGTTAGTGCAAGGTTTACCACATTTCAGTAATATTCCAGGTAGGGCTTATATTGTCAGCCTGGGTCCTGGGAGGAAGATGACCTGGAGTGTAGCCTCCCTCAACATGTGCTGGAAATGTAGAGTGAGCGAGAAATAACCTTCTCTGTGTTAAGCCACGGAGAGTGGAGGGTTGTTACTGCAGCAGAACTTAACCCATTCTGACCAGTAGCAGCAATTTACCTGTAGACCATTCACCTAGTTGGCTGTGCATACCAGTCTAAAGCCATTTTTTTCCATTGGCCTAAGGAAATTTTTTATTTAATATTTTTATTTATTTGACATGTTGTCTAAATTTGTACCGTTTCATTCTTTTGGATGTCTTTTCCCTCTTCAGTCTTCTAAATAACCTTTCTTTAATGTGTGTTTCTCCCAATACATATTTTCAGACCCACTGCATTTTGTATAGGATTTACCAAATTCATCCCTTTTGATTATTTTCATCTCCTTCTTGAATTTTGTTTTGTTTTGTACCGTGCATGCCTGAGTGTATTTCATGAGCTAAAATGAAATTAATATGTAGCTGGCATTCTCTCCTGTTTAAGAAGGCACTGGCATTTGACCGCAAGGATGAAGACATGAGATAGAATGGTTCAGGATTGTATTGAATTCCACTCTATTTTTCAAGATACTTAATTCATAAAGGAAATCTGGGATTATAAGATACAATGATACATATAACATTGCTACCAAATGTATTTATTACTAAATTATAAAACTTTCAGAAAAGGGCTCCAGACAAGCTAGTAGAAAGTCACTAATGTATTTGAACATTCAACAAATATTTATTGAGTGGCTCAAATTTACCAAGGCAATGGCAGGTATAAGACAGAAGCAGGGTGTACGGCCATTAGTACAACCCAGCAATTTATTTTATCCTCCCACCCTGGAGCCTCCGTTTCCCTAAATGAGGATGATCATAATTCACACAGTCATATGAGAAACAGGTGAGCTCATGACACAGAGCTGGCAGATGCTTAAGGATTGGTGGCCTTGTTGACCTTGGGCAGATGTCTTAGAGGAAGTGGAGATCATGAAACGAGGTTGCTTTTCTAGGGAAAAGTATAATGGTGGAGGAAGAAAGATGATAGAGGTGCTGAGGGAAAGGGCCATTGGTTTAGCTCAGGATACTCAAGGATGCTTCCCAGCAGACGGAGAGTAGAACATTATTGAAGACTCAAGAAAAGTGAGAAAATAGGCAGGATCAAGCCTGGGAAAAACCCAGGCTGGTGTGAAATTCAGGGCTTGGGGACAAAAATTAGATCCAACCCATGAGGTGGGATGTTCTACAGAGGCAGTAGTGATCCCAAGGACTAGAGTGCAAAGGTGTTCGGGGATCCTGAGGCAGAGAGGCAGAAACTGAAGGGTCCCTTGGTCTCTGTAAGGGAGAGGACACTTGGTGTGGGGTCTCCCACAGCCTGTGGGGTCAACAGTGCCAAGAGACCTACAGGATAATGCTGGCCAGAAATACTCTCTCCTTCCTTAGCTTTTTAAGAAACTGCCTTCTTCCCTGGTCCCCTAAAATTTCATTTTAAGAAAAAACTCACATAATTTCTAACCTGAGAAGCACAACTTATTCTCCCTACCCCCCCCCCTTTTTTTGCCTCAGGCTTCCTAGGAACCTTTTAAAAGCAGGCAGGCTGTTGCTCTGTCCCCAGGGTGCCTGTGAGGGAGGAGAATCTGGTCAGCTCCCCATCACTCAGCCCTTTGATGACTTGCCATTTGCCTTCTGTTTGAGAAAGGCCAGGTGGGTTAACCTGGCTTACAAGGCTCATGGTGACCTGCTCTCGCTTCCCCACCTGCCGCACCCCATCTCCCTTTCTCCCCAGAGGTGCTTCAGATTTTCCTATGTAGAAGGCGGGGCAGCTGTCTCCAAGCCATACAAGCTTTCACAGTGGCATAAACACTTACAACAGTTTGCCTAAGACTGAGACCACCTCAGTTGTCCAGCTCCCAGAATGGAGAGGTTTTGGTAGGACCAAACTTAGAAGGCACACACTGGCTTCTCTCTCTATGCTGCAGCCCTACGGGACGCTTGGCGGGGTTGCTCCAGTAACTAACCGATGAGGGAAGTTTTGGGCTGCGCTGGTGCTCTGCCCTGGGCCTCTGTCCATGCTGTTCCCTCTGCGTGGAACATGTTTCTCCACCCTTCTTAGCCTGCGTAATGTCTGCTCATCCTTAGGACTGCAACTGAATGGTCCCTGCTCCGGCAGCCTTCCTGGCTTCCCACCCCCTTCAACTCTGCATCTATCCCTGTTACAATTGCCTGCTTAAACGTTTGTCTCCTCCACTAGACTGTAGGAATGTTGTGTCCCTGGGCCCGCAGCCCAATTCCGTGCTCCTGGCACAGAGCAGAAATCAATACATGTCTGCGGAATGACTCACCGAATGAGGGAATAAATGAATGAATTCAGTGGTGCCCCAAAAGAAACCGTGACTGACTCCAACAGCAGGTGGAGGTAGCCGGAGTGGGAAGGGATCTCAGGAACCCGCAGCAGGGAGAAGGAAGCAGCCTGGGATGCTGGTGTGGTTCCTTACTGCCCGAAGGTTTCCATCTTTGTGGCTGGTAAGCCATGTTATACTTAACGCAGCTGCCTTTTGAGGCTGAAGTTGATGTAGTTTTGGAATGTAGGTGAGGTCCTGAGTTGACGGCCAAGAAAGAAGTCTTAAGACGCCTTTGGTGACAGGACCCATGGGCAGAAAGAGCTTCAGCACCAGGGTTGTGAGGGGTGACTGATATATATACTCAGTTGAAGGAGGCAAGGAGAAGGGAGGTTTTCAAAAGCACTTTCCTATGCTAAAGAGGACCTACAAGATACTGGAGGCCTTGCCATTGTCAAGTTAAGGTTGTTTTTCCTTCTAGTAAATCTTTAACATTAAGAAGGTTGGAAGTTTGCTTCAGGAAGTGAGGCTTATTGATAAGAACGCTTTTTTCCCTTGTAAATCACTAAGTCATTTGTAAATAGAGTGAGACTCCCGTCTTGCTGGACTGTTAACCACTTTTTTCCCCCTTCCCTTAGCTTTAGGGCAGCCAGAGGGCCTGGGGAATGTCACACAGATCCCACCTGGGAGTGGGGCAGGGGATTGCGGGGTGTCAGCTTGGGCTCTGCTCTCAGTTGCCTTCTGCTCCCTCATCAGAGTGATGGCTTTTATCAAAATATGGGTGCTGAGCAGTCACCCCGTGATTAAACCAAGACCATCGGCTTTGGAGCTGGACTTTGGGAGCTTAAATCCAGACTTTGCTACCTGCTGGCTGTGAGATCTGGAGCAAGTCACTTAGGTTCCCCTGAGCGTTGGGCTTTTCCTCCGACAAACATGCTTTATGATAATAGCACCAAGGCCCTCGCCCTCGAGATGCTAAAAGTGGCAGAAGCGAAGTGTTCAGGGGTGCTGGGCACGGAACAGGGTGCCAGCACTTAGGGATGATCAGTCTGAGAGGTGGGGGGGCTCCTAGGGTTTGGGGGCACTGGGCTCCCCTCCAGCTCACGCAGCAGCGTGGGGGCGGCCCTTGGGCAGGGCAGACGGGCTCTGAACTCCTATAGCCTCTCCCGAAGGCTGGGAGGGGCAGCAGAGGTTCTGGGGTATCCAGGCCTACTAGGGGCTGGAAAGGAGGCTTGCGCCACGCGCCTCCCCTGCCCCCCTCTTCCTCTGGTGAAAGCAGCGCTGTGGCTTACAAAGTGGCCCTTTAAATGGTTTTT
This sequence comes from Enhydra lutris kenyoni, assembly GCF_002288905.1. NCBI lineage: Eukaryota > Metazoa > Chordata > Mammalia > Carnivora > Mustelidae > Enhydra > Enhydra lutris. The sequence continues at coordinate 1,588,750 of NW_019154174.1, forward strand.
ATAGCGGCGTAAAAGCGCCGGCAGGAGGCCCGGCCCCTCCCGTGACCTCGGAGCTGGTGGTAAATTGTCTCTTGGCAGAGGCGGCTGCAGGGGAGCGCCGGGATCAATAGCTAAGCCTGGGCTGCGGAGGGGCAAGCTGGGCGGTGCAGCTCTGGCCTAACTGCTCGCCCTGTGGCGGGGTGTCCGATTGGGGGGATGGGAGGATTGGACAGGCAGGGCTGAAGGCAAGCCACCGCGAGGGCCCCTCCTGCCTGGGAGTTTGGGGTCCCTGGGTACTAGAAATCCTGGGGATCAGAGGGAGTGTGTTGGAGGGTGGGGTGGGCAGAGATGGCACTGGATCCTGGGTGTGAAGGGAGGCTCTAGCCCAAGCCGGAAGCGGCCCCCACTGTCCCCTTCCTGCCGGAGGGCCATGCAGGGGCTGGTGTCAAATTAGGAGACTCTCCTAATAAGATAGTGATTGCAAGCATCAGGCAACAAGTCTAGGTGTGTGATTTCACCTTTGCCTCTGTGGCTTGGAGGAAATGACTTCACTTCCAATCTCCCTCCCTTGTCTGCAAAATGGTATGATTATGTAGCTTGGCAAGCTGATGTGTTCTCACTGGTGTGGCCCCTACAGTTCCTGTCCAGTCTGCTGTGGTCTGAGTGCATGTACTCCGCCCCACTCATCTGTTAAGTCTGCCAACAAACACAATGGTATTAGGAGGCGGGGCTTTGGGGAGGGGATGGGTCAGGAGGGAGGAGCCCTCTGGGATGGGATTAGTGCCCTCATGAAAGGCCCCAGAACATCCCAGCCTGTGAGGACACAGAAAGAAGTGGGCTGTCTGTGAACCAGGAAGAGGGCTCCCACCAGATACCTGTGCCCTGATCTTAAACTTTCCAGCCCTCAGACAGAAACAAATTTCTGTTGTTTATAAGCTCCCCTCATTTATGGTATTTTTGTTACAGCAGCTGAAGGGATGAAATCACAGTTTAATGGCCATGTAGACATAACTAATCGATGGCTGCAGCCTCCACCTAAGCATGGATAGCCTCAGCCTTTGCTCTAAGAGCCACTGAATCAGAGTTGGGCTCAGGATGAAACCTAGGGTCCATCCCTGACCTTGGACCTTGGCAGACCAAGGGCTTCAAGCTCTATCACAGTGATGCCCTCTTAGCCTTACCTAAGAGTGAATAACCCTGCACTTATTACCCATAAGCTTGTTCCAGCTTTCACTGCACTAGAGAAGTTTATGTCAGCCAGGATGTTTATGCATAAATGTGCATAACTTCTCAGATGTTATTTAGAGGAAGACAGTGTACCTGAGGACATTTTTCTGCAGAATCTAAGGAGCCTCAGATACTTACTTAAATGGAAACTCTGGTTATCATTTGCCTGTTAGGACCTATCATGATGATGTTAGAGCTCATCAGGTCTTGAAAATTAAATGAGAAAATATACATAAGGTACTTGGCACCGTACCTAGAACATGGCATTTGCTCAGTAAAAGTTAGCTAGCTCTGATACTAGGATACCAGGGACTGCAGCTCAGAGGGTGAGAGCGTGCGTCAGTGTTCAGTTAGGCTTAGTCTCTGCTGCATAAGCAGAAACTACTCTGCTTGATGAGGCCATGGCCATGCCTGACCCACAGCCCTTCCAATCCAGCTCTCCCACCCCTGTCCCCCCAGCCCACACAGGCTTTTCTTGGGAGCCCAGCTAACGAATGACTCTGATGTGAATCCTTGTCTTGAGGCCCACTTGGGAACCCATTCTAGGACCACCACCACTACTCACTGATACAGGGACCAGTCAGATTCTAAACCAGTTCAACTGATCAGAGCTCAGTAGCAATCTTTTCCCTGCTGGTCATGCTCACATCAGTAGTAGCTAACATTCGTGCCAGCCACTACAATAGCTGCTTGATGTACATGAACTGATTCCATCTTCATAGTAACTCTATGAAGTGGATACACCTAATACTCACATTTGCAGGTGAAGAATCTGAGAACAAGAGAGGTCAAGTGATTTGCCCAAGGTCCCACAGTTAGTAAGTAGTAGAGCCTGAATTTAGACCTAGGCAGTTTGGTTCTTAGAGTTTGGGTCTTAATGGTACACTCTGCAGCCAATCACTACAAGGCACCCAGGAGAAGTCAGGCAGGGGATGTAAGGTAGGGGACTGGAATGTTCAGGATGGGTTCTTCATTCATGCATAGGTACCTGGGCAGGGATGGCTGAAAAGCCAGATGCTGGCTGGCACCCCGTCTCCCTGTCTCTCTGTCCCTCTTTCTCTTTTCATGTGACCTCTCCTTCTGGCTAGCCTGGGATTCCTCACAGCATGGAAGTTGTACAGTAATCTGACTTCTTACATGGGGGTTGGCTTCCACCCAAGTGTGCAGTCAGAGGCTGTTCTCCCTCGTAAAGGCTACACCTAGAACGGGCACAGCATCACTTCCGCCAGATTCCATTGATCAAGTCAGTCACGGCCAGCCCAGCTGAAAGGGGAAGGGGAAAAGACCACATCTTTCTGCTGGAGGAGGGGCCAAGAATTTACTTTGCCACAGACTGTGATGAAGGAAGATATAAAGGTTTATTGTTAAGCTACTAGGATGTTGGGGATTGTTTGTTACAGCAGCTGGCTTATACTGACAGATACACCCTCTCATCACTCAAGTGTAGGGGCTCCTTTTCTTCTTCCCTCCTGTAGAAAGGAATTCCTTCTACAAGGAGCATATAGTAAATGAAGCAAAATTAAGGGAGAATTGAAGACACTGTATAAGGGATGAGCTCTGGTTCTTTTTTTTTTTTTTTAAAGATTTTATTTATTTATTTAAGAGAGAGAGAGAGAGCGCTTGAGAGGGGAGAAGGTCAGAGGGAGAAGCAGACTCCCCATGGAGCTGGGAGCCCGATGTGGGACTCGATCCTGGGACTCCAGGATCATGACCTGAGCCGAAGGCAGTCACTCAACTAACTGAGCCACCCAGGCACCCCTGACCTGTGGTTCTTATGAAGACCTTTTTCTGATCTTCCAACTCCTTTTGCATGAAAGGAAAATAAGTTCAAGCAAGAGATATAGGGACTCATATTTGGTTCAAAGAAAGATTTTATTAAGGAAATTAAACTGGTAGTCAAAATGATCTATAGCCAGACAGGACTGTCTTGGAAGTATTGAGCTTCCCATCACTGAGAGGTGTTTGAGCTGAGGCTGGTGTCACTGAGATATTGGAGGAAGAATCCATTCATTGTTTCTTCCGTCTCCCAGATGAGTCATACCCAAACCCCATGAGATCCCAGTTTGGTGGAAAACTTTCCCACCCCAGAAGACCACCTGGTTAGGAATCTAAGCTCTACAACATACTGAGCAGGCAGCTAAGGAGCACGAACGTTCATCTTTCTAGAAAGTTCCAAGGCCATGTAATAAGAAATTGGTTCCCGGCATTTGATAGGAGTAATGTATTTTACAAAAGTCTTTTATGGTCTACTATAAATTTCTCTAGAATAGGAAGAATGCCTTAAACATGCTTTGTTCCTTCCTTTCTGCCCTTCACCCCCAACATCCAGCACTTCAACATGACCTGCCATCCCTGTCTCCAAAGTATATCTGGCATGTGTCTGCTTCTTACATTTCCCCTGCCTCCACCCTGGTATAGGCCGCCATCATTTCCTGCCTGTAGTACTGTACCAAGCAGCAAACTGGCTTGGTCACGTGCTCCTTTCTCCTCCCACAGTCCATTCTGTACACTTAAGGCCAAGAGACCATTTTGACATGAACCATGTCCTCTCCTGACTAAAGCTCTGCGGTGGTTTCCCATGGTGCTTAGAATTCCTGCTATGACTAGAGGCTTTACAGGCTGGGACTTCTCATATCTCATTGACTTCATCTCCTACCCCGTTGTTTTTACAACTTAGGCTCGGCCACACTGGCTTTCTTCCGGTTATTCCCACACACCCACACAATCCCACTTGTTTCTCCCTCTGAACAAAATGCTATCCTCTCCCATCGTCTTATTGTTATCCTTATCCTGCTCAAGGGGACCTTTCCTGATCAGCCTGTGTAAGATAGAGACCCTTGGGGTGTCTAGGTGGCTCAATCATTTGGGCATCCAACTCTGCATTTCGGCTCAGGTCATGATCTCAGTGTTGTGGGATCAAGCCCTATTGGGATCTGCACTCAGCATGGAGTCTGCTTGAGAGTCTCTCTCTCTCTCTCTCTTTCTCTCTAGTCTCTGTCTCTCTCTATTCTGAGCTTCCACCTGCCTCCTCCCTGGACCACTTCACACACTCCTGCATGAACATCTGATCCAGCAAGGAGCTGGTGGGCAAGTCAGTATCTTCAAGGCTTGGTTAAAGCACCGTCCACACTCTAAGTGTATTGGCGTGCTCCCGAAAGGACAGACTCTCTGGATGGATGTAACATGTAGTCGAGAATTTCTTAAGTGCTGGCTTTCGGATAATATTGTGAGACAGGAGTTTGTATTTTCTCCCTTTTCCTTTCTCCCATGCAGGCAGGTGGCAGGCTTGGTGTTTGATTGTTTCGGGGGAGGAATGTGTCAGGGCTGAAGGCAGAAGTATCCCCCGAGATTTCTGTTGTTGTTGCTGAAAGCCTAAACATGTTGAGGATAAGTTTGTGGGAGGAGGCAGACTGTCTTGGAAGACTCAGAAAGGAGAGAGACTAAAAAAAAAAGAGAGAGAGATCCCCTGGGTTGGGGTAGGGGAGAAAGGCCAGTGGGGCCCCAGAGCAGTGGGAAATAATGGGTACATGATGCATCCATGGACATAGAACATAAGGACCTGCCATGTATCCCACGTCCCACCCTGGAGTGGAAGCAGCACAAGCAGACACAGATGGAACGATAAAACTCTCGGGGGTAACTGATGGCTGAAGATCCCGGGCCCCATGTCTTGGCATTAAAACCCTGGATTCTTGACAGCACGGTCTGCGCTGAGCTCAGGGGGGCCCTGGGAAACTGAGGTGGAGGTTCCTGCCAGCGCCGCGAGACTTGGAATGGAGAAGTAGGCTGGTTACTGCAAAGAGAGAAAGGTGACCATTCGCGCATGCCTGACTTCTGAGGGATTCATATCCGCTCCGTATTTATTATTGATGGGCTGAGAGAGCCGCGCGAGAGAGGAAATCATCGGCGAGCGCAGTGACCGCGTTTCTGGGTGACCGAGGGGGTGGCTGAGTCTGTTCTTGGTTTCCAGTGTGTCCTTGAGGAGTTCTAGAGCAGCTGCTTCCCCTGGGCTTCTGTGTTCACAGTTAAGGAAGTAATCCATGCCTAATGATGCCATAAGCACCATCACACCTTCTTTGTGTAAATAATGTCTGGTAAAATGAGGTGTGAGCCTGCTGTTGCAAAGAACACTCAGCTGTTAAAGCTTTCCTTTCCACTCCATTGGCTTTTCCCTATTTATAGCGACTCCAGCAGAGCATTTGTCATATTCGTTTCCTGCCAGCTGCTGGTTTCCTCATCTTTGTTCTGCAGCGAAACCCACAGGGACCTCCCCAGGACCACCTGGTCCCCGAGGCACCAGCCTCTGCTTGGGTCAGGTGTCACCAGAGAAAATGCAAGGTGAGGCCTCTTTTCACGTTCCCTCTGGGCTTGGCGCAGAAGCTTTTTTTCCAACAGAGGCAGTAACAGTTCCCTGACCTGGGTGTCGTTGGTGGCACAGAACCCTGCCGAGTGGAAGGGCATGTCCTGGGGCGGAATGCTGGCAACCCCGAGTGGGAAGAAGCGTTTGTGTCTTGAAAAGAGGGTGTATGGGGAGGTACAGCTAACCTAAAGGACTCCAGTGACTCCTGAGGAGGATGGTGAAGCGCCAATACTGAAAGCAACATTAATACAATAGTAATACTGGTTGTTAATCTTTATTGAGCTGTTTGCTATGCACTGAGCACTGTCCTAAGAACTTAAATACCTTCCCATTTAACCTCATCCCAGCCCCACGAGGTAGGTCTTGAGTAGGCGGTATTGATCAGAGGGGAATCCGCTTACAGGAGGAGATAAGATATTGCGGCTGGTGAGCAGAAGTAAAATGAATTATGTGGTACATTTCGGAGAAACCATAGAGGTCAACTCCAAGTTGTCTGGAGAAAGACAAAAAGCAAGGAACTAGGGCACGAGGAACTGTGGGATGTTTTTTGTTCTGTGACCCCCATGAGTGGATTTTAACCAAGTAGAATTTAGGTCTTGGTGAAGACTGAATCACATAGACACCACTTCCGGTTGCCCCGGTAATAGGACTCTTGCTTTGGGATAATAACATTATAATGAGAAAATGTAAATGAATAAGCCGCAATTAGAGAAAGAGCTGCGTGTGGCCCAGTGTGTGCCACCTTGGGGAAGATAGACCACAGATGAGGGCAGGTGGGAAAGCATTTGTGCTAGATACAAAAGTCACCTGGAGAGAAGGGGGCATTGCATGTACCTCTGGTTTCCTCCCACGGACTTTGGTGGAAAATGGAAGGGACGGTAAATTATGCAGCTGCTTGTCTGCATTGGTTTCTTTTTCGTCCATTGGCTTTTCCTATTTATAGCTGCCTGGAGAAGTGTTTTCCTGGGTCGTCCTCATGACCCATGGCTCTGTACTTGGCTTTGGATGCTGGGGTCATGCTGACCTGGGATCTGAGTGGACAGCATAGAGTCAGCTTTTGCCTCAGGTAGGCTCAGGGCCACACCACACAGTGATTCTGATGATCTGCTGTGTAGAATTTTCATTCTGTCCTTACTACCAGAGGGTTGGCATGCCCCCGTGGAGTAATGGGTATTCGCCAAGGGGTCAGAAGTTCTGGCTACTGACATTACCGTATAGTTGAGGAGACGGAGGCTCAGAAAGCCTAAGTAATACATGTACCAGAGCTGGGGTGAGAACCCACATGTTTCTGACTCTAGTCCAGGCACATCATTCCCTTCAGCCTCTTATGCCCCTTCTTGAACTTCAAGAGACCCAAGTGGGGCCAAGAGGATATAACGGATTGATGATTTTAAAAAACGGTAACAGTCCTTCCCCTCTCTGAATCCCTTTGCCTCGCAAGGTGACCCTGAAGTTCCTCCTATCAAGAGGCACTTGACTCTGGAGACTGGGCTGGCCTGGTTATGCACGATGGACATGATGGTGTGTCCGCCCTGAGACCAGGCCTCAGGGGGCTCACATAGGCTTCCATTCACCTCTCGGAACCCTGCATTGCCAAGCGGAGTAGGGAGGCTGGTGTGCTGGAGGACAAGAAACCCCATGGAGCAGGGCTGAGGACCCCTGTTGACTGCACATGCAGAAGATCGGCCCATGATGGCCCAGAGCATCAGAACAGCTTGGCCAACCCAGGGGCTTGGGAGTCACCTAAGTGTTTCTGTTTGATACCCTGTAAGTTCTGCGATTGTTTGTTACATGGCCCTAATACTGTGGCTATAGATAATGAACATGGAAGGCTGTGGAGACTCCATCTGGAAGGATACCCAGTAGAATACTGGACAGCAGGATGGCCAACGAGATTCAGCGGGTCACAAGGGCTCTAGGCATCTGAAAGCCCACGCACTCAGATATGGATAGGAAAGAAGAGATCTCATGCAGTACCATCCTAAGGGACCCTGCCCTTGGAGGAAGAGAAAGGAAACCAAGATTCTACACCAGGAAGTCTGGGGTCACTGTTCCATTTTGTCCTCATAGCCACCCCCAAGGACGCCAACAGAGGAGAGGGGGCATGCTCAAGGTCACAAGGCTAGGAAGAGGCAGAGTGGGGATTCTCGTGCAAGCCCGATGAACCCCAAAGACCGCCGTCTTCTCCATCAATTCTGTCTTTGCCACTGAGTCATGGAGCACTACTTATTGATTATGCTGGGCCCCGCTCCCAGCTTGGGATTTCCTGGTTGAAGGAAAGATAGTCTCTGCCCTCAGAGAACTGGAAGTCTATGGGAAATAAGGTGTTTCGGTGCCATGAGTCAAGTCTATTCACAGTGTGGTTCCTTCCCAGTAGAGAAATGCTGGGTCAGAGGATTGTGGATTCACGTAATGATGAATGCAGGATGGTTTCTGAGAACGCCTTGCCTTTGCCTCCCCACCTTATTCTTCATTCCGACATGGGCTTGGGATTTGGACCCTGGTTATGGATTTAAGACAAGACTGAACGCAGGGCTATTATTTTACTGGGTTCTGGATTTGGCAGGGTTCCAGCATGGGTTATGGAGAAGGCTTTAGGGTTATACTTAGATTAGACTTTGGCTTTTGTCCAAAGTGCCCTGAGACTTGTTGGGTCCTTGCCTGCCTTTGAACTAAGTTTTGTGTTCCATCAAATTCTGTACTTGGCTTTGGACACTGAGGTCTTGGTTAAGCTGGGATCTTAAATGGATAAGGCAGCTGGCCCTTCTGCCTTATGGATACTTCCTTCCTTCTCTTGCTCAAACAGCCCCTAACATCTCATCTCCTGGGAGGCCTTCTTTGTCCTGCATTCATCATTTTCTGAATCCACAACCCTCTAACCCATACTTTCTTCCCTCACCCAGAAGTGGACATGTCAAGGCTTGCTTTGGATGATTCCTTATTTCCTACTTCCCCAAACAACGATACCACTTCCCTGACACTTGCTATCGGTACATCCCCTGTTAATCTATGTCTCAGAATCCAGAGCAGGAGGACTCTAAGGACAGATTCTGACTATAAAATGCCAAGGCAGTCCCTTCCAAGAACCTGCAGCCACTGGGTTGAAAGACCCAGGTATTCGCTGTGGTCACCTTCTGAATGGGCTGGGGCTGCCAGGCTGAGAGCTGAGCCAACCTGGGGACCTGGGATACTTTCTGGGCTGAGGTTTTTTGGGGGGAAGGGGGTCTGAACAGAAAAGTTGTTGGTGCCCTATTTCTGCAGGGTCCAGGCCAGTGGGTGGCTGTCTACCTCTGCTCAGTAAAAATCCATTGGACCAGAAACCGGTTTGTGGGAGTAAAATTCAAGATTCTGGGCAGGAGAAGACAGCACTGACAAAGATGGGGCCACAGCTGGAAGCCGCACCGTGAGAAGATAGAGGAGCAAGGAGATGGGAAATTTAATAATCACATTAAAAAATTAAACACCAGGCCCCAGTAGTTGTCGCTTCCAATCCGCTGAGATTCACAACACTTGACATCCAATTATAATTGTGGGTTCCTATAAAACAGCCCATTAACTGCAACTATAAATTATTATTGCTTATGTGGAGTAGGCTGCTGGCTTAGTAGCTGATACTGAAGATTATGGAAATTATTAACAAGCAACAGTGTCTCTCTGAGTCCTCCTACTCTACGCGAGATGTATGGAGCCTTAGAACGAAGACAGCTGCCTGGGAGCGTGGAAATGCGCATTCTGCCACGGCATACAGCTGCCTTTGTATCTGGTGGAGGGAGGGTTTCTTCCTCTGTGCTCCTCCAGTTTCCATCTGGTCACCTTCCACAGCAAGGAGCTTACGTGGCTGTGCCTGAGGATCTAGAATACAAATAGATACATGTCTGTACCCCCGCACCCCTGCACCCCTGTACCTCCGCACACCCCCACTTACATGCGCATGCACACACATGCACGCGCACACCTTGTGTTACTCACGCCGCCACCTGCTGCATCTGTGAAAGAAGAAATCCAGGAAACACTTGCAAAAATTCTTTAAGGGCCTATTCCATTCTTTGCTCAAGCCCCAAGTGAGCAATTCTGCTTTCTTCATTTCTCCTCCCTGGGCAGCACTCCCTCCCCGGAGGGGCGCGCGGCAGAGCCAGCGGCCAAGGATTCTTCCCACCCCTAGCAGTGCTGGAGTGAGCAGCTCTGTTGGGAGTTTGCCATCCCTCTGTCTGGGTCCTTTTACATCTTCTGGGAAGTCCCCAGACTTCCTGAGTGTTGGTAGTAGCTTTCCCTCTCTTTCAGGTTACTCAGGTTTTTGCTTTATATTATTGCAGTGGCGTTTGGGGAGAGAATAGAGGTAAACGGAGGCTAAATTCACTCTCTAGAAACCAGAAGCTGTCCACTGGATTTTGAAATTGGCTAAGTTTTTTGTTTGTTTGTTTGTTTTTTGTTTTTAAAAAGCAAGCAGAGGGGTGCCTGGGTGGCTCAGTGGGTTAAGCCTCTGCCTTTGGCTCAGGTAGTGATCTCAGGGTCCTGGAATCGAGCCCCGCATCGGGCTCTCTGCTCTGTGGGGAGCCTGCTTTTCCCCTCTCTCTCTGCCCGCCTCTCTGCCTACTTGTGATTTCTCTGTCAAATAAATTTTAAAAAATTAAAAAAAAAAACCAGCAAGAAGAAGATGTAATATTAGTAACTGCTTTTTGCCAAACGTTGCATGTATATAATCCCATTAATCTTGAGAATTCTATAGGATAGGGACTATCATTACCAGCCCTGTTTACAGATGAAGAAACTGAGACACCAGAGAGGTCTAGCTCACACAGCTGATACATGGCAGAGCCGAAATTCCAGCAGGGTCATCTAAATCCAAAGCCTGTCCTTTGATCCTAACCCATGCTGTCTTTGGGCTAAAAACAGTATTTCTTAATTACTGTCTTTTTATAAAATGTAGTATCTTGTCACATCTCAAGGAATCATCATAAAAAGCTTTCTCATTTTTCCTGGCTTAGGTCTAACACAATCTTTATTTAAATTCCTGAATCTTCTCTTAGTGGCGCCCCACCCCCACCCACATCCTTGTGGCCCCTGCCCTTGTCATTTTTCTCTCCTTGGGCATCTTTGCAGAGGGAGAGCTGCCTGTCCAGTCCTGGGTTTTGAAAAAATAGGTCTGTCAGAGAGCCTAGGGGTCCTTGTTCGATCTTTTTGTCTCAGACAAAAGGGAGATGGGGAAGCTTGTATTTTTGTAGTTATCTTTTGCTGGATTCGGGTTTTGGTTGCCTGCAATGAGTAGGAGGTGAGTTTCCGGGGGAGTCAGCATTGCAGGAGAGAAGTTTCCTGCCGGGCAAAGCAGTTTCCTTTCTGAGTTTATTTTGGCAGCCGACGTTAGTAAGGCACTGCCCTCCCCTCTAAGTGCCCTCATTAGGAGCTCGCTGCAGAAATGCCTCCCCGTGGCTTGGCATGCTTTCTGGGGGACTCGCCAGGGCCAGCAGCTCCACGGGCCCATGCCCACTGTCCCATATCCTGCCTATGTCCCACGTCCCGTGTCTCTCTACGCGGTGGATTCTTTGTGGAAAATAAGCAATAGGATTTCTGCCTGACAGGCTCCTCTGTTTGTCGAGGCTGATGAAAGTCTTTCTACCCTATACCACCTACCCTTTTTATTTTTCTGTGACCATTTCAACTGGGATTTATGAAGGAGAGGAATTAAAAGCACACACTTACATAATTATAATAAAAATGCAAAGTTAGAATTGCCTTTTTAACAAGAAAGGGACTGAATGGATAAATACCCAAAGGTATGTCTGACTAGTAGAATTATGGGTGATTTTTATCCTTTTCTTTGCAGTTCTTCTTATCTCCATTGGCTATCTATTGCTTTTACTTAATACTTTTTTTTTGTCTTTTAATTTCAAAATTTCAAACATGTAGGGACTAATGTAGCAGACGTCCAGGTACCCCACCACAGATGTTTAACAAATGTTAGCATTTGCCCTATTGGTTGCAGATTTTTTTCTTTAAAGAGCATCTATTCCTTTTATAATTGAAGGTTTCAATACTCAGAGAAAGTTAATTCAGGGACTCTGTAAAGTCCTTCTGAACATAACTCATTTCTTGACAGTAAAACAGGAAGCTAACACTGTTAGTGGGAGGCAAGTAAGTAAACTGGCTGGCTGCCCAGGGACCCAAATCACATTGCCACAGCCCTCAGGAGGGAGGCTGGGGGGATGGGGTGGGGCCATGCACAGCCTGGTCCCTGGGAGCGAATTCCAGAGGCTAGTGACATCCACTCTCTGCCTCTCAGACCCTGAGAGCCTTGCTGATCAAAGTGGAGTCTACAGACTAGTAGGGTCCCTTTGCAGTTTCTTAATCTTTTTTGAGTGGGAGAAGAACATCTTTTAGTACTGTCTTTTTAAAGCAGCTTTATTAAAGTATAATTGTATACAAAACCCACAAACCCTGCGCATGTTCAATGTATACAGTTTGTTGAGTTGGGACATGTGCATACACCCTTGATACCATCACCACAATCAAGATCACAGAGCCAACACCTCCCAAAGTTTCCTTGTGTCCCTTTGTGATTAAAATTAAAAAAAAATATATATATATATATATACATACGACTTAACATGAGATCTACACTCTTAACAACATCTTAAATATATAATATGTTATCATTAACCGTAGACACTACACAATATAACAGATCTCCAGAGCTTACTCACCCTGCGTAACTCCAACTTCGTACTCATCCAGCAACAGCTGCCCATTTCCCCATCACCACTCCCTCAGCCCCACCCCCAGGCAGATTTTCAGAAACGCAGCGCTGTGTGTGCTTCTCGCTCATTAACACACATCAACATGCATATGAATCATTCGGGAATCTTGATAAAATGCACATTTTGATCCTATGGAACTGGAGTGGGGCTTGAGAGTCTGCATTTCTGACAAGCTCCCAAAAGGCTGATGGTACTGGTCTGCAGGAGGCATTCTGGGTAGCAGAGGTTTTTGCATTGCCCCAAGCTGAAGGAGGTCGCTGTGTATGGCTGGAATCTGTTCTCGTTGCCCCAGTACAATGTTGTACTGGTTTTTATTTTATTTATTTATTTATTTATTTATTTATTTTTATTTATTTGACAGAGATCACAAGTAGGCAGAGAGGCAGGCAGAGAGAGAGAGAGGAAGAAGTAGGCTCCCCGCTGAGCAGAGAGCCCGACGTGGGGCTCGATCCCAGGACCTTGGGACCATGACCCGAGCCGAAGGCAGAGGCCTTAACCCACTGAGCCACCCAGGCGCCCCTTGTACTCGTTTTTAAAAAAAAAAAAAAAAAAATTTTTTTGTTACGTTAGTCACCATACAAGTTGTACTGGTTTTTAAATCTTTTGAATATCACCCTGCTCCTGGAGAGAACATTTGAACACTAAAATGCTTTAGACGTTGCTCTCAGTTTTGAATGCCCCAATTATTACAAATTATTATCATTAACTCTTTGCATAGAGTCCATCAGGGTAAACTCAAAGTAGAATCTATTCTAGCAAGAAAAAAAAAAGGATGAATTTCTATAACTTCCCAAATTATTGTCCATTTTTGATGTATTCCAAAGTGGGATGAATGTCTTGTTGTTGCATGAGAGGATTTTAGGTAGTAGATTGATAATTTCTTTAAAATGTCAATTTTGTTGGGATTTGAGGGACATAATAAGTTTTGGGGGTCCAACCTTGTTTTTTCCATGTGAATTCTGAATCAACTGAGAAAAAAGACAAAAGCATAAGGTGGATGGGAGATTACAACGGCATCCTTATGATGATGAAGGCTAGACTCAAGCCTGGTTCCTTAGCCTCACTCATACCCTCCCACATCGCCCCCTAGCGGACACCTTGGGCAGCACACCTGAGGAAAGAGCAAGGAACAGACCTAATGGTGGCAGATTATTGCCTTATTCCAGTCCAGGCGTATGGAGAAGGAGAAGGAGAAAAAAACTGGATTTTTTTTTTTTTTTTTGTATATTATCCCTGCCATTCAGGACATTTGGACCAATGACTATGCTCACCAACCAGGTAAATTCTCGTCACCTTTGTCTGGTCAGAGAAAAAATGTTCTACAAGATTCTAGGAATGTTTTGTGAAAATACAGTCTTCTTAAAACCAGAGGAATGGGGGCAAAGACATTCCCTCATAGTGATAGTTACGCTTTTGTGTTTTAATTAATTTGGGCTAACAGGACTGATTTTCCACATATAATAGAAATGTAAGGTTTCCTTTTAGCATAAAAGTAAGCAAGTGAAAAGGAGATGATTAAAACAAAGAGACGAAGGTAATGATAGCACAGGTGGTATGTGGGTATGTCCGAAATTGTAGAGATGGTGCTCAGATGGCAAAATGCTGGTTGAATTAGTATTCCTTGAAATCTCAATGTCACATTTTGTCTTTACAAACTGCAGATCAGGGTCACTGTTCCAATGTTCTCCATGAGGGACAGGCAGCTTTAGTTCACTCATTTGGCCGTTGATCATGGTTTGATTCTGTTTCACTCAATAGAGAACATTTAGAACGAATAAACTAAGACCCTTGATATATTATTGGCCTTGATTTCATGTATATAAATCATTTATGGTTCAAGTCATATGATCTTAATAGTATCGATCCAAGGCTTTTAATTCCCTCTCTTGGTTTCTCCCTCTCATTTTTTCTAAATTCACTAAGAGAATCAGAGTGGTAGGTAGGTTAGCAAATTGTGTGTGTGTGTGTGTGTGTGTGTGTGTGTGTGTGTGTTTTAATGGCATACAATGAGACTGTCCTTCAACAATCTCACAAAGTTTCTACATGAACTAGAAACATGTCCTCTTCTCCTGGCAAACAGAGAGACCAGTATCCTTTTATCCGTTGGATGTCAAGGTTATATTCACAGGTGCCAGGAGACATGAAACAGTTAACCCGGATAGCTAAATGGTGCCAGGTAGAACTAGCTAAATGTGAATTACGCCAAAAAGAAAACCTGCATTTGCCCTCCCCCCAAAAGTCTTGGTATTCAAATGGGAAACACTAAATTACCTACTCAAAAAAAGTTCATTCACTCAGTTACCTGGGGGCCATTTTGCTGCCGAATTTTCCAGAAAGGTTAATAGCTACACACTTGTACTCAAAATTGAAAGTAGTCTTTTTTTTTTTCCACTTTCCCACCTTTTATTATCCAATAAATGGATGGGAATGTAGACAAGGACAGGACAACAGCAAATTTTCAATAAATAAGAGAAATGGGGATGGCAGTGGGGCCCATGCCTGCATGGCCCCATATAAACAGCCAGGTCACTGGGCTACAGTGGACATGGAGCCGGGCTGGGCAGTCGCCTGTGCTGCCCAGCTGGGGGATAGACACCAACACCACAGAGACACAGAAACAACTTGAGGCCAGAGGGGCCTCTCCAGCCCCGCACACACCCCCCTCCCTGAAACACTCCTGAGATCTTGGGGTGACTATGCAGGCTGGCACCCTGTATCACAGCCTTGCCCAGGTCAAGACTGTGGTTCCAATTTCAATAAAAACAGCAGGGAGGGCGGCAGATACATGCATTAAGCCCCTTCTGTAGGCTTTTAGATTTTATTTATTTATTTGACAGACAGAGATCACAAGCAGGCAGAGAGGCAGGCAGAGAGAGAGGAGGAAGCAGGCTTCCCGCCGAGCAGAGAGCCCGATGCGGGGCTCGATCCCAGGACCATGAGATCATGACCTGAACTGAAGGCAGAGACTTAACCCACTGAGCCACCCAGGCGCCCCCAAATATGCTTTTTTTTAAAGATTTTATTTTATTTATTTGAGAAAGAGAGACAGTGAGAGCATGAGAGGGGAGAAGGTCAGAGGGAGAAGCAGACTCCCTGTGGAGCTGGGAGCCGGATGCGGGACTCCATCCCGGGACTCCAGGATCATGACCTGAGCCGAAGGCAGTTGCTTAAACAACTGAGCCACCCAGGTGCCCCCAAATATGTTTATGTAAGGAATGGCAGCTCCCCCCCACTAAAAAACTCCCCCAGAAAAGATACAGTTATCTTACATTTGTGTCCTTAGAAAGACTCCTTAGTAAAGGACTGTCTGTAAATTACTTACTTTTGAACTATGGCATATTGCTTGTACACCCTGAAGCAGACTCAGTGCCAATCTGGGATGTATACACAGGTTGCCGGATGGACTTAGTACCAGAGAAAGCAAACAAATTGAACACAGATTTAGTTATCATTCCTTGTGATATGAGCTCAAGGGCAAGCGTCAGATGGAATCAAGCCAACAGAAGGTCACCTTACAGAATGAGATGTTAGGTGGTTATGTTGATGGAATCATGACATCGCCCCTTCCTGACCAATGACCCCAAAAGTCAACTGTCCTAATGTCCTGGGAATGGGTGTAGGGGACGGGGACTCTGGATGTCAGTTTGGTTTTCGGGGGTAGGCTTGGGTCAAATCCACACCCCTCTCTTGCCCTTTTTTGCCCCGGACAAAAACCAGGACTTATGCCCAATTTCCTCCTATTACCTCTGTTTCTCAGGTATTAATATCCTGGCCTTCGAGCATGCTAGCTTAAAGATGACACCTAGCTGTTCCTCATTCCCAGACCTGGCCATCTTTACGGATGTCAAGTATTTTCCAAAAGACGACTTACAGTTTAGTGCTACAGTGCCAAGCCTCTTCCTCATAAAAACAAGGAATTTACAGATTTGAAGTTCCAGGTTTGAGCCCTGGCTGGGTGACCTTAGACAAGTCGCTTTAAAACATTCCATGGGCCTCCATTTCATCCTTGGCAAAATGGCACTAAAAATCTTGGTTATTACAAAGAGAAAATGCTGTTAAGGATGTGAAACCAGCTTATACATCCTGTCATGGTTATTCAAAGGCAGGAGAAAGACTCAAGTCTTGCTTAATACCTTTGCTTCCCAAATACCTGGCCTCTGCTGATTTATCTTTGTGTCTCTGTGTTACCCCGAGTCCCCTTGCTCTGTCCCTGCCTAAGCGCTCTGAACAGCCACAGCCTCTGGAGAGACTCCTTGAAAGCCACGGTGAGGGGCCTAGCAGGGGCCCTGAGCCTGGGACCAGGCTTCTCTGGGTCACGTGGACTGCGGGGCCCACGCTGGGCTCTGATCCAGATGCGCGGCATGGAAGGAGGGGCCAGGCCAGGGGCTGAGGAACAGCTGGGCCGAGCTCTCCGGGCATCCTTCGCCCCGGGGCTGCAGAGGAACGGAGGCCTTCCTAGAAGCCCGCGGGCAGGACTGAAGGCTCATCAGCCTGCGGCATGATGACAGCTCCCCCGCAGGACTGAGCCCCCGTCAGTCAGACCGGTTCCCGCAGACAGGCTCCAGGGCTGAGGTGTGCTTGCTGGGTGGGCCGTGCCCGCAAAGCAGGTGTCAGTCAGCCGTGATCCAATTAGTCATGTGTCGTCAATCACGTTCCAGTCAGACGGGGATCAGCGAGACACATGTCAGTCACACAGACACCTCTCTAGTCCTTCGAGGCACACACAGGCCCATAGTGCGCGTTTCCACCAAACAACTCTGCTGACCGAGGAAGGGGCGCAAACCGTGCACCCCCAGCCGTGAGCAGGAGGGAGGATGAGGGAGGAATCCAGAAGCTGCTGGAAGGCCTTCTGTCCTCCCCTGCTCTTCTCATGCCACTTTTCTTCCACGTTCTGGTCCCTTCCTCAGCAGTCTGAGTGTGTGTCCACGGGCGATGCAGGTGCCAAGGGGTGGGGGCACGGGAAGTGGACTGCCACTCACTCAGGGACTGGGTTCTGCAGTCACCGGGCCACGTGACAAAGGCAAAATCACCTTGAGAAAACTCCTCAATCCAACACCACCAGGTTTCCTTCCCATCACTGCTGTGGATTTCTGTTTGTTTACTCGAGCGAGACATCTGAGGAAGGAGTTGGCTTGCGCGTTGGGGCCACGGAGTATGAAAACAATAAGTGGCAGTGGACATTACAGTCACGGTCGCAGAGCAGCAGGCTCACACTGTGACGGGGAGGTAGGGCCGGAGGGGCACCTTCTCATGGTCACCGTCGTCTATGTTCACGGAGCACAATGGCCGATGAAACTGCTCACGCTATTCTCACGCTACTCCCCTTCTCTCGGTGTAGACTAGAATTGAATTTGGGTGAATCGAATGCTTGTGTGACGTGACTCCTTGCATCATCAGATGAAACGCAGTTGGCCTTGCTGTGGAGGTGCCGGGAAGTAGGCTCGGCCCAGTGCCCAGAGCTCAGGGTCTATCCAGGCACCAGGTCCACACGTGCGTAACAGGACCCCAGGGCCTCTGACTCATTCTCTCAGATGTTTTCCTGGCCAGGGAGGCAGGTGGATGAGAGATGAGCCACTGGGCTTGCACAGCTGGCTTTAGAATGGACTCCTGAGTGCCCGATAATGTAGCCTCCAGGGAGAGGGTACTTGACCTCCATAGCATGAAATGGCCTGGGGTGGGTGCCTTCCCACCAGGGAAACTGGCAAAGGATGCAAATCAGATGTCTCCTCCCCCTGCCACTCACAGAGCCAGTTTGGGGTTGAGGGTGGGGAGAAGGTGGTGCTGGGGGGCATGTGTCTTGAGAAGTCAGGTGGAGGTGATGGGATGATGAATCAGAGATGGCAGATGGGGAGATAACTAGGAGGTTTCAGAGACAGTGGGGAAATATTGGGAAGCTAGGAGACAGCTTTTTCAAACAGCTGGGAGTTTCACTGTAACAGAGATTGTGAATTGTATCCACTCTCCTCCTTAGTATCAAAATCTTGGATTGTCAGGGAGGAGATGTATTCAGCTGAGAGACTACATTTTCTGACTTCCCTTTCAGCTAGAGATGGTGAATGAGATACAAGTTATTGGTAGAATTTCTGGGCAATCTCCTCAAATAGGGTTGACTTGGTTAAGTAGTTTTTTTCTGACTTCTTTCTTTTCCTCCTCCTTCTTCCTGGAACATAGATGTGGTGGCTGGTGCACCAGCATCCATCTTGGGTCTTGAAGACAAAACCAATGGACTAAGGATGATGTGGCAGAAAGAGAGGAGGAACCTAAGTCCTTGATAACAAAATGGAGCTACTGTCCTAGCTCTAGTCTGACCAGCTCCAGATTTCTTTAAATGACCTCTTTGAGAGAAGAAATCCCTAATTTGTTGAAGCAACTGTTGTTAGTAAAAAGCAGTTTGGAGTATAATTTCTAAATGACACATTCATATTTCCATTTCACATTAGAAAATGAAATAAACTTTGTCCTAAGCTTGTTTTGGGAGCTGAGGTATATAATCTTTCTTTTTTTTTTTTTAATGATAAAAGTAATTATGTCCCCCTTATTTACCAGGAAGCCAAGTTTATCCAGAGCCACGTTCATTGTTGAGGTAGGAGGAGCCCCATTGGAGCACCTATTTACCCAACTGATTTGGTTCTTCAGATTTCCAGTGCTGGGCTCTGGGAGGCAGGGAGAGAGGACAAGGTCATAGATGCTCCCCATAGAAGGACTCTAAGTTAACTAGTGACATCTTATCTCATCTTATCTGAGAAAAGACTGGATCTGCATTTCCCCTCTCAGTGTCTGGTAGGCAGGTGTGAGGTACACTCTGAATTGGCTGAAAAAAATGAGAGTAGCCATGGAACTAGGGTGGGGCAGGGGTGGGTATAATCCAGGGACCAGAATTTAGCCCGGTCCTCTGATTCCTTGGTCACAGGTTAGTCTGGGAGCTCCACGAGGGGAGCTGAGAGGAAGACTAACACAACTGTGCATCCTCTGTGCCTGGCTCGTCTGCCTAACACATTCAGTAAATTAGATGGAGTGAACAAAATCCCATCAATGATTCCTTGTTGCACACTTCATCTAGTAGGGTCTCCACCCAGTCTGAGGAGTGGTCCACATTATACCATTCTTGTTCCTGGAGATGTAACATGATCATACCCATGGTATCTCATGGAAAAGTTGAACTTTATCTGAGAAGCCATGAGATTGGGCATAAGGGGAGAAGGAGCAGGAGGGAACTCCCTGCCCTTCTTTATAGGCTTTGCGGATCCCACCTTCAGTTCCTGCATTGTTTTCAATGGTTGAACTTGTTTCCTCTCTTAGGCATCTTTTGTGTGAACTGCTCCAGGACAGCATCCAGACAGTAGCCCTCAAGGTCGTGGCACCCTCACATTCTAGCGATGGGAAACAGAAGCACAAGGAGCATAGAATAGCTTGTCTGAGGTCCCAGAGTAAGAGAGTAATGAGCTACAGTTACAACTCAGGCTCCTTTTTTTTTAAGTGTATTTTTTAAATTTAATCTTTATACCCAATGTGGGGCTCGAACCCATGACCAGAGATCAAGAGTGGCATGCTCTTCTGACTGAGGCAGCTGGCCACCCCAGGCAGCCCGTGCTCTTAACCACCATACCTGACATCTTGCATATACTGCACTTTTTTTTTTTAAGATTTTATTTATTTATTTGACAGAGAGAGATCACAAGTAGATGGAGAGGCAGGCAGAGAGAGAGAGAGAGAGAGAGAGAGGGAAGCAGGCTCCCTGCTGAGCAGAGAGCCCAACACGGGACTCGATCCCAGGACCCTGAGATCATGACCTGAGCCGAAGGCAGCGGCTTAACCCACTGAGCCACCCAGGCGCCCCATATACTGCACTTTGAAGTTGGACTTGCTTTGAAGGGCCAAGATATGAAAAACACAATGCTGCCACACAAAAAGCACTCCGTAAATGTTGGCTCTCCCTATGCCTTACCCTCCTCTTGCAAACACTCAGTAAAAATACTTGTTGAATAGTTTTGAGTGTTAATGAGTGAGGATCCAGGAAAGAGACAGACACACACATGAGCACACATCCGCAGAGACACACACGCGCACGTGCAGGAGAGATGACACATCATGGGTGGGCAATCCCAAGGCACCGTGACACCAGCAGGGTTAGAGGAGCCCCTCAAAGATGGGCCAGCAGCCAGCAGAATCAAAAGCATCTTGGATGTCTCAGTGCTAATTCCAGGAGCATTCAGAGCTCGGGAATCCCGAGCTCGGGAGGAACGGTGGTCAGGGCTACCACGCATGGTTGTGCCATCTGTGCCCTACACAAAGATGGCAGCTGGGGCTGGGGAGAGCAGGGGCTGATAGTCAGTCCACGCTGCATTTGTTATATATACTGTGCACCTGAAAGGCTGTGTGCATCCCAAAGGGGCACCCTTTTCTCATTTATTGGCCAAGGGGAGTAACTTTTTCTAAATCTCACAAAGATGCTGTATAAGTTAATAATGGCAATAAAGGTCCCCAGAGACGGAAGAAATCCAAGGCAGAAGATAGCACTTATGGGAGGTCAAGCAGCAGGCCAAAGCCTGGTGTTTAGGGACAGAGCCCCAGTAGTTCATTTACTCAGTTATTAAGTACCTACTGTATGCTGGACATTCTGCTGAAGAAGACGGATATGGACTGCACGTCCATGGAGCGTTACTGACCCACAGGCGAGACAGACATCCATGGAGCGTTACCGACCCACAGGTGAGACAGACATTAGAAAAAGAAACAAACCTATAATGTCAGCCAGAGGTCAAGGCCATAATGGAAGGAAACAGAATGAAAAGACTGACAGTGACAGAGGAGAAGGAAAACAATTCTGGGTAGGCGTTTGAGTTGAGAATGCGGTGATGGGAAGGAGCCTGCCGTGATATCTTGAAGATCAACCCCTAGAGAGGAGTGAATGAACTGGTGTTGGGGTTCAGGGTAAGATCCAAATAATAGATAGCAAGTGGTTGGAACCAAAGAAAGGCAACCTAGAAGGACTGAGTTCTACCCAAAGGGATGTGAGAGAGGAAATAGTACTACTATCCTTGCACAAGCCCGGGGAGCCCCACTCACGACACGAGGAAGCCGTGAGGAGGAAGGATGTTGCAGCCTCATATGGAGGAGGCTCGTTCTGCCTGTGCCCCCTCTTCCCCCCAAGAGACTGAATGTTCACATGGACAACAGCCCAGCCAGACAGCAGAACTCTGACCCACAGTTTCTGGAGCACAATGATCAGGACCTGTTCAACACCTGCCAGGACTCGTATTCCGATATCCCCACTTCCACCTCAAGACCAACCAGAAAAAACGACGAAGCTCTGCAAGCCAACTACATAGGAGGCCCCATTTCTGGTTCACCTGCCTCCAGCTTCCCCTGGCCAACAGCGTCCAGTCAGGGCAGACTTGAAGGCTTCCCGACACAGGTCCCTTTGCTTCGGCAAGCTCTGTGTCAGTAGGCTCTGTTCTCCCTTGGAAGGGTCTTCTCGGATTTCTAGACCCTCTCTCTGCTGCTGAGTGGGGATGCAGATACGGGGTGAATCGTGAGCACCAGAGTGGAAGGAGCCTGGCGGACTGTGGAACTGCCATACACTCTGGACTGTTAGAAACACACGCACACAGCCAGAGGAGGCCTTTTGGTCTCAGATCGAATGGTCAGACTTCATCTGTTTAAACTGTACTGATTTGGAACTTGTGCAAGTTTGCCTGGAGTGCCTTGGGCAAGAGGGTATATTTGCACTGGATTAAAAATGAAGAGTTTGCCGAGCAGATTCATGTACACCAGATTTCACTCATTTAAACTGGGATTTTTGAGGAACTTTAGCTTCTTTCACTTGCATACAAGGATTGATATGCTAATTACAATAGACTCTGATCTATTCAATAGTACTTAGAGTGCACTTAGACTGGACAGCCTGGGAATGCTTAGAATGGAGAGGAATAAAGCCACTCTGAGACCCGCAAAATTCTGAACTCTTGTCACTTTTGACTGTGGACTCCCCCAGTCAGGATAAAAAGGAAATGTTACTCTTTCTTGGGTGTTTTGTATCCCCAATGTAAGTCTGTCTCTTTGGACAGCTCTGGCTGCCACGTGGCCCAGGATCACAGGATACCACTTCTGGGGGTGGGGGAGGGTCATATAAGGCCAGTTCACTAATGTCCACATACAACCGGTCCCTCTTCTTCTCAGTGGTGACAGCTCCCGCTGGCCTCCCTGTCACTTCCCCTGTGCCCACAGGGGAGGCACAGAAGGGACAGACTCCTAGGACTGGCTCCGTGGTACCATGGTCTCAGCTGATCTCCTGTGAGATGCCTGGCGCAGGAAGATGGGCCAAGACACAGAACTAAGGTCTTAAGCTTTTGTGTCCTCCCGTCTTCTAAGTCAGACTCTCATTTTCAGGAACCTTACACTGCACCTGACCGAGCAAAGACCAAGTGGCCTCTGGAGGTTTGGCAATCCTTGGCTTACCGGTGAGTGCTATGGAGCTACCTGGGAATCATGACCAGAAGTGTAGTTCCTTGGAACATTCCTGTCGGTGCCCCCAGGCCCCCAACACCTCTCCACCCATTCACACACTCATCCATCAGTCATTTTGTGTGTGCCTCCTGTAGGATAGCAGATGCAGTCTTGACTCTCGAGGAGCCCTGGTCTACGGTGAGACAGACATTGATCTCGAGGAGCCCCGGTCTACGGTGAGACAGACATTGATACAAATATGTATCATTGATACAAATTGTATCATTGATACAAATTGTATCATTGATACAAATATGTACCAAAAATTATGGATGCTAATCTAGCGTGACAAAAGCTGTAACTGAGATGTGTGCAAACAAGTGAATGCAGAAGAGTGAGCAGGTAACTCAGTGTGGTTAGGGAAGGCTTCTCGAGTATCAAGCAGGTGATGCTGGAGTGGAATCTTATGGAAGCTTCCATTAGCTAGACACCTGGGGTGGGGAAAGAGGGTAGGGAGGGGAGACAGTCCAGACAGAAGCAGAGGACTTAGAAGGGCTAAGAAAGGCCTGGTGTTCTGTGAGGTTGGAACAGAGGACGAGGGAAGGAAGGATCTCAGAAACTGGGGCTGGGGTGGTCTTGGGCACTGTGCTGGAAGGTTTGGGCTTTATTCTGAGGTCACAGTACACACACCCAAAGCAGGGCTGTGAACGCCATGCCAACAGGGGCCGGGCAGATGATGCCCATCAGTGAGGTGGGCCCTATGGGACCCCAAAGACCCGGGAGCACAGGCTTCATCCAAAGGCGGCAACTGAGTGTTACCGTGCTAGAGTACAGCTCAGTGTCTCACGTTCCCATTAAAAAAAAAAAAACAAACCTGTATTTTTATATGAATACTCCCAAGTTTTAACTGTTGGACATTATTTCAAAACATCATGCTAGCCACGCAGAAACAACTGACGTCCTATCAGTCCCTGGGCTTCTAGTTTGGCACTCCAGATACAAAGCTTAAGCCGAGAGCTGTCATAGTCTCGTGTTTCAGAGCTGTCCCCACAGATCTCCACATGAGGTTTCTGCAGCAGCCTCTGCCAGCAAGAACCTCTTTTCCCCATCTTCAGCCCCTTGCTCCTTGCCCAAGTGGTTCTGCATCCCTCACTACCCTCTGGACTACGCCCACCCTCGCTGCCCTCCCCGACCACGCCCACCCCTCACAGCCCTCCCTGACCACGCCCACTCCTCACAGCCCTCCCCGACCACGCCCACCCCTCACGGCCCTCCCCGACCACGCCCATCCCACAGCTGCGGGCACCATCCTCAGCACTAACACCCGCCTCATCTTGCACAGGAGGAGCCAGATGAATGAGCCGTGCTCCAGGCCTGACATACAGAGAAGAGCCCAGCATTAAGGACACGAGAGAGCCATATTTATTTCACATGGACAAGCATGATTCCTTCGCATGCTGAACATGAAAGCTCGCGTGAGTCAAGTACCCGTAACAGCAGAATTAATGTGCTTTTGTCCATAGGGAGCAGGGAGAGTCACAAAGTGGTTTCCAAAGACCATTAACCTTCCAGCAGAGTTGAGACCACAGGCTTTGAAATCTCTGGTTTATTTCATCACCGAAGGGGCTGTCTGCTAGGAGTGACTGGGGGTGCTTCCGGCCCTGCAATGTCTCGATGAGCTGCTAAGGTCAGGAGGAAGAGGACGGTCTCCTGTCCCACCACCCGGGGCGGCTGGGGAGAGTGAAGCTCAGAGGGGAGGTACATGCCACTAGGAATTAGCAAGTCCGCTCTGGGGCGGACAGTGACGGGGACAGACTGCTGTGTTCACAGCAACAGAACCATCACCACTTATAATATCTAGCGTAATCAGAAGATCCATTCTTAAAGCCGTTTCCCAAGGCCTCGGAGGGGCTGAAGGGAAATGATTCAGAACTGACTGGACAAGCCAGAAGTGGGTCAGCTCTGCCTAGACAGACTGGGGAGAGCTAGTGGCAAGGACCCCCTGGTCTCGTGGCCTTAGCTGGTCCTCCCAGTTCCAGGACGATGGAACCCGAGATGGGAAAGGGGGCTGGAGCTGGGTTGGGTTTGCTGGGGGAAGAGGATCACAGGCTCGAGGGGCCAGCCTCACGGAAGAGACAAGCAGAAGAACCCTTACATCTTGGTGGCTCACTCCCACCTGAAGTCCTGTCCAACTGTTTCATAAAATTTAATATTATAAGGTCTATAAAATTCCCGGAGCTGGTCTATCACTTCTGGATCAATCTGTACATGAGTTCTGCCTTTCGATTTGCCCAGGCACCGAGGCAGGAGGCTCGATTCTGTTTTTCTCAAGCAAGGGAATCCTTTGGTCTTGTTGAAGTAGAAGTGCTTGTCCGTGATGAACCTCTTGATGCCCAGGAAGTCCTGGACGCGGCCCAGCTCGCCCGCCGGGTCGGTGATGAGCCGCTCGCCGCTGACGAAATGGATCTGAGCCAGAGGGAAGTACCGCAGCCAGCTCTCCAGGTGCAGCGCATACATGCCTATGCGGATGGCGCTCCACGACACATCCACCTGGCCCAGCGTGCGGTTGCGGAAGGACAGGCCCTCGAAGGTGGGGATGTCTGGCTTCTTGGAGAGCGTCTGTGTGTAGTCCGAGATGGCCCGGGTCACCGGGTTCCGCACGACCACGATCAGCTTGGTGTCCCGGGACATGTTGAAGATGCGCCGGGGGGCCTCCTGCGTGACGAAGTAGCTGGGTGTCTTCTCCAGTGTGATCTGGCTCTCCAGCGTCCGCGGCATGAGGCTCCTGTGGGGCAGAAGCGGCACACTGTCAGACAGGGTCCCTCTGGGGAAGGGGAGCAGGGAGGTCATTTCCCCACACCCAGCCCCCCAGGGAGGCCCCCCCTCCTCGGTGACATCCGAGCTCCACCTGCATTCAGGGGGCTGGGGGGGGGGGGGGGGGGGGGGGGGGGGGGGTGTGCGGGGGGTGCAGGGGGAGGTGCCCACCCGTCTTCAGCCAGCACGACTGCTGCGTCCTCGGCTACAATCCCTCCCCAGCGTCAGATCTCCGGGGAGGGACCCACTTCACCTTGTGCTAGTTGCTTAAAACAATCTTTAACAGGTTTGCTTTAAGAGAGGAAACAACCTAAAAGTTCATCAGTATGGCTTAAATAAATGATGGACGAGTCAATGAACAGAAATAGGCGTACCTGTTGTGTACAGAAAGGGAATGATTTCCAAGATACAGTGTTGAATGGAAAAAGGCAAGATACAGCACGTTCACCGAAAGGACACGTGACGGGTAAGAATGGCGCTTCTGGGGAGGGGTCTTGAGATGGGGACAGAGTGAGGGGGTCAGGGATAAATGAGAATCACTTTACCCAAAGCAGGGCTGTGAACGCCATGCCAACAGGGGCCGGGCAGATGATGCCCATCAGTGAGGTGGGCCCTATGGGACCCCAAAGACCCGGGAGCACAGGCTTCATCCAAAGGCGGCAACTGAGTGTTACCGTGCTAGAGTACAGCTCAGTGTCTCACGTTCCCATTAAAAAAAAAAAAACAAACCTGTATTTTTATATGAATACTCCCAAGTTTTAACTGTTGGACATTATTTCAAAACATCATGCTAGCCACGCAGAAACAACTGACGTCCTATCAGTCCCTGGGCTTCTAGTTTGGCACTCCAGATACAAAGCTTAAGCCGAGAGCTGTCATAGTCTCGTGTTTCAGAGCTGTCCCCACAGATCTCCACATGAGGTTTCTGCAGCAGCCTCTGCCAGCAAGAACCTCTTTTCCCCATCTTCAGCCCCTTGCTCCTTGCCCAAGTGGTTCTGCATCCCTCACTACCCTCTGGACTACGCCCACCCTCGCTGCCCTCCCCGACCACGCCCACCCCTCACAGCCCTCCCTGACCACGCCCACTCCTCACAGCCCTCCCCGACCACGCCCACCCCTCACGGCCCTCCCCGACCACGCCCATCCCACAGCTGCGGGCACCATCCTCAGCACTAACACCCGCCTCATCTTGCACAGGAGGAGCCAGATGAATGAGCCGTGCTCCAGGCCTGACATACAGAGAAGAGCCCAGCATTAAGGACACGAGAGAGCCATATTTATTTCACATGGACAAGCATGATTCCTTCGCATGCTGAACATGAAAGCTCGCGTGAGTCAAGTACCCGTAACAGCAGAATTAATGTGCTTTTGTCCATAGGGAGCAGGGAGAGTCACAAAGTGGTTTCCAAAGACCATTAACCTTCCAGCAGAGTTGAGACCACAGGCTTTGAAATCTCTGGTTTATTTCATCACCGAAGGGGCTGTCTGCTAGGAGTGACTGGGGGTGCTTCCGGCCCTGCAATGTCTCGATGAGCTGCTAAGGTCAGGAGGAAGAGGACGGTCTCCTGTCCCACCACCCGGGGCGGCTGGGGAGAGTGAAGCTCAGAGGGGAGGTACATGCCACTAGGAATTAGCAAGTCCGCTCTGGGGCGGACAGTGACGGGGACAGACTGCTGTGTTCACAGCAACAGAACCATCACCACTTATAATATCTAGCGTAATCAGAAGATCCATTCTTAAAGCCGTTTCCCAAGGCCTCGGAGGGGCTGAAGGGAAATGATTCAGAACTGACTGGACAAGCCAGAAGTGGGTCAGCTCTGCCTAGACAGACTGGGGAGAGCTAGTGGCAAGGACCCCCTGGTCTCGTGGCCTTAGCTGGTCCTCCCAGTTCCAGGACGATGGAACCCGAGATGGGAAAGGGGGCTGGAGCTGGGTTGGGTTTGCTGGGGGAAGAGGATCACAGGCTCGAGGGGCCAGCCTCACGGAAGAGACAAGCAGAAGAACCCTTACATCTTGGTGGCTCACTCCCACCTGAAGTCCTGTCCAACTGTTTCATAAAATTTAATATTATAAGGTCTATAAAATTCCCGGAGCTGGTCTATCACTTCTGGATCAATCTGTACATGAGTTCTGCCTTTCGATTTGCCCAGGCACCGAGGCAGGAGGCTCGATTCTGTTTTTCTCAAGCAAGGGAATCCTTTGGTCTTGTTGAAGTAGAAGTGCTTGTCCGTGATGAACCTCTTGATGCCCAGGAAGTCCTGGACGCGGCCCAGCTCGCCCGCCGGGTCGGTGATGAGCCGCTCGCCGCTGACGAAATGGATCTGAGCCAGAGGGAAGTACCGCAGCCAGCTCTCCAGGTGCAGCGCATACATGCCTATGCGGATGGCGCTCCACGACACATCCACCTGGCCCAGCGTGCGGTTGCGGAAGGACAGGCCCTCGAAGGTGGGGATGTCTGGCTTCTTGGAGAGCGTCTGTGTGTAGTCCGAGATGGCCCGGGTCACCGGGTTCCGCACGACCACGATCAGCTTGGTGTCCCGGGACATGTTGAAGATGCGCCGGGGGGCCTCCTGCGTGACGAAGTAGCTGGGTGTCTTCTCCAGTGTGATCTGGCTCTCCAGCGTCCGCGGCATGAGGCTCCTGTGGGGCAGAAGCGGCACACTGTCAGACAGGGTCCCTCTGGGGAAGGGGAGCAGGGAGGTCATTTCCCCACACCCAGCCCCCCAGGGAGGCCCCCCCTCCTCGGTGACATCCGAGCTCCACCTGCATTCAGGGGGCTGGGGGGGGAGGTGCGGGGGGTGGGGGGGTGTGCGGGGGGTGCAGGGGGAGGTGCCCACCCGTCTTCAGCCAGCACGACTGCTGCGTCCTCGGCTACAATCCCTCCCCAGCGTCAGATCTCCGGGGAGGGACCCACTTCACCTTGTGCTAGTTGCTTAAAACAATCTTTAACAGGTTTGCTTTAAGAGAGGAAACAACCTAAAAGTTCATCAGTATGGCTTAAATAAATGATGGACGAGTCAATGAACAGAAATAGGCGTACCTGTTGTGTACAGAAAGGGAATGATTTCCAAGATACAGTGTTGAATGGAAAAAGGCAAGATACAGCACGTTCACCGAAAGGACACGTGACGGGTAAGAATGGCGCTTCTGGGGAGGGGTCTTGAGATGGGGACAGAGTGAGGGGGTCAGGGATAAATGAGAATCACTTTTATTTATGCTGTTTAAAATTGTTAATGTATTTGTTGATTACATATTCAAAAAATACAAAAGCAAGCCACTGAATATTTATGCTGTTTAAAATTGTTAATGTATTTGTTGATTACATATTCAAAAAATACAAAAGCAAGCCACTGAATATTCTTCTGGCAAAAGATATTTCTCCAAACATATTAATTTTTTTTTTTTTTTTTTTTTTTTTTTTTGGCGGGGGATAGGGTTGGGGAGAAGGCTTGTTTTGTAGGAATAGCAAGTGTGTTAGAAACGAGTCTTGATGTCTTTCTCTGCTGCAACACATCAGAAATACATCCTTGGTGTAAGCCTGAAACAGCACGAACTCCAGGCCAGTCAGGACCTCAGCCAGAAGCCAGGTAATGCAACCTTCTCCTTCCTCTTTAGTTTCTTGGTTCTGCTGGAGACTTTAAGAGACAATGGTGGGAAGCTCTGAAGTCTCCTTCCCTGATGTGTCTCCTTCAGGCCTTGACAGAGGGGAAGATTCCTTGGCTCCCACTTGGTTCTTCTCTCTGAAGGTCACATTTTACACTTTAGAACACCCCAGGAATTTTTTTTTAAATGCAGCTGTCCAGGGTCTATCCTAGACCAACCGATTAGAAATATATGGGGCGGGTACTTTTTTAAAAAGCTCTTCAGGTGGTTCCAATGCGGAGGCAGAGCTGAGAACCTCCCCTAGATCATGGTTTCCCCACTGCAACTCATCTACCCCCTAAGCATTCCTCTTCCCCTTCTCTGGAGCACTCCTGCCTCCTAGTCGCCGTCTTCCCAGATCCCATCATGCACTCCATCCAACAGCCCAGCTCCAGAGCTCTTTAACCAAAATCTCCACTTTCTCTTTCCTTTTAGCAACCCCTCCTCATCGCAATACGTTGGGTCTTGTCATTGGAACTGCCCTAATTCTGAAACGGTTCCCCCCTTAAATTCCACTCTAGGACTATGGAGGGGCTGAAGGGTGGCCCTCCAAAAGATATGTCCACTCAGAACCTACGACTGTGACCTTACTTGGAAAAAGGGTCTTTGCAGATCTAAAGTTGAAGATCTCAAGAGATGAACCCAGGCGGGCCCTACTCCAACAAGCAGTGAGTAGCCTTATGGGGGATAAGCGGGGGAGAAGCGACAGTGAAGGTGGTGATGTGAAGGTGAAGGCAGAGCGTCAGGTGACTGATGTACAAGCGAGAAATGCCAAGGACTGTTGGCCACCACCAGGGGCTAGTGGTTTTGTCCCCCCAGTTTGTGGTCATTTTTATGGGAGCCCCCGGAAATGAATACAGACGATAACCTTCTTTCTTTCCACCTCAATTTAACACAGTCTCAAACTCCTTATACCCGAGCTTCAAATTCATCTATGAATCCCTTGACTTCACGTTCCTCCGTGCCTGCTCTGGACCCACAAACACCCACCGCCGTAGCACCACGGCCATGGTCATGAGCACCCTCCCCCTCATGCATTTCCTTGTTTGAGATGTTCTCCCCATCTCTAGCAATGCATGCTTCCCGTCCCCCATCTCTTCCATTCTTTCCCTGGACTGACTGACAGCAGCAGAGAGCACGACTGACCCTGACAGCTGGGTCCTGGATATCCTTATTAATTCTGGTTTCAGTGGAACTCTCAGACACTGCTCAGTAATGGTTAGTATTTGTCTTTCCAGAACCCCTTATGGTTCTTCCAAATAAGTGCTCCACATTCTCACCAGGAGCCCCCAACAATACTCCTGTTCCTCCGCAAACATCAGCTCCTTCCTCCTTCCCCTCCTCCACCTCCGGACTGTTCTCTGCACCCATCCTGTGTCCCTCCCACTGGCCCTAATGACAAGGTGGGCTCACTGATCTGTCCACCTGTGTGCGCAGATCCCTGCCCCTGGCACCTGCAAACCCACTGTGTACCTGACAGATGGATACAACTGCTATCCTGCTTCCAGGCTCGAGGTCTAGGATGGACCCCTGTGAGTTGAAAGTTTAGTATTTATTAATACTGAGTAGGCCAATTATTTTTAAAAAATAGTATATCATTATTAGCAATCACAAGTGTACATGAATAGAATTCCTTGGCTGGATTTCCTCAGAAATGTGGCTATAGCATATTCTGACCCTGGCACACCCTGTAATTAGGCGCTGGCCTTTAGGACAAGAGCGGACGACATTATACCGAGGTGATGGTGCGCTGAAGGTTAAGGACTTTCTATGGGGTTACTGATAGAAAGGTTTTCTCCAACACAAAAGGTTGACTTGACAAGGTACTCAACAAAATTTCTTTGCAATACCCTTTATCACACTAACAAATACCCAAGAGAGAAATGTGTGGTACAGTCTCTTCTCAACAGACTAAGGAGAGATACTTTTGCCAGGAGCACCAATGAACACCTCTGTTACCAGTTTAGGAGAATTCTGACCAATTCCAGTGATCTCCGGAGTACACCATCATGCCCCGAGCTGTGCGCTGAAGGCAAGCCCTGCCCTTCCCATTCCTAACTGGCATCTCAGCAGCAAAACCAAGTTACAGATACTGCGGAGACACTCACACCAGACGGCAAACAACCTCACGCAAGCGTCATCACGCCACGAGCCAAATGGCTCCTGTGCCTGGCGCGCTTTCTCTATCCCTTCCATACCTGCTTCTCCTTAGATCATCAGGATAGACGGCTGGAGGCCGGTGACAACCATGGGCAAGGAGACTCCACCTACTCCTCGTTGCTCTGGGCACGGACAGGTGTCGGGTGTGTGTGTGGGGGGGGCAACAGACGTTTCCTCGAGGCTTACTTTCCCTCTTCACATCATTGTTTACATTTTGCTTACCTGTTTCCAGCTGCTAATAGCTGAACTTTTCTCTCTCAGTTCTGGCCTCCTTTCCTTCCTAGGTTGCTCTGCACAAATTACTGGAAGAACTGTCTGACACCCCACAGTCTGGACTCACTCACCTCCCATCTGTTAGCGTGACCTGCTCGGTGGCAATTTTCCCTACATCTGGCAACAGCCCCTAGATTTCTTCCGGAGGAACTCCCACTCCTGCTTTGGACAAAATCCTGGCAGGCCAAGGGGGTGGGTGCGTGACTGAAGCTAAGACAACCAGGGCCAACTGTGTCATGGAGACTGGAGACTGTGGGACTGAACTCTCCGGGCAGGCATGGGAGCCTGGAAGGGCCTCCGCACTGGCCTCTTCCACCAAATCCCTCTGTCTGCCTTCTCCTCTCCTCTTCTCTATTTATTTATTTTAGAGAGAGAAAGGGCGTGCATGGGGGGAGGGGCAGAGGAAGAGGGAGAGAACATCTCAAGCAGATTCCACGCTGGGCGTGGAGCCCAAGGCGGGGCTTGATCTCATGACTCTGAGATCATGACCTGAGCAGAAACCAAGAGTCAGACCAGTTTACCCAACTGAGCACCCTACATGCCCTCGTTCTTGTCCTTTCTGAGACCTGGTTCTTCCACTTTCCTTTGTCAGTCCCTACATGTCCTTCCAACAGAGTACTACTGGTTTAGGTTAGTGAGCGTGAGCCTTGCTTTCTGTTGCTTATACCCCGAGAATCCAAATCTTATCTTTTTACAACCTGGCTTCCTCCCTATTGAAGCCCTGCTCGCCCCACTGGATTACCAGCTCCACGAGGACAGGGCAGGGAGCCATTGTGGATCTTCCCAATGGTCTGTGTCCCACTTCCCCTATGCACGTGATCTCGCCAGAGGACTTCAGTCGTCCCCCAGCCTTTACCCACCACTGAAGAGCCGCAGACTCACAAGTCTGTAACAGCAGATCCATCTCGCCCGCGCTCTAGACCGGCGTGCTCAACCAGCTGTGGACTGGACGCCGGCTCTGACTCACTTCTCTTTCGCCCATCCTTGTAGATGGTGTCGCCATGAATCCACTCACAAAGCAGAAAACCCTCAGGGTCATTCCTGACTCCTCCTCACATCTAAGGTCTTTCATTCCGGTAAGTTCTCAAGGAGCCCCCTCCTCTCCCAGCATGCTTGCACGGCCCCCGGCTTGTCATCTTTCTCCCTGACCTCCATGCTTCCTCTCTCTCCTCCCTCTGTCTGTTCTGCATCCTGCGTCCGCCACAGAAATCTTTCTAAAGCGCATCCCGGCTTGTGAGGCATCAACTATTCTTTGGAATGAAGCCCATATTCCTTGACTCAAGGCTCTGCCTTACCTTTCCAGAATGAATCTTTTGCCACTTCCTGGCAACCTGACGTGCCTGTCGTGCTGAACACAACATCCGCTCCCCAACACATCCCGCTCCGACCTGTGTTTCGCTACTTGCTGAGTTCTTCGCTTTTGTTAAGACTCTGGATCGTCTTTCTTGTCTCTCTCACCCTGGAGAACGTTGACTCATCTTTCCACGTCCAAACCAGAAGTCACACCATCTGTGAACCTTTCTTATAATTTCAGGACACGCGGCGCATCCCACTACCGGCACCCTCGCCGCACCCGCATCCCTGCAGACCTCACGCGGGAGGCAGTCACGCGGCGCAGCACTGTTGGCCACGTGGGCAGGCTTCTCATTCATTTTTGCCTTCCCAGCACAACACCCGGCGCTCCGCAGCTGCGCCACACACGGCTCAACGATCCAGTGTGAAAGGCAAGTACCTGCTGACCGGTTACCTTGAGTCCTCAGAACCCAGTGTTCATTCAGGAGGTCCAGCCTTTTCTTGGTGTTCTGGCCTTGGGCAGAGGAAGGTTTCAGCAGACCGTCCTGGGGAGGGAGCGGTCATGGCGCTGTTTTTACGATTTTTTTTTTTAAAGATTTTATTTATTTATTTGACAGAGAAAGAGAGAGAGAGATCACAAGCAGGCAGAGCAGGCAGAGAGAAAGGGGGAAGCAGGCTTCCCGCTGAGCAGAGAGCCCGATGCGGGGCTCGATCCCAGGACCCTGAGACCATGACCTGAGCCGAAGGCAGAGACTTAACCCTCTGAGCCACCCAGGCGCCCCGGTTTTTACGATTTTTGTCACGGCTACAGGTGCACAGGCTCACACGGAGGGAGGTCCAAGCTGGGCTTCAGCCAGACCTCCATATGGAAGAAGGTAAAATGGGATGTAAGAAGGAGCACGACTTGTGACCCGTTCTGCCGAGGGCACACACTCCTTCGCCCGAGGCTCCCGCGGCGTGGAGGGAGAACCGGCCGTGCTGGGTCTGCGGTGTGACTGGGCAGGGGCGGGGGCGGGGGTCGTGCTGCCCCCTGAGACCACCTGCAGCACCTCCGGAGGTATTTAAATGGCCATGGCCCAGCCCCACACCAGACTATTCAAATCGGAAACTCTGAAAGTGGGGCCCGGACGCCTGCAATTTTAAGGCTCCCCAGTCGACCCCAGGGCGTCCCAGGGCCAAGCACCCCTGCTGCAGCCAGCATGTTCCTTCAGCCAACGCAGCCTTTATAGAGTCGTTCGGAGCGGCAGCCGGGGTGAGCCTTAGAGGAAGAGACTCCACGCCCCGGCTCCGGACACTCTCACTCAGTGGGTTTGGAGAGCAGGAATCTCCATTTTTAACAAGCTCCCCCATGATTCTTACCATCAGAAAAATTGGGCAGAGCCACCTTAATAAGATGCCCCCAGCAGGAACGTGCGCGCGCTCCCTCCTATCTGATGCACGTTCCCCTGCACGGTCGCGTCTCTGCCCGTCCCTCTGGCCGCAGACGCGAAGTTCCAAGAGAACAGGGTTGGCGTCCGTCTTGCTCTCTGGTCTCGGCACCAAGGAGCACACCGGCTCTTCGCAGGGGAGCGGGAAACGTTTGCCGAAGGGAGAAACGCCGTCAGGGTTTTCATCCGGGAAGAGCGAGGAAGACGCCATTCGTGTCCCTGGACACGTGCGTCTCTTCCGTGCCCCGGCAGTCGGTACGCGCAGCTTCTTCCTGAGGGAAGGATCAGACCTCCTGAGGACCCTACCACTCAAAGGAAACAAAATCTAAACACTCTCTTGACAGCTGGAAGCTCTCCGGAGAGGACACTGTTCTAGCCGCGCGGTGGGGCCGAGGCCGCTCCCGGGGGCCCCCCTCCCCCGCTGTCCACACCAGGGACGTCCTCTACGTGTCAGCACACGGGAGCCCGTCTGAGCCGGGCCTGAGGATCACCGGTAAGACTCTCTGGAAGGTTTCATTTTCTACGAAATCGATACACTCCGTGTATGTGTTCTGGGAGGCCCAGCTGCCTGGGGGACTTTGGTGATTTATTAGTTCCTAACTGGGCAGCTAGGCTCCTTGAAAATCACTGTGGTCTCCAGAGGGATAATTAAGAGAAGAGGAGGAAAAAGGCTTTATTGCAAGAAGCTGGATCTTCCAACGAAAGCTGCTCACCCCGGCATGCCGAGCCAAGCGCAGGCCCGGCCCCTGAAGCCATGTATCCCCGCCTGGTTGAGAGGAGACGCGAGGACCCCTTCCTTCCAAGCCTACAGCCCCGATTCCTTACACTCACAGGACCCCCAGGAGCAACACGCGAAGTCCCAGCCTGAACTCCATGAACCGCTCCTCGCCGCACACAGGATAAGGCCTTGATGGCTTTATGTGGCTCCTCTTAATCTGGCCCATGGCCACCCCGGGCTCTGGCCAGACTGGACCATTCAGGGTTCTCCCGACAAGACTGATTTCAGGCTAAGGGGCCTTTCCCAGGTGGTGAAGCCCTTGGTAGCTTGTCAGGCTGTACTTCAGCTCTTAGCTCATCATCACCTCCACCAGGGAGCCTTCCTTGCTCCCCCTCCCAGAAGAT
This sequence comes from Enhydra lutris kenyoni, assembly GCF_002288905.1. Lineage (NCBI taxonomy): Eukaryota > Metazoa > Chordata > Mammalia > Carnivora > Mustelidae > Enhydra > Enhydra lutris. The sequence continues at coordinate 1,624,245 of NW_019154174.1, forward strand.
GTAGGCGTTTGCTACCCTTGTGATTCCATGGTGCCCACTGCAGACAGAGCCCCCATTTTACACACTATCTATGTCTATCAGAGCCCTAGAGTGTAAGGTCATGGAAGGTGGGGAATCAAACCTATCACATTGCTACATCAACAATGCTCGGCCTATGCCTGCTAGGCACTCATGTAGTCATTCATTAAACAAGCATTCATGAAGCACCTACTGTATGCCAGGGATACACAGATAAGCAAGGTGTAGCCTCTGTCCTCAGGAATTAACAGTCTTGTGGAAACGGGGAGGGGGGGTCCCTTATTTCCCAGTGTGAGGGCCAGTACCTGAACCTGGCTTCCTACAAGGGCTGGGGGCTTCTTCCCTCTGGCCAGAGGGGCTAGGCCTGAACCCAGTTTCCCCCCATAGGTCATCAAGGAGCCAGGCAGCTGGCTTTCCCAGATAACTCCTGTGCCCAGCTTGCCTGGCGTCCCGGTACTGTGTTGATTCCCCCAGCCGGCAGGGCTGCTCTCAGCCCGCCACAGAAGAAGGGAAGCCGCTGGAAGTGTGGAGGTATGGGGGCAGAGTCCCTTCCCTGGAGCATAAACCCAGTCTGTCCAGGCCCTGGCATGTCCCCTGGGGCGAGGTCAGAAATCAGTTAACCCTGCACCTGCCTCTTCTTATGAGAGCCCCAGGGTGCAAGTTTACCCAGTAAAGCCTACTCCCTCTTCCAAACCTCATGCATTACGGAATTTGTCCCGGGTCCTGCCATGTCACAGACAGAGACCAGAGAAGGACCCTCCTTGTGTGATCTGCCCATACAGAGATGTTTGAGGGGCAGTGAACTACTCCCGGGGCTGGTTGTGAGTGTGGGATCTGGAATCAAAGAGCCCCTTGCAAACCACAGAAATGGGCACACAGCTTGTTTCCCTGAGCGTAATGTGCCCCAGGTTCACCCCACACTGTTAAAGGGGGCAGGATTTCCTTCTATTTTTTTTTAACGGCTGAGAGACATAAGCCAGACACAGAAAGAAAGATACCATACGATTTCACTTAAATGTCGAACTTCTAGAACCAGAGAGTAGAACGGCGGTTGCCAGAGGCGGGAGGGAGGGGCACTGAGGAGGTGTTAGTGAAAGGGTACAAACTTCCAGTTCGAAGATGAATAAGTCCCGGGGATCTAATTACAGCACGGTGACTCCGGCTAACAATCCTCCATTGTGTACTTGAAATCTGCTGAGAGAACAGATCCGAAGTCTCCGCGCACGTGTGCGCGCACACACAGTAACTATGTGAGGTGACGGATAGGTTAATTAACTTGATTGTGGTTAATCATTTCACGACATATACACATATGAAATCATCATGTTCTAGATTTTTTTTTTTAAAGAAAGCGACACAGGCGCAGCATGCATCGAATGTACACACGGTCTGCGAAGGGCTGAATGTGTATATCCTCCTTCAAATTCATACTTGGAAGCCCTACCCGCTCCCTCACACCCATGTGACCATCTTTGGAGGCAGGGGCTGTGGGAGGCAGTGAGGTCACGAGAGCCAAGTCCTCACAGATGGGCTTAGTGCTTTATAAGGAGAGAAGCGAGAGAGAGATCTCCCCCACTCCCCCCACCACCATGGGAAGATCCGGCAAGAAGGCAGCGGTCTGCAAACCAGGAAGAGAGCTCTCACCAGACACGGGGCACCTCCAGCCTCCAGAAGTGAGAGAAGTAAATGCCTGCTGTGGAAGCCCCCACACCCCTCCGTGGTAGTGCTGCGACAGCAGCCGGAGCCAACAGAGATGCGGTCCCCAATGCCCTGCACATAAGCTAGCGCCTGCTGTACACTGGTGGGGGGGGGGGCTGCTCTGGGGGGGCGAGCCACCTCCCTCGGTCTCCCCATAAACTCCAGGAGGCCGCCACCCTCCCTCATTCCTGCTCATGGGCGGAGGAAACTGGGGCACTGAGAACGCACGTCATCGCCAAAGCAACGGCAAGTCACAGAATCTGGATTCAAGTGTGACTCTAGCACTAGAAGAAAACGTGAGAATGTAAAATTAATCTTGGCACGAGGACAGCCTTTCTAAGCATGAGACAAAAATCATGAAGGAAGAAACGGAGAAGTCGGACTCTGTGAAAAATGGCAGTCTCCGGCATGGAGGCAAAAGAGAACAACAGAAATAGAAAGAAAATGACCCCCTTGGAAACATATTGGCAGCATGTGAGAAACGAAAGGACGACTTGTTTCAGAGTTCCTGCAAATCAGTACGAAAAAGAATCAGCCGGTAGAAGGAAGGCACGCAGGCCATGAAAAGAGTGAACGGTGAAAGAGCTTGAATTGAAATAAATACATGAAAAAGATGCTCCAACTCTCGCAAAGTTAAAGAAATGCAAATTAAAACCATGATGAGAGGACATCCACCTTCAACACTGGAAATTTTCCAAAAATGCTAACCATTATTGCTGGCTACGGTGTCCTGAACTAAGCACTCTCCAGTGATCGGCAGGGCTGTCGAAAGGGTGCAGCAGGACGGCAATGAGAAATTATCCCCCCAAATGGAAAGCGCACGCTTTAATCCAGCCATTCCACTTCTGGGGACTTATTTGTCCAGGTGGGGGAAGACCTGTGTGCTGGGTGTCTGTTGCGGCATCTGGGCCAGAGATGGGGAGGCCCGACCAGACTCCTGTTCCTCCTTCCAGAGTAGAGCTATTTCCAGAGGGCAGCTGCCCAGCCAAGGGCCACACTTCCCAGCACCCACCGCGTCCGCACGGGGTGCTGTGCCTGCGGCTTGCCACAGGGCGGGGAGTAGAGGCGCGGTGTTACCCTCCAGCCAAGGTGCTGGCACAGTAGGGACGACCTCCTCACGGTCCCTTCTGCCCACGGGCTGAATGCAGGGAACTCTGGAGGTCGCAGAAGGGCAGAATGAGACTGCATTTCTACCTTTCTCTTCCTGAACTCAGTGGCTTTTTCTTTGCTATAACTATGTATTCTCTGTAGTTTAAAAAACAAACTAGCTAATACAAAAAGTGATGTTAAAAAGTCTCCATTGAGAACTGTTTCGGAAGAAGATGGCCTGCCTGGAAGCGGTTTCGTGGAGTGAGGGGGAGGAAGCGTGTTTGGAGGAGCTGAGGTGTGGGTGGAAAGCAAGGCATTGGGAGGCCCAGAATGTTCAGCTCCCCTCTCGAGAAGCCTGGCTCGGAAAGGAGGGAGGATGACCGTGGGTGTCGGGTGAATGGTGTTTGCTGCTGCATGTACAGCTCGCCAAGTTTCCAGGCAACTGGACATCAGTCTCCCAGGCACCATCTGTGGCTAGCGTGGTCTGACCGTGGGGACACTGTCAGGGCGCTTTGTGGGGGTCACTCCGGGTTCCTTCTTTCTCAGTCTGGGCTCAGCTCCTTCCCCACCTGAAGCCTACTCTCCCTTTTCCCTGGGAGTGGGCCCCTTCAATCAGTGCTTTTCATACTTGAATGTGCCTCTGAACCTCCTGAGGGGTGGGGGTGGGGGGGTCTTGCTGGAATGCAGAGTCTGACTGGGGAAGTCTAGGGAGGGGGCCTGAGACTCTGCATTTCCGACCAGCTCTGCAGCGAGGCTGACCTGCGGGGCACGGACCACTGCTGCAGTAGCAAGGTCTCACAGGGTCCTGGTGATCGCTGCCCAAACCGAGACTCGGCGAATGTTCACTGCACTCGGTGGAATTAGCTATTTTTTTTTATTTCGTTAGTTTTATTGAGATGTAACGGACTTACTAGTTTCAAGTGTGCAATGTGATTCACTATATGTATAGATCACAAAATGATCCCAATACGTCTGCTTAACCCCCATCACTACACAGTGACATTTTCTTCTCCCGATGAGAACGTCTAAGACCTAGTCTCTTAGCAACTTTCAAACACACCACGTGATGAACCGCGGTCACCCTTCTACAGAGTCTGAGGACTCCTGATTTTTAAGAAGCTAATCCTCCGTCCCTTCTCCCTCTCCTGCCACGGTCCTGTATATGTCCTTTTCTCCCCCAAGTTCTTGAAATAAAGCTCAGCGGCCCCACTTGCTCTCCTCACATGCATCCCCAACTTGTCCCATCTGCCACCCACCCCGTCACCCCGCGAAGCGGCGCTCTCTGAGGACACCGTCAAACAGCAATCCCAGTTCTGTCCTGGTCTTGTCACACTTCCCCCAAGGCAGCAGAAGCGCCCACTCCCTACTTCGTGAGAAATGTGTCTTTTCTTGGCTCTGGGAACATCTTTTGGTCTTCTTCTCTGCACATATTTACATGATTTTCCCTCCACTTACCGCTTCCCTCCTCGTGTCTCAGTTCATGACCCCACCAGCCACCAGCTGCCCCAGCAGCTCCCACATCTAATCCGTGAGCAAGTCCAACTGGTAACCTCCCACCCAGTGCTCACGAGCGGGCACAGCGTCCTCGTCCACGGTCAGAGCTGCAGGGAGCAGCCCAGCGCTTTTCTGGAGCGAGGCACTGGCTTCTAGTATCCGTGCCAAGCCAGCTCGCTCTCATGTGACCCTCCCCAGGGACACCAGCCTCCAGGAAGCAAGACAGCACCTGGGGGCCACCAAGTGGGCCCGAGGCTATCAGCGATGATGTCAAGGGGTGACTTAGGGGATCTTCACCCCCTTACAGTCCCCCAAAGACAATCTCTGTGAAAGGAGAGAGAGGAAGGGCGGGCAGGCGAGGCCAGAGCACCCCCGGAGGACCAGCAAAGCCGGCAGACTGGCTCCCCTACCAAAGCCCAACTGCCAACACAAGGGGCCTGGGCACAGCGGGCAAGGCCCCGCCTTCCGAGCCGCCCTCTGCACGACCACCCGTTCAGACCTTTTCCATCCTCTGCCAATGAGCAAAGCCTGCCCTTCGCTGCCCGTCCACTGCCAAGCTCACATCATACTCCAGAGAGAACCAAAGAAGCCGTTCGGAGGGACTGTCCTCACCATCCCGCTGCCAAACACACAAGCTTTTCCACAGTGACCAACCCCAGGTGGAGGCTGCAGATGTCAGCCCAACGGCCTTCTGAAGCCAGTGTCCCCATTTCTACCTGCCAGTGTCCCCATCTCCACCTTCCAGTGTTCCCCCGCCTGCAGTGTCCATGGAGGCGCCTCCCTCCACCTGTGCCCAGACCCATTCAAAGGACCTGTCAGGCCCTCCCAGTTCTGAATGCTCCCTGGGCATCTGCAAACCCTCCAGCCAATGATCGGGTGAGTCAGTGAGTTTATCTTATTATTTTTTTAACACCAAGCTTTACAATCTCACATTCCGGAGTCCCTGGGGCTGCTAAGTTTTGCAGGGAGGAGCTGCAAGCCTGCCCCACTTCCTGCAGCATCACAGTGCCCCCTAGTGGGAGGTGATCCAACTGCAGCTGTTGGCACCAGCCCACTCCCTGCAGGCCCCTCTGCAACTCTCCCCTCCCACGCAGGGAGACACTAGCCCCAGACAGGAGTCCCTTCCATCCTGCCTCCCGCACACGCAAGTGTACCAGGACACATTAAGCCCCACGGTTGCAAAGGGTTAGCGGGGGCTGGGAAAGCCGTACATAGGGCTCCTGGGAAGTCCACTGCTCACGTATCATCCAGGCCTCTGCTGTGGCCCACACTACATGTATGATTATTGAGTCAATAATACTTCTGCAGGGTCCAAGGCCTGCGCAAACTGTACAAACCTGGATTCTTGTCTGGGCTACGGTGTAGACGGTCCAGCTCTGCATTTCAGATCTGGAAAGCGTTCAGGATGCCCCTGCACCATGAGCTAGCAGACGCTCTTGAATCCCCCAGTCCTACCGTTTCCTATCCCCAGGCCTTTGCTCTTCTTCCTGCCTGGGACACGTTCTCTGGCCTTCCCATGGCTCAGTCCTTTTCTCCTCCAATCTCTATTTACCTGTCACTACTCTCAGATATCACTCTCTACACCCTGTGGTTTATTTCCTGAAAAGCTCTAAGCAGGATCTGTCATCATCTTGCTTATCTGGTTGTACATCTAATGCCTCTCCCCGCGGTCTCCCCTCACCTCATCAGGAAAGGATGGTGTCGTCCCTGCTGACTGTGGTTCTTTGGTCCTCATCCCTGTGCCATCCCATTACAGGCAGCCAAAACCAATGACTCACGTGGGCTCGAATGGAGAACGTGGGAAGGATCAGCGTCCAGATCAAGAAGACCTGAGCTCCCTGAGGAAACCCAGCAGGCCAAGCTCCCCTACAGCCAGGGCTTCCCTAAGTGCAGTCACAGCTCTTCCATCACATGTGAGTGACTCTTGGACGGAGCTTACATTTGTTACAGTTACATGTTTGTTTTAATGTATTTTAGGAAACTGGAACTAGGACATCACCTTCACTTCACAGATTTCATTGCTGAGGGTGAGGCCTCACCACATGGCAAACGCAGAGCATGGTGAGCGTTCAGTAGGTAAGAGTACGGATGGCACATGAATACAGAAGAACAGCGAGAGATACTTTGATGATTGAAGTCTAGGAGAGCCTCTGGCTCAAAGCAATGCCGGCCGGGCCGAAGGGAATCCAAGCCAGAGTGATGTGGACCTACACTCATCCGACAAACAATTATTAAGTGCCCACTGTTTGCTAGCCATTGCGCTAGGCACAGAGGCATGGCTCCAAATAAAACGGATGTAGCATGAAGCCTCTAGTGTGGCGGAAGAGACAACAGACAAATCAATGGAGAATTCCAATGTGCGGTGAAAGAAAAGGACAGCAAGCATAACGAGGGAACTGCGTAGCCAGAGAAACCCGGAGGGGACATCTCAGAAGGTCAAGAGGTGGGTATAGGTTTGGGTGAAAAGACCAAGGAAGACAGGAAAAGACAACAGGATAAGAAAAAACCACGTATGGAAGAGGTAAGGTGGTATTGCAGAGGAGCTACAAATGTATCAGCAGATGACACTGGTCGCAGGAAAAAGCAGAACTAGTGATACAGAAAATTAAAATCGGAACACACCTGAGTCTGATCTTGGGCTTCTCAAGGAAGGGTCTACAAGATTGAACTGGTGAGGGAGGAGGAATCATGGAAGACAGAACTGTCATAGGCAATGCACGTCTGCAATGTTACTGAGGAGGAAATCTGAAATAGGACAGAGTGATGGGCCAAGATTCCATTAAAGAGGTACTTATGAAGATAAAAGATGGTTATGGGGATAGATCAAAGGCCAGCTTAGTCCTAACGAAATAAAACCCACATCCAGGAATCCATCCATCCATCCATCCATCCATCTATCATCCATCCACCCACCCATCATCCATCCAACCACCCACCCATCGATCCATCTATCCTCCATCCACCCATCCATCCACCCATGCACCCATCATCTATCTATACAAACACATATCATTGAATTCTATAAATTCAGACCAGGACTTTGCAGCACCAAAGCTAGAAAAACAGAGATTATCATCTATAGAGTTTTGCAGGAAAAAAAGGATTGTGACTTTCAGTACTGAGCCAATTTGCTTGTGAAGGCAAAAGAAAAGCATTACAAGATGTGCAACAGCTTTAAAAGCATTCCACCTCTCTCTCCAAAAAGTTCCCTGAAAATGAAAGCAATGACCTGCCCGATGGTGAGAAAGAACCCGAGAATGAGGAAGTTGTGCATGAAAGGGCCATGACTGGGATCAAACCAGTGGGAAGTCCAGATTACCCACAAACTCTGCTCCTAATGTCATGATTTTCCTTTCAGAAATTCAAAAAATTAATCAACAATAAAGTTAAAAAATTAGTAATTTGATCAATCAACCCCAACATCCCAGATTCAATCAACGAAGAAGTTGGTGACAGAGGAAGGAGGGGAGGGCGGCAGGGTGTGAAAGTGTGTGAGGCTCTCTCCCAGAGGACACTGCCTCCTCATTTGCTCAATGGGAGCAGAGTGTAACGAACAATTAAAAACAGGACATGTACTTTCCAAAACACTGGAAAATAAAGAAGCAAAGAAAATGCAGTTTGTATAACAAAGGAGACAGGAAAGGAAAGCCGGGGGTGAGGGGGGGCAGCCAAAATTGTAGAGCCAGAGGCCAGAAGTGTATGAGTAGGAATGACTGTGGAAATATTAAAAATTACTGAAAACAGGCGAAACACCCTAATTTTTAAAAACAACAACAATCAAAGATTTCTCATTCTAAAGTAAAACCTAGTCATTTTTGTGTTTACAAGACTACCCCAGGACACAAGGACAGGAACATTTTATATGAAAATGGAGAGGTTCAGATACATTAGGATTCATGATATTAATACCAGAAAAAGACGAATCCAAGGCAAAGACACTGAATGAGACAAAGTGGATCATTTAGTATCAGTAAAGGGCCCAAGTCACAGCGGGACTTCATCTGCCACGGTGGCTCAAACACAGTGTTCATCTCCACTCCCTCTCAGTTACCACTAAATTGATAGTGAATGGATAAAAAAATAGAAAGTCAACACATTAAGAGAAAGGGTAAGGAGTCGCTGGCAGACAATGAAGAGAGACATATTTTTGGAAGAAGGGAGGCTGATGTGTGAGCGTATTGGAAGAGAGAGCCAAAACCTAAGTGGCTTGGGGAGAGGCGAGGTCACTAATGAGAAGAAAGTGGATTCTTGCTACAGAATTTTCTGGAATTGGAGCCACCAGGGAGCCTGGTGGGGCGAGAGGCACAAGTGAACATATAGTCAGGACCCAAGATCTCTAGAAGCAGCAGCTATGCAGCAAAGCTTGCCCACAACCCCACAGCCCTACCCAGGCCACTGCCCTGCTCCTGTTAGGGTCAGGGGAGGAGCACGTTATGGCCCACACCTGCCGAGCCGGGCAGCCCCGCTACACCCTCCCGGCCCAGGCCAGAACACTGACAGGCAGGCCCACCTAGGTCAGGCTGACAAGCAGAAGCTCCCTAACCAGTCAAGATTTCGAGCACTATCTACCAAAAGCATAATTTATTAAAAGAAAAGCTGTCACGTCCCATTGAAATCCATTATCATTACATTTAATACAAAATCATAATTCAGCACAGAAATAGGTCAGAAGAAAAAAAATGATCATCTCAACAGATTCCGGAAAGGCACTTAGTAAATTCAACATCCATTACTAATCAAGAAAAAAATAATCTTAAGAAACCAGGAAGGCTGCCTCTTTAACATTAAAAAAAAAAAGAACATCTATCTCAAACCCACAGGCACCAGCATACTGAAGGATGAAGAAATACCAACGGTTAACATTTACCGAGAGCCATGGGGCGTACTTTCCCATGTACTATCTCATTTAAACCCCATCACCCTCTCGCCAGGTAGGTATTTGTATTAGCCTGATTATTCACGTAAAGAAATTTGATGCAGAGACACAACCGGCCCAAGGACCCAAGGTACTGATCAGTGAAGCCAGGCTATAAACCCAAGCATTTTTGACTCGAGTGACTTCATGCTCGTAACCCACAGGCTCCGAGTCTCATTAAAGTTAGGCAAGACAAAGATGCCTCCTAACACAATTAATATTTAATACTGTTCTATAATTTATAGGCAGCTCAATTAAACCTTTAATAAATGGAGAGATGGTAAGTCATAACGTTAGAAAGACATCCATTCTTCTCAAATTAATCTATAAATCAAATGTAGTAGCAATCTAAATCCCAAGACGATTTGGAAAATCGAATTTGACATTACAATTACGAAGTTTCTTTTGGATGAATAAATTAAAGATAAGAGCTAATGCATCGTGCTTGAAGGAAGAATCACAGGCAGGAAACTATAATGTCACCCAATATATACTGTGAAGCTATGGTAATTAAAACAGTGTGGTTCTGGCTTGGGAACAGGCAAATGCATGGGCAGAATCTGAAATCAGAAAGAAGCACAACTATGTGAAAAGCGCACGGTAAAGTGGGCACGTTAAGTCAGCTGGGAAATTACGGCTCATTGGGACTTTGTTGGGGACAATTAGCAAATCATGGGGAGGGGGGAACAGAATCAAGTTTCTTCATTCACCCCTACACCTATGTGAATTCAAAATGAATGAAGTAATTCAAAGTGAAAAAGAAAACAGTGGAGTAAGGGGTTAAAATATCAGTAAATATGTATATATTCTTGAGAACTGCGAAGGCTTTATATTCATAATACCAAAGGAAGAAAGCAAAGAAAAATATTTTAATACAAGCACATAAAAATTCTAAAGTTTTGGGTGACCAAAAAAAAAAATCACCATGAGGGGAATAAAATAAAATGCAGAGGAACAAACTGTGCTCTGTATATAATAGATAAATACTTAATATCTGTAATAAATAGAGTTTTACAGATCAGTAAGGAAAATACCCCACCAGAAAACGGAGGAAAAGACAAACACAATTCCCGAAGACATAAAGTTGGAAAGGTATTAAAACTCATCAGGTATCAAAGAAACACAAATTAAATCCAAAGAAGACAGCATTCTGACCTATGACAAAAATCAAGAATTACTTAGCGTTATCCGCGGTACACGGAAACCTGCTAGGTTTCGCGTGTAAGTTTAAAGTTTATGGAAGTCAATCTTCAGAAGTTCTTGTGTTGAAATGTGAAGACACTTGCAGATACTTGTATTTTTTTTTTAAGATTTTATTTATTTATTTGACAGAAATCACAAGTAGGCAGAGAGGCAGGCAGCGAGAGAGGAGGAAGCAGGCTCCCCGCTGAGCAGAGAGTCCAATGCGGGGCTCGATCCCAGGACCCTGGGATCATGACCTGAGCCGAAGACAGAGGCTTTAACCCACTGAGCCACCCAGGTGCCCCCAGATACTTGTATTTTAAGGATACGCAACAACCGTTTAAATTGGTAAAAGATAATACTAGAAACAACCTAAATGTCTATGCATTTAATGAACTGCTATGCTGTGATTATAGATAATGTTTTGGAAAATAAAACATGGGGAAAACACTGGTTTTCAACTGGCAGGAAAAAAAAAAGTCAGAAACCACTACATGCACATGATAGCTGGTCTCCAGGCGTGCAAGTGTGTTACGTGGCTGTCAGAAGGAAGGACACAGCTACCCTGCGATATTCTGGTATCCTTGACCTCTCCCAACCGTAGGTATAAACAGATGACCTGCCGTTCCTGATGACTTTCCCTGAAAGGTGTGTGCAACGGCCTGCTCTTTACTCGATACTCACACAAAACCCTTCTGCACTTGGCTCCCAAAGCATTTACAAATTTTATTTATTTTTTGGAAGATTTTATTTATTTATTTGACAGAGAGAGAGAGAGATCACGAGCTGGCAGAGAGGCAGGCAGAGAGAGAGGGAGAAGCAGGCTCCCCGCTGAGCAGAGAGCCCGATGCGGGACTCGATCCCAGGACCCTGGGACCATGACCGGAGCTGAAGGCAGAGGTTCAACCCACTGAGCCACCCAGGCGCCCCGCATTTACAAATTTTAAATAGGAAAATTCAGTACAGAGAAATAGTCCATTTTAGCCAAATGACCTATAACAGAAACTTCAAAAAGAAAAGAAGGTGTAGATGCATCAAATACACTGGATAACACATAAGTATATGAGGCTGGGCCTCCAGGAAGGAAAACGAGAGGGCTAAGAGCTGGGAGGAAACTCATTTTCCATGACTTACCCTTTTTGCAGGCTTTGACTTGTTTTTTTTTTTGTTTGCTTGTTTTTGTTTTTTTTTTTTTTTTTTTTCAAATATGCTTTTTTTTTTTTTTTTTTTTTTTTTTTTTTTTTTTTAGAGAAAGAAAGCACACACTTGCAAGCAGGAGGGGCAGAGCAAGAGGGAGAGAGAGAATCCTCAGCAGACCACACGCCCAGGGCAGAGCCCAACGTGGGGCTCGATCCCATGACCCTGAGATCATGACCTGAGACGACATCAAGAGTCGGACACTTGACTGACTGAGCCACCCAGGTGCCCCTCAAGTGCATTTTTTCCCCCCAAATGAAGGGTGTAGAAGAGGAAAGATAAAGGATTTAGAGCCAGGCATGTGTAAGTCTGAATCTCTGTTTTGCCACTCCTTCATGTGCAGCATCGGGCAAGTCACTAACCTCTCTCTGAGCCTCAGTTTCCCCATTAAAGGGGGAGAAAAGAGAAGTTAGTCTGCAGGACTGCGGGGAGGATCGATGATGTCTGGAAATTTCCCAGTCTGGTGGCTGGTGCGTAGTAGGTGCTTGTTGGTTGTAGTTCTTATGATTAATCCTGTACCTGCCTGAGACTGTCGGGAGAGCTGGAGCAGAATCTAATTATCCGTGTTGGAACAAAGCCAGGATACCTGAGTCTTGCAAAACACGCTGTTGAATGTTCAATCAAGATATGGAAGTACACATAGCCACAGAACATACCCAGTGCTTCCCCCAGGGCTCGGGAAGTAAAATGCATTTTACCATGGCACATCTGCTCGTTTTTTAAAATTCCACAACTAATTAACCAGAATCCTCATCAGCAATCTCCTTGTGGATTAACTAAACATGTCAGCAAACCCTGGTCCTTCTCTGTTAAATACAAGCAATTTCTTCTACCCACTAGCGCCTCCAGCAAGATGCTGAATGCCTGGGGAGTTGAACAGAAAGCAAAATCCAACTTTTACTTAACCTACTGGAAGGAATTTCTCATGCCGGAGGTCAGTGTGATAGCTCTTGAAAATGAGGAAGGCACACATACTTAGCAGTTAAACCCCATAGGCTCTGCAGTCGGTCTAATATGATTTCTAATTGATCACCCCCTCGACTGAAAAGTCACTGGTAAGTTACTTGATTCTCTGGAAGCCTCATTCTTCTTATCTGTGAAATGGGGCCAATGATGGCGCTTTACCCCATAGGATTATTCTAACAGTTAAGGGTCAAGATGGATAAGAATTAAGTGTATACTTTACATCAGTGGTGCGCAGCAAGGCCTCAAAACACACAGACCTATGTGCTTTTTGTAAGAAGATCCAAAGGGAGGATAATGTCCTCATGAGTGCAATGGAGAAAAGGATGTATGATGTACATACAACTTTGTGCAGAGAGATGCGGGACGTACGTAGCTGCGCTTTCTTTAAGGAACCCTGTAAATGGCCAGAAAAAAGAGTTGCAAAGAACCACCACATTGTCCTCTGCTTATACATGATTTGCTTATTAAGTACCTCCAAGACAAAAAGTGAGGAAAACTGTTTAAAGGTATGATTCCATTATAATCAAAGCAATTTCCTAAAACTAATGTAATAGTGTGTGTCCACTACATTTCAACAGAAAACAAAACCACAAACATTTCAATGGTTTTGAGGGGCAAAAAAATACAGCAATGCTCCTTTAAGAAGAAATTCCCTTTAGAAAACCCCAAAGTCTGATTATTACTGTGATTATCAAATGGGATCTCTCATATATCAACACTATTCAAGGGATGGGCTGTCATATAAATGTGATTAATTATTATTTAACTCTACACACTTATTCGAAAAGTAATTTTCTAATTAGTTAAGGAGGTCAAAGGAGAGATATCAGAGGCTTTTTTCCTCTTTCTGATTGTACAGGATTGTCTTGAGGGAGACAAGGGTTTTTCCTTATAGCACCAAGAATCTTGAAATGGAAGAAGGGAGCCACTATTTAACAGCTACACCTTCAAATCAAACCTAAAAATAGCCATTGCTCCAAAGGCAGTTCTTTGTTCTATTTTTTTAAAGAAATATTTTTGTCAAAAGTCCATTATTTTCCAACTGAGAGCCTTTCCCCTAAGGTTAGGTACAAGACAAGGATCTCCACTTTCACCAGGTCTCTCCAGCACAGCCCAGGAAGTCCTAGCCACAGCAATCAGACAACAAAAAGAAATAAAAGGTATCCAAATCAGTAAGGGAGGATAAAACTTTTACCATTTGCAGAGGACACGATACTATACAGAGAAAACCCAAAAGACTCCACCAAAAAAACAGGTAGAGCTGATAAATTAATTTAGTAAAGTCATAGGCTACAAAATCAATCTACGGACATCTGTTGCATTTCTGTACACCAATACTGAAGCAGGAGAAAGAGAAATAAACAATCCCATTTACAATTGCACTAAAAATAATAACATACCTATGAACAGACCTAACCAAGAGGTGAAAGACCTGAACGATGAAAACAAAAAAAATGCTGATGAAAGAAACTGAAGAGGACACAAAGGAGCGGAAAGACCTCCCTTCCATGCTCATGGACTGGAAGAACAAATATTGTTAAAATGTCTACACAACCCAAAGCAATCTACACAAGTCATGCAGTCCCTATCAAAATACCAACAGCGTTTTTCACAAAACTAGAACAAAAGATCCTAAAATATGTACGGAACCACAAAAGACCCCGAAGAGCCAAAGTCATGTTGAAAAAGCAAACCGAAGCTGGAGGCATCATAATTCCAGACTTCAAGTTATACCCCAAATCTACAGTAATCAAAACAGCATGGTACTGGAACAAAAACAGACACCTAGATCAACATAATAGAACAGAAAACCCAGGAATAACCCCGGAATTATACGGCCAATTAACCTTCAACGAAGCAGGAAAGAATATACAATGGGAAGGAGACAGTGTCTTCAACAAAGGGTGCTGGGAAAACTGGGTGGAGACATGGAGAAGAATGAAACTGACCACTTTCTTACACCATATGCAAAAATATACTCAAAACGGATAAAAGACCTAAATGTGAGACATGAAACCATAAAAATCCTAGAAGAGCACACAGGCAGTAGTTTCTCTGACATTGACTCTAGCAACATTTTTCTAGGTATGTCTCCTGAGGCAAAGGGAAATAAAAGCAAAAATAAACTATTGGGACTACATTAAAACAAAAAGTGTCTGTACAGCAAAGGTAACAGTCAACAAAACTAAAAAGCAACCTACTGAATGGGAGAGGATATTTGCAAATGATGTATCTGATAAAGGGTTAGTATCCAAAATATATGAAGAAATGGTACAGGGGCACCTGGGTGGCTCAGTCAATTAAGTGTCTGACTCTCATTCAGCTCAGATCAGGATCTCAGTGAGATGGAGCCCCACGTCGGGGTCCGCACTGGGTGTTGAACTGGCTTAAGATTCTCTCTCTCTCTCTGCCGTGCCCCTCATATTAAAAAAAAAAAAAGATACAACTCAACACCCAAACAACAATCCAATAAAAAATGGGCAGAAGATGGGGCGTCTGGGTGGCTCAGTTGGTTAAGCCTCTGCCTTTGGCTCAGGTCATGATCCCAGGGTCCTGGGATCAAGCCCTGCATTAGGCTCTCTGCTCAGCGGGAGCCTGCTTCTCCCTCTCCCTCTGCTTCTCCCCCTGCTTGTGCTCTCTGGCTCTCTACCTCTGTGTCAAATAAATTAAAACCTTTTAAAAAAATAAAATAAAAATGGGCAGAAGATGTGAATAGACATTTCTCCAAAGAAGACATAACAGATGACCGAGAGACACATGAAAAGACGCTTATCAGCCCTTATCATCAGGGACGTGCAAATCAAAACCACCTCACACCTGTCAGAATGACTAGAATCAAAAACTAAAGAAAAAGGCAGTGTTGGCGAGGATGTAGAGAAAAAAGAACCCTCTTGCCCTGTTGCTGGGAACACAAACTGGTGCAGCCACTATGGAAGACGGCATGAAGGTGCCTCAAAAAAGTTAAAAACAGAACTACCCTCCTATCCGGCAACTGCACTCCTGGGTATCTACTGCCCCCCCCCCACCAATGCAAAAACACTAACTCAAGGGGCACATGCTCCCCATGTTTACAGCGGCATGGTTACAACAGTCATGTTATGGAAGCAGCCCGATGTCAATCAGAAGGTGAATGGATACAGAAGACGTGTTACATATAAACAAAGGAATACGATTCAGCCATAAAAAGAATAAAATCTTGCCATTTGCAGCAACACGGATGGAGCTAGAGAGTGTAATACGAAGTGAAATCAGAGACAAAGACCACAGGATTTCACTCATACATGGAATTTGAGAAACAAAACAAATGAGCGAAGGAAAAAGAGAGACAACCCAAGAAACAGATTTTTCCACCCAAGAAACAGACTCTTAACTACAGAGAACAAGCGGATGGTGACCAGAGGGGAGGTGGGTGGGGGGACGGGTGAAACAGACAAAGGGGATTAAGGAAGGAACTTGCTGGCGTGAGCCGGGGTGACCTGTGGAAGTGCTGAATCATGACGACACTGGGATGAAAAATAAACACGTAATTTTTTAAAAGTCCATTATTTCCCAGGGAAAGATTATAGGCAAATTCCCAAACGCCAGGTCTTAACCCCACCTCCTTAGTTATGGTTAAACACGCACACACACAACCCCAAAATAAACCCCGCGAAACCCCCACAAAAAACCAAAAGACCTACTGAATGTGTAAAGCATGATCCCAAGGAATGTTTCAATGGCGTAAGCACTCGGGCCTGGGTGGCAGCCCAGTGTCTCCCGCTGTGAGGTCAAGGCACACGGAGCAAGCCACGACAGCTCTCAGACTCAGTTTCCACACGTAAGAAATGGAGAAAGTCGTGTACTTCTGAGATGCATAGTTTTATGTGTCAGTTTGCCTGGGATGTGGGAGGCCCAACTAGTTGGTTAAACAGTATTTCCGGGGGTGTCTGTGAGGGTGCTTCTGGAGGAGGTTAGCATTTGAACACAGAGTAAATCCTGAGTAAAGAGACCCACACCATCTGATCTGGAATAAAAAAAGAAAGCAAAGGAAGGGTCAATTCTGGAATAAAAAGGCAAAGGAAGGGTCAATTTGTTCTCTGCTCCTGAGCTGGGAGGTCCAGCCTTTCCTGCCTCCCGACCTTGGGGCTCCTGGTCCTCAGGCCTTCAGGCTTGGACTGAATTTCTCACCAGCTTCCCTGGTTCTCCATTTTGCAGACAGCAGATTGTGGAACTTGTCAGCCTCCATCACCGCGTGAGCCAATTCCTATAATAAATCTCCTCTTATATATAATCTATATATATCCTATTGGTTCTGTTTCTCTGGAGAACCCTGACAAATACAATTTCTTACAAGGCTTCTGTGAGGATTAAATAAAATGTATATAAAATGTTAGTGCAGTGCTCCCGCATGCAGACGATGTAATAATGTTCTGCTCAGCCTCCCTTCCTACTTGTTATCATTGTCACTGTGTTTGATTTCGGTTGGGCAGATTTATCACCCAAATTTTTAAGTCAGAACCTTTCATTGTTCTCTGCGCTTCCTCCTTTGTCTGTTTTCAGAAATGCACGTGTGCACGTATGTGTGTTTCCAGGTTTTTCTATTCGTGTTACTGTTATTTGTATTTTGTGACCATTTCGTATTTGTATATTGTCTTTGTGTTGTATGTCGGGTAGACACATCTATGTGTGTCTAGAGTGTAAAGGAAGACGGGTCGATCTCCATTTCCAGGATGCAACGGTCATTATAGTTTCAACTCCTTCCTTCAACAGTCACTGAGAAGCCGGCTTGGGGTGGGGTGCGCCAGGCGCTGTCCTTGGTGCTGAGAGCAAACATCCGGCCTGAAGGAAGAAAGGCTCGCAATCTCGCGGGGAAGACAAACAGCTACAGAAGGAGGAGAAATGCCGAAGGTGAACACGTGCTGAACGTGCAGTGAGGGCAAGTAAGGGGAGGACGCGTAACTCTACTCCAGAAAGTACAAAAGTCCGAAGACTTCTCATGGAGCAGATGTGGAACTTGAGAAGTAGGAATGTGCCCAATGGGCAAGGGGAGGGAAAGCATCCAGTGGAAGCAGGGCGTGTGAGCAGGCATGCGGCGTTCTAGGGCAAGAGAGCTCAGGGTGGCAAGAACGAAACGGGAGGGGGCCCCTGGGTGGCTCAGTGGGTTAAAGCCTCTGCCTTTGGCTCAGGTCATGATCCCAGGGTCCTGGGATCGAGCCCCATGTCAGGCTCTCTGCTCCATGGGGAGCCTGCTTCCCCTTCTCGCTCTGCCTGCCTCTCTGCCTACTTGTGATCTCTGTCAAATAAATAAATAAAATCTTAAAAAAAGAAAAAAGAAGGAAACGGGAGTATGATGCAGCAGGTGGAAGTCAGGGGGAAAATTCAGGTGGGGGCCAAACACAGGCGTGCCTTTCAGGGCATCCTTTGGAGTCTGACCTCTACATGGTAGTTGACAGGTAGCCATTGTAGGAGTGACAGCACGACTGTGCCACGATCAGATTCACACTTTAGAATGGGGCCAGAGAGACAACATATATGAGAAGCCCAACGAGCTGGTTTTTGGGGAAGTGGAGAGCCTGTGTCCCACCTTAATAAGGCAGCTACTCCTCAGTGGCAGGAACTGCTGCTCTACAGGCTTCAGGAGTGCGGACATGTGAGCTTCATGTGAATAGCTCAGTATTTAGATGCTGACATCTAATGACTTTTAGAAAACCATCATGTAGACCAAAAAAAATCATATGCAGAGCGTGGTGATGGCTCAAGACATCCAAAACGCTCAAGACGCCTTGATGGCCCAAGACGTCCCCTGATGGCAGTGTGGATGGGGGAGATGATGGAAGGAAGGAGACATGTGTGCAGGCTTCATACAGCAGGAATGATGAAGGCTTGAAGTCACCGTGTGGTCGGAGAGGGAGCATGAGGTGTGTGTGTGGAAAGTTGAGTCTAGGTGGCTCCGACTTTTGACTCAAAGGGCAAAGGGAGGAAAACGGACACTCGCCAAGGTAGGGAATATGAGAGGATCAAGAGGGTAAGGGGCAGGCGGAGGGGCTTATCAGCTCAGGCTTTGGATGACAGAGTTTCGGATGAAGAGGAGATCATTTACAGTCGGCACCGGGAAACCCAAGTCAAGAGAGCAGAGGTGATCTGGAAGGTTGGCCCTGAGGGGTGCAGCCTGGAGGAGCTCCTCCAGAAACATACTGAATGATGAGAGAACCATGGGAAGCACAAGAGCTTGATGGGCCGGCACAGGAAGGCGATCCGGGCAGAGGACTGAGAAAAGAGGAGAACCAGGAACACGTGACTGCCGGTTGCCCCCTAAAGCCTATTACCCCTGCCTCCTCAGGACTAGAGCCTCTGGTTTCAGCTGCATGTGGGCCCGCCAAGACTACACTTCACAGCCTCCCTTGCAGCTCAGGGTGGCTGCTGTGTCTAAACAAGCCAGATGCGAGCAGACGGGACGTGTGTCCACACCGCACGCCCCCACACATGCCTACACCTTGCTTCCTGCTGAGCCACTCTGGACCACGGGGGTAAGAACGATACTCCAGGAGTAGAGGCCCAACAAGGCAGAAATGGGGCAGGTCCCTGATTGGGGCTGTGGAACGGAGCCTCATCGTGCTGGCCCTGGAGTCTCCCCACACCGGTAAGTAAGAGATGCATAAGCTTCCGTTTTGGCCCGGTCAGTGTTAATCTGGCTCTGTCCATAATTTAACTGACCCTCTGGTGAAGTGGAAGCCAAAGGATAACAGTTTCCAAAAGGAGCAAGATGGTCAGTCATGTCTAATGTTGTAAACAAGCCAAAGAAGTTCTTGAAAAAGTAGCCCTTGGGGGCGCCTGGGTGGCTCGCTCATTAAGCCTCTGCCTTCGGCTCAGGTCATGATCCCAGGGTCTCGGGATTGAGCCCCTGCATCAGGCTCCCTGCTCGGCGAGAAGTCTGCTTCTCCCTCTTCTACTCCCCCTGCTTGTGTTCCCTCTCTTGCTGTGTATCTCTGTCAAATAAATAAATTTTTTAAAAATTTTTAATAAAAAAAAAAGAAAAGAAAAAGTAGCCCTTTTGTTTATGAGATCATGGGTGGTCTCAGCAAGAAAGGAGTGTAAGGGCATGGGTCCGCTGGTCGGTTCTGAATGAGAAAGACGACCCGTGACGGTGTTAGGGAGTGTCTGGGTTCGATGTCCCCCCAGAAAGCGTCATGGAGACAAGGATCTGAGTGCAAGAAAGGTGACACTGAATGCAATAAGGTGATGTGAACTTACCGGAAGGTGATATAAGGAGACACCAGAGAACAGGAGAAGGAGGGGAGGACAGAAAGGCCAACAACAGAACCGTTATCAAGCCAGCTGCGACCGTGGGCAACTGCAGTGCGATCCTGCTGGGAGCTCTGGGAGACGGTAGGGAACACACCCCAGAGCCGTCCCAACGGAAGAACAAGAGCAAGAACGCTAGAGCATCTATCCACCGAGCCTCCGTCTGTTGTTGATGGAGTGTGGTCTCCAGGGCTGGAACCCGCCAGCATTACGACCGCCCTCTTGAGGCCACACGTGCCTCTGCCGAACCTCAGCCCGCACTGTGTGCAGGCGGTGACCAGACAGGGGCTTCTCCCAGAGCACACACCAGGGAACCAGGTGGGCGGGAGACGGGGATCGAGGTCAGCTGCTGAAGGACGGATGGCAAAGGTGCAGCAGAGGACTTTCAGCAATGGGAAAGTTCTGAAATGACCCTGGGAGCTGGGTGTGGGGGGCCAGCAGGCGCGCACCAAAACAAATGCTCAGAAATGCCAGGGCCTCTGATGAAGACTGTGACTCAGAATCCCAGAGTGGAATCAATGATCACACGAGCAGCTTTACGATGGGAGTTTATGAAATGGCACAGGAGAGGGGGGCAAAGGTCTCCTTGCATTCTTCAGTTTGTTTTGTTTTTAAATTCATGAAAACAGAAGCCACTTTGCACCAGGCCCACTACGCTTCATGCTGTGCGAGAGCTTTCCTGCCCAAGGGTGCCAGGCCAGCAGGGAGGCGGGGGCGGGGGGCAGGGAGGCGGAAATCCAGGCTCCATCTGGTTCCCCACACTGCGATTCACCAGATGCAGCCGGGCTCACCAGGAGTGGGGCCTCTGTCTCTACTCCAGGAGGCTGGCGCCGGCCCTGGGCCACTCACAAAGGGACCCGATCCACCAAGGTTCAGGGCCGAACGGAGATCTCTAAAGGGGGGTCATCAAGGCCCCATGTCAACAGAGTGATGCGAGCACCCCCTTACCTTCCTGCACCCCTCCCCAAGTTATACTTGCCAAGAAAGATTTTCTGCCTATTAGTATCGGAGAGAGCAAAGAAAAGCTATATTTCAGTTTGTTTATTGCTCTAAAGCATCTGTTACTTTGCTATGTTTTGCAGGGAAACCTGGTATCTCATACTCATAAACAGGCTGCTCTGGGTTTAATTGTGCAGCTAACTTGAGCTATCAGATGGGATCTGTGGTGGCCTAGAAAGGTTTTTGAGGGAGAAGCAAATGAGCCTCGAGGGCTCCTTTGTTTAGAAGATAATCTACGTGCTAACTGTACCCCTGAAAAGAACGCACAGTCAGCTCTGTCTTGGGGTGCAAGGGAGCCTGCGCCCCCACGAGTCACGAGAAGGCAGCTGAAATCTCTGACTCCCAGCCTTTTGGTGTCCCGTGACTGGCGACTGCGCCAGCCCTTCTGCGTCGCTCCCTAGATCTCGCCTGTCCCTGACTCACCACGGCGAGGCAGGTGCCGCTCCTCCAGTGAAAGGCCCCACTGTATCCCCAGCATAAGAGCACCTCTGGTAAAAACCCAGGACCAAAAGGAATCCCCAGGGACACACAGTGAGGCCACTCTAGTAGGAAGTGAGGGCAAGAGCCCCGGGTTCTAACACTCCCTTCTTCCTGGGGTTTTCCTTGCTTCTGTGAACTCCCCCTCCAGGGCCTTTGCAGGGGTTCTCCCGCATCCGAAGCGTCAGGGAACGAGGTCAGAAGAGTTTCCAAGTTCACAAAACCTTCGGTGGCAGGGGCAGAAATGGGGGCTCGGGTGGTGGTGGTGTTTTGCGTGAAGAGCGAAAAACCCGAGGGTTTAGACTAAGCTGAAGATGTCTCCAGCAACAAGGAATGACCGTCAAGGCCAGTGTCCCCATGGCATCGGACGCTCCCTAACGTTTCACAGGGGGTAACACAGACAGCAGGTTTTTTCCTCTCCGTTTCGCAGGTGGAACACTAAGGCTGGAGGAGGTACTGAGGTCATCCAGCTTGGAGGTGACGGAGGTCTGACCCTTCTCCGACCAAGCCAAAGCCTGTCCTGGAGGGTGAGACTGTGGGGCCTCTCCTCAAGATCCAGGGAAAAGATCTGAAAGTGACTCTCCTTCTGTTACGGAGTCCTGTGCCCAGGGCCACGGAGACTCCTGCCAAAACCTGCATCCTCTTGGGAAAGCACAGTGAATGAAGCTTCCGCTCTTCCTTCTGTCTTGGCAGGAGCTCCGATCTGAGTCAGACGGACCCGAGTCTGACGCTCAGCTCAAGCACTTTCTAGTGGGGCCTTGGGCACATGATTCAGCTACTCCGTTCCTTGGGCTTCTTTTACAGAAGATAGAGATGATAACAGTAACACTCTGTAGGGTTGTTGCTAGGATTAAATGAGATAGTATGGTGAGAGGAATCAGATCGTGTGAAGTCCCTAGAAGGTCCTGAGACACAACAAGCACTCTGTAAGTGTCAGACGTCTGAAGCCACTGTTACGTGGTCAAGTGTGGCTCAGCTTCTTTCTTGATCCTGTTTCTCTCTGTCTGTGACTGGCCTAGAATTGGGGGTACTTGTCCCACCTGAGGCAGGACCCACCTGTTCTGGTTTCCAGAGGCCAGACTGGAACCCTCTGGCTTTTTTCTCCAAGACCCAGAAGACAGCGAGGCAGTTGTAGGTCCTCTCTGTGGCCAGCTGGGTGGATGCCCCAATTTCTCCTGCAGGATGGCCCCTAAGTCAGGGTTAAGGAGGGACGGGTAGTTGCAGAATGCCTAGTTTTGATCTTGGGTTCAAGATGCACTCTGCAGGGCACCTGGGTGGCTCAGTGGGTTAGAGCCTCTGCTTTCAGCTCGGGTCAAGATCCCGGGGTCCTGGGATTGAGCCCCGCATCAGGCTCTCTGCTCAGCCAGGGGTCTGCTTCCCCCTCTCTGCCTACTTGTGATCTCTGTCAAATGAATGGATAAAATCTTTAAAAAAAGAAAAAAAGATGCACTCTGCAATCTAGCTTGAGCAGAACACAAGTAGAAATTACATTTTCAATTCCACTAAATTTAGTTGAGAACCAGAAGTGGGGAAGGGAGTGATTAACCTCAAATCTCAATAGAAAGGACATTCAACGACCATCTACTGTTTTATCCTCAAGCCAAAAACAACAGCAAAGATCCAGTCTGGTGGGTATTCCAACCACTGCAGTGACTTTCTAAAACAGCTCACTACCCACCCCCTTTTTTTGGATAACGGTACTTGTGATTCCTTGAACTTGGCATCCATCTTCCTAACACAGCGGGCCTTCCACGAAACACACTTCTATCACAGAACTCTTGTTTGAGCAAAATTGCTCCTATTCCCTCAACTCTTGCCCAATGGACCAGTTGTTCTGTTGTGTGTGTGCGTGCATGCGTGCGTGTGTGTGTGTCTTCTGGCTCTCCAATCTATCTGGCTTACCCTGAAGGGTGTGAAACACTTTGAGCGGTTAGGCTAATGTTCACAGCAGCACTTTCCTGATATACTGAGGCTGAGAAATGTTCTCCAGCTTTTTTTTTTTTTAAGATTTCATTTATTTATTTGAGAGACAGAGAGAGAGCAGGGAAAGGAGCAGAGGGAGAAGGAGAAGCAGGCTCCCTGCTGAGCCCAGAGACCGACACAGGGCTCGAACTCGTGATCCCAAGACCATGACCTGAGCCGAAACCAAGAGTCAAACGCTTAACCGACTGAGCCACCCAGGCACCCCTCTGAGTGTCTCTACTATCATTTCCTTTCACCCCATGACTCTCAGAGAAGGAAGCGCAAACGGTCAATGTGGCCGGGAGCTGGCATCTGTTGGCAGTTTATAATAATCTGCAAGCGTCACACAGTGATCCAAATTTGCCCCAAAGGGAGCATATGGTTAGCAGGGATGTTGCTATGACCTGGGAATCTGAACGCAGCTAAGTTCACCTGTCCCACTGATCCCCAAGACTCTCTTTGGAAATCCCCACATATGCTGTTTTTTTTTTTGAAAGAGAAGTGAGAAATAAAGATGTTCATGAGGAATTTCTCAATTATATGATTTTGGCAAGTTTTCCTAAACATCAACAGCCATGGGAAACAATAAGGACCAAGTCCCATGTGTCCCTGGTGCTGGAGCCTTCCGGCCGCCACTTTGCAACCTGGGTCACTGGCATTTTCTTCCTCTCTAGAGAGAGAAAGTGAAAGAGAACTCATGAGCAGGGGGGAGGAGCAGAGGGACAGGGAGAGAGAGAGAGAGAGGCTCTCAAGCAGGCTCCATGCTGAGCGCAGAGCCCAATGCAAGGCTTGACCTCACAACCCTAAGATCATGACCCGAGCTGAAACCAATAGTCAGATGCTCAGACAACTGAGCTACCCAGGAGCCCCAACATTTTCTTCCTTTCTTTTACCAGATGTCGGTTAAAGACCCATGAAACACCAGTAACCTGAGAGAATGCTGGGAGCAGAGAAGCAGGCAAACCACCCACAGTTCCTGCCATGCGGTCTTGCAAAGAACTAGATTAAGCGAAGAACCTAGGGCACAAGTCTCTGAGATGCTACAAAGTGTCTCCTCCAGCTTTCCAAGATCACTGGAAAGCCTTCTGTCTTCATTTTGGTGACAAGTTAGGATTGTGCCGAGGCAGTCACCCATCCCTACAGAAACCTTATTCCTGCTCCAGTCAAAAAAGCTCTCCTTTCCCTCGTTTCCTTCGCTTCTCTCCCCCTCACAGGGCCGGACATGCATTCTGGTATGTTCTTTGGGGGCCGGTGACCAAGGGGAGATGGGGAAACAGGGAGCGGGGAGAGACCGTGCAGGGGCAGGACCCGAGAGCAGCCCCCAGAGCTCGCCATGTTCGTGAGGGTTCCAGCACACCTCCTGACAGCACCAACGTCTGCACGTCCGACCACAAGGCAGGCCTCCCTGTGCAGCAGGGAAGGAAGGGGACCCTGGCAAGGTCCCAGAACGGTCAGGGGCAGGCACGCTGACCCTCCCACCAGCCTACAAGGTGCGTGGCTACTACGATTCCTATTCTGCAGACGAGCGAAGTGAGCCGAGGGAGGTCCCAAGATCACAGAATCCTTAGACGGTGGAGCGGGGGTCTGAACGGAGGTCTGTCCCTTGGTGCAAGTGATGGAGACTCCACCCAAACTAGCACAAACAACAGGGGGATTTACGGCCACACATTCTCTGATGGCAGGTGATCTGTCTGGATCCAGGGGCCCAAACAGGTCATCCCCATACGTGGGTCTGTCCCCATTACTCGGCTCTGCTGTCCTTGGTATAGTGGCTTCGCTTTGCAAACCACTCCCCAGTGTGACCGGCAGAGATGGGCGCTGGCACAGCTGGAGATCCCAGAGGAAAAGGGCCCACACACCGTCCCTTAGGGAGGGGCTGACTGGCCCGGTTGGAGTCACATGCCATCCCTGCAAATCTCAGCGGCCACAGAAGGAAGGTCCCTGACTGGCCAGCCTGGGTCGTGTACCCCCACCCCCCGGTGGCTGGGGCGCAGCCTCCTCTACTCATCAGTCAGGACTGCACGGCACAGAGCAAGTTCTCCACAGGAAAACCCCTGGGGTGGGCATCCAGCCACCTGCCAGCACGGCAGAGGGGACTCGGCCCCCACCCATGCCCACCACCTGCCTTTAGTCACCCAAGGGCGAGGCCCAGACACGCAGGACGCCCGGCAAGAACACATTCCACAAGGGGACCTCTGTTACCTCCCGCCCTGGGAGCTCAGTAACACCTGAAAGGACAGAAGGACAGTTCCTGACACAACGGTCCAGGCCTGTAGGGTGCTGGGCCTCGAAAGCTCCGGGGGTGGTCCACAAGATGTCAAAATTCCATCAACTCTGGCAGAATCCCAGGCTGGGTTTTGCTCAGAAAGCAGAGACTGGGTTTGGGGCTGTCTAGACACAGACGCTGGGTTGGTAATGACATAGTACTAATGTTCCACGTGTGGCCGGAGCCCAGACAGTCTGTTTAGATGGTCTTGACAACGGCTGGTGAGGAGGGCAGGTGCTCAGCTTGTGAAGATGGAGTACAAAATGGCTGACTGAATTTTTCACTAACCGCCCCCCCTACCCCCCGCCACTGCCCAAGATGGCTGTAGGGATATACAGATGGGGCTTTGGGGAAATGCCAGGAAACTGAACCCTCCCCCTTACTTCAGTGAATTCATCTCCAACCACTTGCCCTCTCCCTCTCTCCTTCCATTCCAGCCTCATGGGCTATTTTGCAGCTGAACACACCAGGCACACTCCTACCACAGGGCCTTAGCACATGATGTTCTCTGTGCACAGAAAGCTTCCCCTCAGATCTCCAAGCCTCCCTCTCCTTCTTCAAGTCTGTATTCAAATGTACCTTCTCAGGAAAGACACCCCGGACCACCTTATCTAGAAGTGTAACACTCCTCCCTCTGTGCTCCTTATCTCATTTCTTGTTTTACTTTTCTCTGCATCACTTGCTACCTTCTAATTACTCCACAATTTACTTGCCTCTGTTGTCTGAGTCACACTGTGCCGCTGCTTAATATCCCTCATCCGTTCCCCAAGGCTTACGGGTCTCCCACTGGGTGGGCTAATTTGGGGGGTCCTGGGGCTCAGCATCAATTAACACTGAGTCACAGACCAAAAAGGCTATTCCCCTTCCAACCTCTCCTGCTTAGCCAAGGACAAAGTCACAGTTTGGCATCTGCGTGTCTCTAACACCTGTTATTCTGCATTTTTAACAAAGAGAGAGCATGTCTCAGGCTCCGAGCCCATGGCCGGCAACAAGGTCTACTCAGACGTGAATAACACCATTTTGTTTCTGTTGTATCTACTTCTTTGACGAAAGATACCGGTTTTCCTTTCACCACAGCAAGAGAGAGTTTACTCGCTAAATAATTTAAATAGAAAATCCAAATGCCTGACACCAAGAAAAATCAACAAGGGGCTCCACGAACGACAGAAGTTTAAGAAATCGTCACGCACACAACCAGTTCTAAAAATCCTCACACGGCGCCCTCGGCCCATCGAGATCTGGTACTTGCTTCGATCCCACGGGTACCACGAACTCTCGACTCTGGAAATTCGGGAGGATTGAAGATTCCCCTGGGCACGCTTCCCACACCCCTGCCCAGCAGGCACGTCCTGACATTGTTCTCCAAGTGAACTCCTGCTCGTGCTTCAGAGCTTGGCATCACCTCCTCCGAGAAGCCCTTCGTTATCCCTCCGTGCACAACAGAGGCTGGCTGTCCTCCGCCCTCTCCGCTGTGCACCTCGCTGACCCCACACTTGCACGGCACTGTCTCACGACCCTTCCTCTCCTGCCCACCAGGCCCAGCACAGAGCCTGGCACCGACCAGACACCCAATAAACGCTAAAGGAGAGAGACACCGTCTCACGGACCCTGTGCAGGACAAGCTGCCAGCCTGCTGCTTCGGGGTCAGGGACAGATCTGGGACGCGATCCAAGCTGAAACCCACCGGCACCATCCTCAGGGTAAGCTGTGACTGTAGGACACACACTTGGAGTTTCAGATCCCCTCCCCGTGCTGGGACTCTCTCTGGCTGTCACAAAGGGACAATCACTCTCCTCTGTGCACGGTCACCCGGCCCACCGTGAGTGTTAGAAGGGACCTTCATTTCCTCGCCATGACAGCCATGTGGAAAGACCTCAGCCCGACTAACTCCTGGTCTCTCCCCCCACCCTCATGTTGCTCCTCACGGTGACTTAACTAGTTGGCCAGTTTG
Organism: Enhydra lutris kenyoni; assembly: GCF_002288905.1. Lineage (NCBI taxonomy): Eukaryota > Metazoa > Chordata > Mammalia > Carnivora > Mustelidae > Enhydra > Enhydra lutris. The sequence continues at coordinate 1,651,740 of NW_019154174.1, forward strand.
GGGGACGGTCCCAAGGACATGGTGGCCAGCACCCCTTCCCGGCCCCCCCCACACCTAGGGCACCACCCGCTCCTCGGGGCCATCAGTGCTGAGGGGCAGCCGGTGGGGGACACCTGCAGACCCTCCACTATGCCGGGGCCCAGATGAGGAAGTCTAACTTGGCAGGACGACTAGCAGGCTCTCCTGACCCCACTCCCCAGCTGCCTCCCGCAGCGACAGGGCTGACATTTCGATCACCTCTTGTCTGACTCTTGACTCCACTGGTCTGAACGTGGGGAGGGAAGAGAGAAAAGCAGTCTTACGTACTGCCCTCCCCGTCCTCGCCCCCAACCTTCAACAGCTGTCAAGTCTTGGAAGTCTACGGAGGCCAGAGGTCCCAGCTGCCGCAGAGGACCTGGGCCAGAGCTGCCCCCCAGGGGAGTTGGTCGTCAGCACCCAATGGTGGCTCCAGGGTCCCGGCCCCTTCAGAGAGACGTGGGTTGGTGAGAACCGCACCACGGCAAGAGTCCACCCTTTCTGGGTTCACTCACTCCCCCTTCCTGCTTTCGTCCTTCCCAGCTTCTCCCCGATCTCTCCTGGCAACCTCAGGTGCTCTCCCTGACATCCCGCTGTAGGGCTTCGGGGCGTCTGAGTCCGACAGGCAGGCTCGGGCTCGAGCGTCACCCTCTCCCTTCCTGCTGGCTGAGCCGGCACGAGTGACCTCCTCTCCTGCTGTCTCGGCTCCCCTGTCTTTCAAACAGCGCCACCGATAACGCCAGCCCCACCGGGCGCGCACTCGCCACGGTGCCCGGCACACAGCAAAGGCCGTTCAGCGTCGGCTGCCGTGGGGACTGGCCCATGAGGGCACGTTTCCGCGGCCTTGGCCTCCAAGCCCTGTGTAGTTTGTGATTTGTAGTATCAACAGCTGTGCTCTGGCCGCCCCTAAGTGTCCTGTGCCCCATCACCCAGCTTTGGGGAGGAGTCACACATGGGGACACGCCCATGCTGCCTCCCAGCAGGGCAGAAGGATAGGAAGGCCCCAGGCTGCACAGATCCTGGCCAAGTTCTTGCCCAGGAAACCCCAGGGAGTGTCTTCTGAGGAGCTCGGGGACTCAGAACACGGCCCCCTCGGGGGCCTGGCTTAGGGACGTAGAGCGCAAAGATCTGAGGAGAACCAGGAGATCTGCCACCGGTCCAGCCTCTTGGGCCTGCGGGGACAATGGGTCCCAGTACTCGTCCTGACTGTCCCGGGTTCTGGCCCCTGCAGCCGCCTCTGCTTGTTCTCAGCAAGGACGTTCGCAGTCCATCACGCCTTTTCCCAGACAGCATATGGCCTTGGTGGCAGCTGGCGTGCAGGAGGCCCAGACTCCCAGCTGCACGGGCTCGCTGCCTGAGCTATTCTAAGTCAGGCCACACCGGGCCGCAAGGCTGGGGGACTGGGCGCGGTATCTCCAGGGACATGCTCGGGCAGAGCACCAGCCCGGCGTGAAGGCTGGTCGGGGCTTCAAGCAGTCAAGGCCCAGAGTCCCTGCAAACCCGAGAACCTGGACGTGTGGGACCCTGGGGAACAGCACGTGCCTTCTGGGTTTTCCACTTAATACAAGTGGAGGGAGTCATTTTCCAGCTTGACTTAGAGTCAAGGTTGGGTCAACTGTGCAAAACCAGGGACAAGAACTCCGCCTCTTGTGTTAACGTCCTTTGGGAGAACCCTCTCACGGTGCCTCCAAACAGGACCACAGGACTTCCCGCCACCAGAGGACACCGGCAAAGGCGACACGTGCCAAAGCTCTCGTGCCCCGGGGCCAGCCCTTCTTGCTGCTCCTGGAACCCCAGACAGCGTGCCTGGGCTAACTGGCTGGAGGGTGGGGGACCACCAGCAGAGGGGGTCCCCCTCGTCTCAGGTGTCCTGGGCCGAGCCCCACACACCAGCCAGCCCCGGTCAGCGGACCCCGCCAAGCATGGGCTCAGAACCGCCCAGGGGAGCTCAGGCCAACGTGCCGACCTACAGGGCTGCCCGACTCCATCGGCGGCTGCTCTGAGGGCCTGAGCTCCGGGCTCGTCCGGCAAAAGCACACGGATTCTACGTTGTCAGAGATCGCAGCGGTGTACCTGTTCAGAACGTCCCCGAGTGGTCATCTGTCAAATCTAAAGACCAAAGGGAGGGATTAGACATTCAAAACGACCCGCACCAGGAACGGAAAGCCACCTCCGGCCGCTCCCTTTCTTCCAGTCTGTTTTAGGTCACCGGAAAGTTCTAGTTGGCTTTAACCAGGGAAAATGGTCCCAGAAGCTCAACATTTAAACAAAGTAAGACTTAATGAACATTTAAGAGTCTGCTCTGTGCCAGGTGATGAACCTGGTGTTGATTTTTTTTTTTTTTTTTAAGATTTTACTTATTCATTTGACAGAGAGCCAGAGCACAAGCAGGGGAGCAGCAGCCAGAGGGAGAAGCAGGCTCCCCGCTGAGAAGGGAGCCCGACGCGGGGCTCGATCCCAGGACCCCGGGATCATGACCTGAGCCAAAGGCAGATGCTTAACCGACTGGGCCCCCCAGGCGCCCCTGAACCTGGTGTTTTAAACATCCCCTTCTCAGTTTCGTCGTCCCCCCACCTCCCTGTAATAGCCGGTGGCACAGTGCCTGCTGTCCGGGGGTGGAGGGGTGGGGGGCAGAGGGGCCAGCCTCTGAAACCCCCTCCACTGACTCCGCGTTCTCACAGTAGCACAGGCCCTCCGTCCCGTGGACTCCTGCTCACCGCCACTCACAGGCCAGATCCTTTCCTGAACGCTTTATGTGAACAGAATAACCCTAACTCGGAACCCTAACCCTCTAGCGTGGGGACTCGTGTGGTCCTCACCTTACAGACGATGGATCGAGGCCCGGAGAGGGCAGGAGATCCGGGTGGGGTCACCAGAGCAGCACTTGCCACCATGGGGCCTTCTGCCTCAGGCCCATTTTAGCGAGAACGTTTAACAGAAGAGACTGGACGTCTGGAAGTGATTGTAGAAAGAGCTCCTTCTCCTCAGACTGTTGTGGGGCCCCAGGCAGGGAAGGAGATTGCCTGAAAAGTCTGTGTTTTGGATTCTTTGAGATGAAGTTTGGGAGAATCTAGAGCTCTGGGGTCCACCGCTACCCCTCCTGCCCCCTCAGCGGAGCAGCCGAGTAACCTGTCGGGGCGCCTGATGGGGCCGCGCAGGGAACAGGTGAGTGGGACGGGCTGGACGGGGGGGCGGCGGCTGCCCACCTCACCCAGACAGGAAAGCCTCTCCCCTGCCTGCGTGTCGGAAAGCAGAAATAAGTCCCCGAGCGCACCCGATCTCGTCCGAAAGCAAAAATACGGGTCCACCACTGCCCTATTTCCCCATTTTCCAAGACAAGCCAGAAATGAAATATTTCTGTGCTTTTTTTAAATTGGCACCCAGTGGGGGGAAAAAAAAAATTTTTTTTTTTCCTCAAAATACCATGTGAGTCAAACAAAACATCTCGGGGCCAAATATGGCCCAAGAGCAGCATTTGCTACATTTGGTCTAGAAGATAAAACTCAGGGTAAATGACAATAAAAATCAGAATGAGTTTAAGGGGGAACTTATCTCCTGGAAAATAAGTCTGGAAGAATCATCTTTAGGGTCGATATGAGAAGTGAAGGGTGGATTATTAAATAGTCTCTCGAGCGGGTTTATCTCCAGGGCCTGACACTTGACATCCTAATACTCAGCTGAGAAATCACACAGCTGTCCCACTTCTGTGTAGAGAGCGGACTTACAAGCCAAGTTCTGAAATTGTCATCTCGGAGTGTCTGCCGTGCGGCTGGCTCTCCAGGACCTCGGGTACCCAGATCTCGGTTCCAGCAGCAGCACGAGCCCTCATCCGTCGTCCTCCCCCTTGCCCCAGGCAGGCAAGGCCAGGCCTACACGCCTGGTCAGTTCCTCTCCGGGCTGCCCTGGGGCCTGCGTCCTCCCAGGGGAGCCGCCCCAGGCCCAGACAAGCATTTCTGCTCCCATGCCCACATCGGAGTCCCAGCCACACAGGGCTCTAGCCCGCGAGGTGTCACCAAGACCGGCTGCTCTCAGCGTAGGAGCCTGGTTAAGCTCTCCTGGGACGTTGCCTCCAGATTCCAGGCCCCTGCGAGGAGGAGATGCTGGACCAGGTCCCTTCATTCATCACTTATTTACGGAGCATCGACATATGCGAGGCACTGCTCCAGAGCCCAGAAGGAGACCGAGCGAAAGAGACAGAAATCCTTGCCTTCGCGGGGCTTGTGCTGTTGTGGGGAGACGGGCGGTAAAAAGGCAAATAAAATAGGCAGGATGTGGGATGATCCCAAGTGCCAAGGAGAGGAAATAAAGCAGGAACAGGGAGATGAAGGGTCAGGGAGGTTAAAATCTACAAAGGGCATTCAAGGAAGGCTGTGCTCAGAAGTGGGGTTTGAGCAGAGACTTGAAGGCGGGGGAGGGAGGGGGACAGGCGGCCCCAGGAGGAGCGAGTGTTCCCGGCGGGGCCGACACAGGTGCACGGTCCCTGACGTGACGCGAGCCAGACTCAGGGAGGACACCCGTGTTCCCGGAGCAGGATGGGCAAGGAGAGGAGACGAGCGAGACTGCGTGGAAAAGACGGAGGTCATCGAAGGTCATCGAAGGACGTGGATGTTGACTCTGAAGGAAACAGAGAAGCGGAGGAGAGACCTGATCTCACTCCTGTTTCAGCAGCTCTCACGGGGCTACGGTGCTGGGGACAGACGGGAGGAAGAGGCAGAAGCAAGAATCCGGAGGCTGTTAACAGTCACTCGTGAAAGAGGACCGCGGCGTGTCTGAAAGTGGGCGAGGAGCAATCAGATTGTGGGGACATCCAAATCCCCAAAGCCTCCGTCGTTCGTCGTTCCTCCCACCACAGCTTACGGGGCACTGCTGGGCGGAAGTCGGGGGAGGGGTGGATTCCTGGAAATGCTGTTTCGGGTCTGGTATCTACCTGGGTCGAGGCGGGGGGGGGGGGCGGTCGGTCAGCTTAGGCGGGTCCTCCCAGGGACTGAACCATGCTCAGCAGGCAGACAGCCAGAGTTCAAATTCCACAGGAAACCCAGAGCCCTCCGCAAGCTTTCAAACCTGCCCCTGAGCCTGAGGAACGGCCGTACCCTCCGCTAACGTGAGAATTTAAGACAATGTTTATAGAACACTTTAGAGCAAGTCCTCGATAAATACGTTAGCTGCTTTTGGTCCAATTTTCTGAAGGCACTGGTGACCCAGATAAAATGGAAACTCCAAGGCTTTTGCCTTCAACTTAAGCTGCACCACAGCGGATGACAAAAGATGTTCCCTTGGCCCAAGTTAAAAGCAGGTTGGGGGCGCCCGGGGTGGCACGGTAGGTTAGGCGTCCGACTCTCGGTTTCAGCTCAGGTTACGATCTGAGCGCGGGGTTTGCTTGAGATTCTTTCCCCGCCCCCCCCCCTTGGTTCCCCCCCCCCCCCGCTCATGCGCTCTCTAAAGAAATCTTTTTTAAAAATCACAAAAATAAATAAAAGCAGGCTGAAGATTTGTGGGGTGCCGTCCAGTCCCACTCTATCATCTCGAATCAGGAAAGCGAGTCTCGGGTGAGCTGAGGAGTTTGCAGTAACCCACCCAAGACCACAGAGCTAGAAAGTGGCAGAGCCGGGCTTGGATCCACGGCTGGGTGGTCCTAAGGCCACATCGTTACAATACCAGGTTGCCTCCCGAATGGGATAGAAGACTTCTGTTCCAAGATTCGTCCAGCAGGGCCCGGTCAGGAGGCCTCTAACAGGAGGCAGGGTCCGAACCCGTTGCCTTGGAGGGCTCCCTTTACAGAGACACCCTTCTCTGGCTTCACGGGGCTTCCTCCTGTTCTCCGAACCACAGAAATCCTAGCGGCCGGTCTCCCTGGTGAATACTTGTGAGGAAAATGCTAATTTCACTGCAGGTCCCACTGTTGTTGAGATGATCACGCACGGGTCCATCAAAAATCCTCGAGGGATGGCACTTACAAGACTCCCCTGGTAAAGTCTACTGGTGGAGCCTCTTAAAACTGCTGCTTCATTAATGGGCCATCTTCATACTTGTTAATGTCTAATTACTGACACTAATGGGTCCATGTATTTTAAAAATGAAATTATGGGTTTTATTCAATTAGGAATTGCTGAATAAATCTGGCCAGGGACACAAAGGACTAGCGGTGAAGCAGGCGCCCCCAGCTCCGGAGACCGGAGGATGCTGTGGCAGCAAAATTCACTCCAAAAAGAAACAAATCGGGACGCCTGGGTGGCTCAGTTGGTTGAGCGGCTGCCTTCAGCTCAGGTCATGATCCCAGGGTCCTGGGATCGAGTCCCACATCGGGCTCCTTGCTCGGCGGGGAGCCTGCTTCTCCCTCTGCCTCTGCCTGCCTCTCTGTCTGCCTGTGCTCGCTCGCTCTCTCTCCCTGTCCCTGACAAATAAATTAAAAAAAAAAAATCTTTAAAAAAAAAAAAAAAGAAACAAATCAATGCTGGGACTTGTAAGCCAGAGCCCGGCTGAGGATGAATTCATATGTAGATTAACAGCAGTCCTGGGTCAGGCCTGGGCTCAGAAATGGATCTGAAACTTAACTGCTACCAACTTTAAAATATTTCCTGACTCAGCATTCTCTGGCTGATTTACATGGAAATAACATTGGATAAGCAGAAAGGGGGAAAAAAGGAAGATCCTGTGTAATCCCACCAAGCAGAGATAAACACTATTAACAGTGTGGTATATATTTATTCAGATTGTTTTATGAATCTCTTTGGGTGATTTTGTGCACGCAGAGTATTTTCAAAAAGCAAACAGAACTGCACTAAATGAATGTGGTGTTCTGTAACTTTTTTAAAAAAATGTGTTCATACACACTGGATAATATTCCTTATGAAAGTTCGCGTTCATGGACCTTGTCTCCGTAAACAGTTGCGCAGTATTCTGTGACAACCCCCTAGGCTGGATATTTGTTTTAATACACAAACAAAACTTACAAAACATCCTTGAGGTGAATATGCATCTACTCTTTCTTTTCCTGACACTCTCCTAAACATAGAATTTCTGGGTGTGACTCAATGGCTAAGGCGTTTCAACAAATGGCCAAGTTTCCTTCTAGTACGGTTACACCAACGGACATTCAAAACAGCACTGCAAGAGGACAGGTCTCCTGTTTCCCAACTTCGCAGGTGGAAAAAATGCTATCGTTATTTTACTTCATCCTTCTCATAAATACGGAATCGAGCATTTTCCTTTCATTTGTAAATTGCCCATCTGACTTCCTGCTTTTACACATTATGTGCTGTGGACACCATTACCCACGTTACCTTCTGCTTTGCCTTCACGATTTCTTTTTCAGTGTAAAAATGTCTTTATGTTTTTATGTAGTCCAATTTCATAGCCTTTTCCTTTACATCTTCCGACTTGGGTGTCAAGCTTTGAAATTTTCCACCGTTCCATAACTATAAAGCGGTTTTATTTTTAAATCGAAATCTGTAATCACGTTGAGACATTTTGATACACGTGAAGGAAGATCTATTTTCCAAATGGCTAGCCAGTTGTCCCAGCACCGTTTGTTGAAAAATATCTTTCCCACAGATTCAAATGCCACCTTATCGTATGTTAAATTCAAAATTTTTAATGGATTTTCTCTTCTATTCCACTGATCTTTCTTTTATAGCAATACTATTATTTTAATTATTACAAACTTATATTTTATTATTGTTATTTTTTTTAAGCAGGCTCCACGCCCAGTGTGGGGCTTGAACTCACGACCCTGAGATCAAGAGTTGCATGCTCTACCGATGAGCCAGCCAGGCGCTCCAACAAACTTCTATTTTAATATCATCATCTTATTCCCCATGTTCACAATTTTCTCCAGTGTTCTCACTGATCTCCAGAGGAGCCTTACAAGTCAAGGTTAAAAAAAAAGTGAAGATTTTCCCCTTCATCGTAGTTTCCATTTATTGAATAAAAGGACTAGATTAAGGAAAACTGACACCCAGGTACATGTCACGCCGTCCACTTACTCAGGCCCTCTGTTTACATCATCCAGTAAGTTCTATAGTTTTCTTCATATAGGTCCTTCCTGTGTATTTATTTAAGTATTTAACACTTTTGTTTCTGTTGTAAACAACCTTCCCCCTGTAACAATACATACCAGATTACTGAATGGGTTACTCTGTGTGTGTATGTGTGTGTGCACGCGTGTATCCCCTTTGCCAAACTTTACTCAGCTCTCTTCTTGTTCTTTTCTTTTTTTTTTTTAAGATTTTATTTATTTATTTGACAGAGGGAGACACAGCCAGAGAGGGAACACAAGCAGCGGGAGTGGGAGAGGGAGAAGCAGGCTTCCCGCCAAGCAGGGAGCCCAACGTGGGACCTGATCCCAGGACCCTGGGACCATCATCTGAGCTGAAGGCAGACACTTAACGACCGAGCCATCCAGGTACCCCAGCTCTCTTACTCTTCTAACAAACTACCAGCTGGTTCTTTTTAGTTTTGTGGACACAAAATACCATCATCCTCTAATTCCTGGGGGGTGGGGGGTGTCTTCTTTTCAAGATTTGTGTCTGTTTTCCCTTTTTTCTTTTCTTATTGCATTGGCGATTCCATCCAGAACAACACTAAGGTATCGCAGTCTTCACCGTGTTGTTCTGGGCTTTAAATGTCATGTAGGCAGCCAGTCAAATAAATAAAGAAGTGTATCCTTCAGTCCTAACTCAGTATTTTGTTTTCAGACATGACCACGGACTTCCAGCAATGCCTAACTTAAAGCCATCCAATTCTACTTTTTTCATTCCTTTGACCCACTGCCGTGCCTTGGCAGTGTTAGCAGTCATCCTGATGAGAGGCCACTAGCATTCTTGGAATACTAGTTGGCTACAACACAGTCCCCCTAAATTCTCTAGCTACGTACTTCTTTTGGCTAATGTAGCCAAATGCTGTCTGTTCCTGTATCATTCGGGTTTTCTGTGTCTGTATTCAGAGTCTGGTATCAGGGCAATCCAGTTACTTGCTAGTAAGACAAACAGGGAGGTATGTTTTTCATACATATGTCTGAAACAGCACAAATAATCTGGTTCCTTGAAGATCTGACTGAATTCATACATCAGATATTTTTGGTTCAGCAGCTGTTTGTGGACACTATTTTCAAACACCCCCATGGTTATCAGGGTATTTTCAGTTTTTCTATATCTTCGTGAGTCAATTTTTTCCCCCCTAGGACACCATCTGCTTAAATGACATCTTCATAATAAGAGCAATAATAAGAGCAATATAGATTTTTTAAAAATCTGTTTTGTCTAACATTGTGCATTGGAGGTTTGGTTTTGTTTTGGGTTTTGTTTTTTTTTTTTTTTTTTCTCCCTTGATGGTGGGGCTCTGGAGAGGTACATCCAGGGATCTTTTCTGCCTTTAAAAAAAAGTAGCACCCCTTCCTCTCTCTCTGCCTGCCTCTCTGCCTACTTGTGATCTCTGTCTGTCAAATAAATAAATAAAAATCTTAAAAAAATTAAAAAAAAAATAAAAAAAAATAAATAAAAAAATAAAAAAAAGTAGCACTTGGGGACGCCGGGGTGGCTCAGTTGGTTGGACGACTGCCTTCAGCTCAGGTCATGATCCCAGAGTCCCGGGATCGAGTCCCGCATAGGGCTCCCAACTCCATGGGGAGTCTGCTTCTCCCTCTGACCTTCTTCTTGCTCATGCTCTCTCTCACTCCCTCTCAAATAAATAAATAAAATCTTAAAAAAAAAAAAAAAGTAGCACTTGAGGGCACCTTGGTGGCACAGCTGGCTGGGTGTCCAACTCTTGGTTTTGGCTAAGGTTGTGGTCATAGGGTCGTGAAATCAAGCCCCACATCCGGCTCTGCGCTCAGCGTGGAGTCTAAGTTTCTCTCTCCCTCTCCCCATCCTGCTCGTGCAGTTGCTCTCTTGCTCTCTCTCTCCCTCTCTAAAATAAATAAATCTTTTTAAAAAAGCAGCTTGGGGTTATTTATTTACTAGAGCGTCTTGAGGGCCATGCTCCTGGAAAAAGTAGTAAGCGTGTGATTCCTATGCACTGAGTCACTACCACAGATACACTCTGGGCCGACAGCTCTCATTCTGCCAGCGGCCTCCTCTCCCCCAGGCCTGGCCCCCGTGGCCATATTTGGACTGAACAGCTGCCCTGCCCTGATCTGGGCCGGACCAGCCACGGAGGTTTGGCTCAGGCTCCGGCCGCCGGGCTAGCCGTCTCTCTGAAGAACCGGGAACTGAGAAGTGCAAATCAGAGATGGTCGCTCATGTCTGCCGTTCACCCAAATAGGCAACTGCTGCTTTGGTTCCTGCCTCCAGTTCTTTATGAGGTCCTGCCCTGTTTCCTGTACTTGGTTCCATGAAATATCACTGTAATTTTCACAAGAAATCCCCTTTTCTGCTTTACCTGATTTGAACCAGGGTCTTCCCTTTGCCCTCCCCTTAGGTAAGATCCTCAGACAGCTTAGCAAAACCCTGCTCTTTTTTGTCTGAATGGACCAGTCTGTTCTTAGCCCAGAAGCCCCAGTTCCTCTGCGCAGGGACCCCAGTGACGGCACGGGCCCCAGGCTCTGCCTCGCTCTCCCGGAAGCCCCTGGAAAGGGGCCACGTGCTCCCTCCGGGACCTGGGAGTCATGAACTTCTCTATCCCAATCTCTCTCGTGGTCTTCCGTGGAACCTCCTCACCATCTGGCCCCTGGGCTCCACGTCACAAATGCCAATTTAGCGACGTCTTAACACGCGGCCACATGCGCCCCACGATCAGGGCCTTTCAGATGGAGTGAGCAACGCTGCCCAGCCCCAGTCGGGAAGGAACAGCGGGGCCCAGCCATGGGCACTGGGCGGTAGGGGCGGGGACAGAAGAGGGTGGCCAGTCCTTGCCACCAAGCTTCCTGTGTGGCCCGGACCCCTACAGGTTGTGGGAGAAACAAAACACAAACTAACACAAAAGGGCTTAAGTGGGCAGAGACTTTCTGCCACCAAACGGTAAGACTAAGACACAGACCCCGCTGGGCCCCGGGGGCTCGGATGATGTCCTCAGAGCTCGGGCTCTCTCTGCTCCTCTCAGCTCTGACTCCCTCAGTGTTTAGTCCACGCGGCAGGATGAGGCCTCCTACGGGCCCCACAGCCGCACTGGAACAATGTAGTCACCCTCGTGACTCCGGCAGGAAGAGTCCTGCCGCAGGCGCTGTGGCTCAGCTTGGGACCACACACCGGCTGCCGCAACCCAGGGGGACAGATGCTCTGGGATGTGTGAGATCTGGAGGCGGACAGGATGGCAGAGGTGCGGACGGCACGCCCGGGCCTGACAGACAGCCGGACGCTGGTGCAGAGGTCTTGGGGTTGCAGTCGGAGGGATGGGTGGGTGATGTATTACAGAAGGCTCGGCCACCCCCGCCTTCATCCGGAGGCTCAGAAAGTTGTGTGTGTCTGTGTTTACATGTGTGTGTTTTGACCCCACATGGAGCTGTTTCCTGTTAAGTTCAAGTTCATGGGAGCAGGAAGCCCGTGCAGGGGGAATTCGGATACACCGGCATTGGCGGGTGGGCTGAACTTCATGCGGGGCCGCCCACGCGCACCGTCACTCTGTCCCACAGCATCTTAAAGGCACCACGATCTGCGCTCCCTGCTTCTATCAGGTTGGTAGGGAAAGTCATCAAACCTAACAAATTAGGGACACTAATTAGGGAGTACAGAAGCAAACGCTGTCATTTTAGCCATGGCCATTTTAAAAATTTCACTATTTTTAAATCTAGTAGTTTCCAAGCTGTGCTAGGTGCTAAGGATGCCTGCTGTGAACAAACCAGGCCCAGCGCCCGCTCTGCTGGGCTGCCCTCCGCCTTCCCATGGGAGACATTCCAAGACTTTGTCTCCAGCCCACCCTCCTTTCTGCTCGGCCGTCAACCGGGCTCAACTTCTCTGGAAAAACGAGAGCCATCAGCCATGCTTCGCGACCCCTGGGCCTGGTTCTCCTGCCGGCCTCCTGAGAACGATCTGACCCCCGAGGAGAGCCGTGGAGGCCCCAGAAGGTGTCCGAGTGCTCCAAGTCTAAATGATCCAGCAGTCCGGGGTTGGAAAGTTCAAATGCTACACAAGCAGCATGTAAAGGGAACGCGGGAGGTGGGCAACGTTCAAGACAATGGATGCCCAACGCCAGGATTGCAAGAACGCCGGTGCCTGGTTAGTTTGCCTGTAAAACCCTGTGGGAGGCCAATCAAGCCACTTCAGCAAATCCACAGGCTCCATCCAGCTCCACGATCTGCCAGCCTGAAACCTCTGCTGTTGATTCTCTTCAAAGGAACGGAGGAGAAGACCCCCTTGTGAGTGAGACACCCCCACCCGCCGCCTTCGGATCCCGAAACAAGAATGCCTAATTGGCCTGTTGGTCTGTTCATTCATGCCTGCCTTCTACAAATGCTCACTGAGCCCCCACGGAGCGCAGGCTGCTGTGCGAGGCGGGAAGGCCACAGTGGCAAAGGACGCCCCACTGTTGCCAAGCTCCGGCTCCGTAGCCTGGGCGGGGCGGGGGGCGGGGGAAGCGGTGAAAACCAGACAAGTAGGAGAAATGTGTCAGCAAGAAATTCCATGGGATGGGGGAGGCCGCTCTGGACAGGAAAGGTCCCTCTGATGGGAGGCGCTGGGCTCAGCTTTGAAGATGACCGGGGGTGCAGGGCACTCGAGGAAACAAGGGTGAAGCCCGGAGGCAGGAGAGCGGTTCTGCGGCTTCAAGAAACAGAGAGGAGGCTGGAGTGGGGCAAGGGAAGTGGGGCGCAGGGGGGTAGGCTGCGGGAGTCAAGATCTGAGAGGCCAAGGCAAGGGGTTTGTATTTCATTCTTTTAAGTTCCACTGACTCCCGGAAGGAAGCTCCCCACCCCCTCCCCCAGCTCTGGACTAAAACGTAATTAGCAGTCAGATGATGGCAGAGCTGCCCACACACGGGAGCCGACTAAGGTCCTGGGGCCACCCTGTCCCCTTGCCTCCCCCCCACCCCCGAGATGGCTGGAGAGAGCCCAGCCTCCAGCGTCTCTGAAACAAGAGCCACCCGCCTAGCAGGTACGGAGTCTGCGCGGTTTGCACCAGCAGCTGCCCGGGTTCGGCTCCGTCCAGCCGCTGGACACAGGCAGAGACACGGAGGCGGCTGGTGCCTGCGGAGGCCAAACAAGGAGCTGACATGGCCAAACCCTGTGACGAGACTGGCTGTTTCATCCGTTCCCTCCACAAATTATTGGGAACCTACAATGTACCAGAAATGGTTGTACGAGGTCAGGATTATAGCCCTGAACACAAAAGCCAATTCCTGCCAGGAGGGGGAGGGAACGTCCCTCCCCTAGAGCAAATCAGACAGCATAAAGGGATGGGTGCTAGGAAGGGAAAAAAAAAAAAGCCCAGGAGCGGCATGGGGAATTCCGGCATGTGCGGGAGGAGAGGTTGCAAATTTCAACAGAGCCATCAGGGAGAATCTCACTCCCACCAAAGCAGAGATTCGAGCATCTCAGGGGAGCAGGACCTGTGGCTGTCCCCGGGGAGAGGAGCCCAGCCAAATGCAAGGGCCAGGGTTTTGTGGCCGGGTGTGCCTGACATGCTTGGGGAAGACGATGTGCTAGACATCGGGATGGAAGGGGGTAGGTGGAGCTGGGAACTCCGGTCCCACTGCCTCCTTGTCCCACTCATCACCTGCCCGAAAGCTACCTTTCTGTCAGGTCCCACCTACTGCTGGAGATTAAGATTTTAGGTTGACTTCAGCTATAGATTGTTAGAATTTTCCATCGAGATGGGCAGTGGGGATTTTGATTCTGGCAGAGGAAGACCACCCTGGCCCGCTCTGGCTCCCGGCCAAGACAGGAAGGCGAGTGTGCAGGGTTCTTGACCCAAGCCCAGAAAGGAGAGAAGCAAGTCTGGCATGTGCTACGCCGAACATGAGAATGAGTAGTTTACATTTTTAGCAGTTAATAACAGAGCATATAGTAAATGCAGTTTTCTGGACTTCTGCAAATCTGTGAGTCCCCAATCTCTCTTCCAAAATTATGTGATGCAGTTTGCATTGTTTGCAAGTAAGAACAATTGCAAAATATTTCACACCTGTCTCTAATGTGAAGGCTCAGCTCTCTCCAACGCAATGGCACAGCTAACACTGCCTGGGAAACTTGGGAGGGGGACACAGGGTCAGAAAACAAGAACTGCGTGGTTTTATCATATTTCTGATCAGCAAGACTTTGAGTTTTTATTATATTGGTGATGCCCTTTGCAATCCATACAGCAAACTCATGAACGTTATCCTGGAGAAGGCGAACAAGGGAGGCATTTCCCTCCTTTTTCAATACAGAAACAGGCTCAGAGAGATAAAGGGACTTGTCTAAGGTCACACAGTACGAAGCAGGGACTTGAACCTGGGCTGACTGCACATTTCATTCTCCTGCTGATTGGGTTTCCTCACTAAACTGACTGCCTCCCCAGAACAGCTCACTCCTCCGACAGAAAAAAACAGGTTCCAAAATAGGTCTTCCTAGAGTTATATCCGTAATAATACAGGAATCTAATTACCCCATACTTCATGATTTGGGAATATAAAACATCTCAGTTGTCTCAGCAGCTGCATCTTCTGCCTTAAAGGCCACTGCCATCCACACCACAAATGTGTGTTTGCACATCTGCCTCCACAGCCCGTGAGCTGCTCACGAGGGCCAAGGTGTGTGTGATCCTTTGGCCTCCCGTGTCTAGCGCTGCGCCCTGCACGTTGAATGAGCAGCAACAGAAAAGCCATCCTACTTGACGGTCCCTTCCATCTCTTCTTCAGCTCCCTCCGAGGCTCCCAGTGCCTTATTAATTATGGATGGGAATGGAGATTCTGAAACAGAAGCCGATGTGGGTATAATCACACCCTGTGTTTGCATGATCATAAGTAGATTATTAAAAATGGATAAGGCAGCCATAATTGGGCTCCAGCCTACCAGAAATCTTAGAGGAAGCAGATGGAGCATTTGGGCATTTTCTGTGCTTTAATCTAAACCAGCAGAAAAAAAAAAATTGATTGGAAGACTGTCTTTCACATTCCATTATTGATGGGCGGGCTGTCACTGGCGAATGGGTCACTGCAAGAGCCCTCCCCAGCACAGAATCAGAGACACGGGGATTTTATTTAGAGAGAGTTAAACTTTGTTCTGTTCGTCAGAGTCTTTGGAGAGTTTGGGCATTTGGCCAAAGTTGTAAGTGAATTTCTCCCCAAACACATTTCTCTTTCATTTTGAAATGGGCCCGGAAAGGAAATGATATTAACGCATTTTCAACTGTTTATGCTTTAAAATCATCTCGAATACTCATCAAGAGGCTTTGGTGGGAATAACAAGGGGGAGCTTTCTTAAAGGGAAATCATCTGGCGTAACAAACGTGCAGAAAGATGCACGAGGGGTCTTGGGAAGCAATGAGAGTTCCTATTTTCTCGTGGAAATTAAGATTGTGAAACACCATGGTTAACAAGTAAATACGTGCATATGATCAAGGAAAACAATTTATTATCGAGTGCTTATAGCATCTTGGGTGTGGAGCCCAGTGCAGGGCTTGAACCCATGACCCTGAGATCAAGACCTAAGCTAAGACCAAGAGTCAGACACTCACTCAACTGACTGTGCCGCCCAGGCGCCCCGAGCACTTACGCCATCTAAGGAAGCAAGTATTATCATGTCCACTTTATAGAAGAGAAAATAAAGGTTCGAGGTCAAGAGACGAAGGTGAAGTCTGAACCCAGCCCTGTCTGAACCACATCACACCATCATCCACACTTGGTGTACATATGGGAGTCATTACAATTAATACTATTTCATCCCTAGGCTTGGCATGAGGAAATATCACATAAAGTCATGGGTGTGAGCCCAAACAATCTTACTTTTAAACAACCAGGTGTGAGGGGCGCCTGGGTGGCTCAGGCGGTTAAGCATCGGCCTTCTGCTCAGGTCATGATCTTGGGGTCCCGGGCTCCCTGCTCAGTGGGGAGTCTGCTTCTCCCTCAGCCTGTCCCCCACTCTGCTTCTGCTCGCTTGCTCTCTCTCAAATAAAATCTTAAAAAAATAATAAACATGAAGGTATTATTTAGCCTCTCTGAACCTCCCCTTCCTTACTGATAAGATGGGGGTGTCAGTCATAGATATCTGGGGTTTACTGTAAGGCTTAAATGACAGAGTGTATCTAAAAGAGCCGGGATGGGCCTCATATATGTTGTTACACGTAAGCACTGAAGAAACGGTTACTGACATTATGTAGCATTGTTGAAATGTTGCTATGCTTACAGCTGAATGATCCTCTCAGGAATCAGATCTGACAGGTGGGAAAGCTTTCAGAAATTACTCAGCCCTGCTCCCTCCTAGAAAGGCCCAGCAAAAGAGACAGGACGTGCCCAAGGCAGAGACAATTCAAGCTTGTTGCTTCCTGGGTGCGCTGAAGTAACTCAGCTTGGTGAGGTATCGGCTGCCATATAGAAGCAGACAAGGGCCTCTCCTGCTCTTCCGGAGCCTCCTCTACCGGCCCCAGAAGGGACCTCCTACCACTCTCTGCCACCAGGAATGCTAAGAGGTAAGGGGTGGGGGAAGCATGGTTTCTTAGTGAGAGTATATGCTTTGGGGCTAAGCAGTGGGGCACAGAAGAAGAATCATCCTATATTAGCAATAAGATTTCTATTTCTGGGAAATGACACAAGAGTGAGGAGTTACATGCTTAAACATGCAAAAGCAAGCTAAAGAAACGCATCAGGCCTGGCGGTTCAGGAAAAGGAAGTGCAGCTTACAAAAAGAACCACTGAGTAACAGCACCTTAAGAGTCCTGCTCTTTGATACCAGCCTCTAAGGCACCTTTATGCAGTTGGCAAAAGACGCACCATCTGATACTTCCATCTGTCAGAAAACTAAAAGTGATACAAATCTAGAATGTCTATGATGTAACTTGGTCTCCCTGAGATGGGGCGTGGTTGTATAGTGCACAACCTGCCCAACTGTACAGAGCAACCCTGCTGAGTCTGTTCACCACTTGTTACTCTATAGATACAGAGCAGTTTTACAGAATTAAGTGGACAAGTCTTCTATAACGGACATCTATTATTTGTGGCACTACCATCCATTCATCCTTCTTATAGTAATGGTACCCCAACATTTCTTTTTAGGATTTGGATGTGGCAGATTCCAATCCCTGCTTGAGAAGTGGACACATAATCCGTGCCTAAACCAGGCAGCATATCCCACCCCCTAGATGTGACAAGTAGTTCAAACACGAGTACATGACCCAATCAGAGCCAATGAGTCAACAAGTGAACTTTTCCTGAAAATGCTGGGAGAACAGAAAATATTCCTCCTGTATTTGGAATTGTGAGGATATAAGGGCTGAAGCTATAGTGGGCAACATGCCACCATAAGGAACCTGAGAATGAAGGGAAGACAGACAGACAGACAGACAGACACCTGGTGCATTGTTTCGGATACCCCTGAACCCAGCCATACCCGAAGCCACAATGACTCCTGAACATTTCAGTTAAATGAAACAACAAATTCTCTTTTGCTTAAGCCAGTCTGGGTTTGTTTTTATGTCATTCACGCACAAAAGAGTCCTGAATGTCACAAAAACCCTCACTGAGAGGACTCTGGACACCTGGGGCGTTTGAAACGTGCCACGGTACCCGCATCAAATGCAGAGTCACAGGCCCATGCTGGGACGGTGTGCGGCCTTATCTTCCTTTTCCTTCCCCCAGGATGTTCAATCCCTGAACGTGCACAAACTTCCAGCTCAGGATCCACGGGGAGGGGGAGGGGATGACTAGAAGAACCCACTAGCCCCTTTGTGGGAGGAAGTGAAAGACCTGAACGGAACTCTCACCAACTAAAAATAATGACGATTCAAGCTTGTCAAGGGTGCCTGGCTGGCTCAGTCAGCGGAGCGTGTGACTCCTGACCCCGGTGAGGTGAGTTCGAGCCCCACAGTGGGCATAGAGCTTGCTAATAAAATTTAAAAATTTAAAAAAACTTAAAAGGAGAAAACCCGTGAAGCCTATGAGAACTGTTTGTGTCATGAAATGGGCAGGGGAAAAAATGCTTTTAAAAATGATTTTTCTGGGCCGCCTGGGTGGCTCAGTGGGTTGGGCCGCTGCCTTCGGCTCAGGTCATGATCCCAGGTCCTGGGTTCATGCCCCACATCGGGCTCTCTGCTCAGCAGGGAGCCTGCTTCCTCCTCTCTCTCTGCCTGCCTCTCTGCCTATTTGTGATTTCTCTCTGTCAAATAAATAAATAAAATCTTTAAAAAAAATGATTTTTCTGCAGGAAATAGAAATGAATTCCAACAGCCTTTATTTCATACTTTCAATAAAAACAAAGAAAATGCAGACATCATGAATCAAAAACATAGATGAGATTTTTTAAAAAAAGGAATGAAAATGATTATGGTTTCGAGGCAGAAAGGAATTAAACTGTTTAAACAATGCATTTGGTCCAGTAATAGCTAAATTAGCAATGCAGAAAAGCAATTCCCTGGCAAAAAAGCCAAGCTTGAGAAAGTTCACGAGGATTCAGAGGCGACCACAGTGTGGGAGGGGAGAAGCTCGCAGATAGGCAATGTGACATCCCACGCAGGAAACGTGTCTCTATATACTTAAATGTAGCAGGGGCAGTATTCGATACAAGAAACAAAGTTTCCTGAATTACAGGAAAAAAACAAAGCTTGCTTCAGAAGAGTGCAAACCGTATTGGGGGAAAAAAGAAAATTCACAAAGACACCAAAGCCTAGACGTGCATCCTGGTACAGTTTTAACTTCGAGGAAAAAGAACTGGACAGATACTCCGGGGGAGAGCTCACCGACAGAGGGAAAGAGTCAGCCTGGCCTCAGACTTCACCTCTGCGGCATCAGGCAGAAGGCAACGTCCAGTTTTGAGGGTTCTGGAAGCCTGCGAGCCCAGGACGCGACACACCAGCCAGGCTGCTGACCCCATGTGCAGCGACAGGACCGTCTCTCCGTTACAGAAGGCCCAGAATGTTCGCTATTCCCATTCCACACTCCCGAACTCAGACTCCAGCCAGCCATCAGCTGATCCAAAACACGATTCGGAGAGCACATGTGTCTGGGCGCATCAACGAAAAGTTGGATGAAACGGATGTTTTTCTAGGCAAGGATAAGTCACCCAAACTGACTCACGAGGAGTCAGCCTGTCTAGACCAGTGAGACCACCAGGCATCTTGCTCCAGCAGCCAGCCAGCCTCCGAGGATGCCTGGTCTCCACGGGTTTGTACCGGCCGTGGCTGCTGGCGCTGGGAGATGCCGTCCACGGAGCTGCTCTGCGCATGGCAGCCTTCCAGTCTGGGAGGCGGCCCAACCACCGCGCTGTCGGCTGCCTTAGGGACCTCCACCTACCGGTGGCCCTCCCCGCCCCCCCCAACCCCAGGATGGGGAACACGAGGCTGCCCTCCCTGGTACCTTCAGACCAACCTCACTGCTACCAGTGAAGCGGAAATGCCTTCAAGTTTCTACCAAACAGGTAAAGCTATTCCTAGAAAAGTATCCCAAACCAGTGCAGAATTTTCTCCTGTTGGGTTGATTATTCTCATGGGAGGACAGGGACGGTGGGGGGACAGGGAGGGCTTTGGTGCCTGTCTTCTCCACAAGCCCTGAATTCTTTTTCCCATTGATGGCCTCCTGAAATAGCAGCGGCAGAAGTTTTTACTGAATTGTTTCTCTCCCTTGTGGAGGAAGCTACTGAGAGTCCTTTGAGCACACGGACAGAGAGAAGCCAGACACAAATGAGCAAACGCTACAGGACGTGTCGTAGGGTTTGGGCTCTGTGAAGTCCTGAGAACAGACAAAATTAATCTTGGGTGATGAAGACAGAACAGTGATTACCTCGGGGTGGGGGAGGGGGGGATGATGCCTGGAAAGGAGCACAAAGGAATTTTCGGAGGTGATGGAATGTTCCAGATCTTGATCTGAGTCATGGCTACACAGATGGATACAGATGTAAAAACTGATCCAACCATACCGTTGGGTTTGGTGCATTTAACTGTATGCAAATTATATCCCAATTTAAAAAAAAAAAACATCCTTCAAAGTGGGTGGAAAAGGTAAGCTGATATAAAATGGAATTACTTGTTTGGTAGGTGAAAGAAAAAAAGGCTTCTGTAATTTCTTTTGGGCAGATTAGTCAGAACCAGATCCTATTCTCAGTTTGGGAACCAAAATAAAAAGGTCCTAGGGGATGGGAGGATTTTATAAAGGACCAAAAGGAATGATTTTCATCTTTTCTGAGAAAATACAAAATGAATTAGGCTCCTCGGAGACTCGAGTCACCACCGAACACTGAGTCGTCAGGGCTGGAGGGGCGAGCCTGAAATGACGAGAGGAAAGGCTGAGCTTTCCTGCAGGAGAAAACAAGTAGTAATAACCAGCTGGAGAAAATTCTTCAGACAAATTGAATGTGACAGAGAGGGGAAGGGCCAGGCCTGGCGAGGCAGAGAGTCATTAAGGGCTTTAGGAGGCAAGGACGAGGGTGACGTGAGGCTTGAGGGAGGGATCGTCAGGGCCTAGGGTGGCGCCTTCCTTCCCGAGGGGGTGTCTGGGAACTAGCAAGAACACAAGCTGATGCGCTCGGCCGCTCTTGACTGGAGGAAACGACTGGGGACCAGCGCCAGTGAGACAGTGAAGTTTAGAGGGAAGGAGCCATCTGGGAACTTGGGTTATAAAACGTGGTTCCCTCGTCCACCATTTTATCTGCCACTTATTACCCATTAATGCTGCATTAACCAGCCCCTCAATCTCAGGTTTTTGGGGGTTTTTTGGCAGCGAGAGAGGAGGAAGCAGGCTCCCCGCTGAGCAGAGAGCCCAATGCGGGGCTCGATCCCAGGACCCTGGTATCATGACCTGAGCCGAAGGCAAAGGCTTTAACCCACTGAGCCACCCAGGCGCCCCTCAATCTCAGGTTTTAAATAACAATTAGTTTTGCTCATCCAGCCCCAGGTTTCTCAACCTCGGCACTGCTGGTGGTTTGGGCCAGGTAATTCTCTGTCACCGGGGGCTGTCCTGCACACAGCAGGATGTTTCGCAGCGTTCCTGACCGTGGAGTCCCACTCGATGCTTAGGACACCCTCCTCCTAGTTGTGACAATCAAAGACGTCGCCAGATGTCGTTAACTATCCCCTACTGGGCTAACTCGCTTTCAACTAAGAACCACTGCTCTGGGCCGAGCTAGGGCTGGGCTCCGGGCCGGGTCCGGGCAAGCGCCCTATGTCTCCCGTCCTAGGACCAGCTGCCCAGCTGGTTCTTGCAGCGACTGCGGAAGTGCAAGGGAGCAAGTCCAAGGACGGGACCACGTTACAAGTCTCTGACCATGTGATATCGGTGCAAACAGCGCTTTGAGCAAAGCGTGTCCCGTGACCGAGGCCAACACTGACGGGTAAGGGAGCGTACTCGGCCACAAAGGAGGGGTGAGGCACGTGAATATTTGTGAACTAATCATCCGAACCACCCCGCCGCCAACACCGTCACTGGCTTAAGACGGTATTAGTCCAGGAAGTTCTTTAGCTTCTGTCTTAAGTTATCCTAGAGGACACGGAGGGAGTGGGACACAGCCAGCAGAGAGGGGAAAACTCCCGTGAGTGGGGAGAAGCCAGGAGAATCGGGGAGCCTGCTCCCTCAGGAGGACGACCTCCCATCTGTGTTCTTATACCCGCGTACAGTGGCTGGACCAGTCCAAGGAGGAGACAGCCGGGCTGCCGCAGAGAATAGAAAAATGGACCCAGAGCCAGAAGACCTGACTTCTAGTCCTTGCTTTGCCATTTCCTACCTGTGCTGGATCTCGGGCCTGTCTCTGGACTCCACGACAACTTCAGTTTCCTTGTCTATGACACGGGGCTACGTTCGTTTCTACCCAATAAAGCGGCGGGGGGCGGGGGAGGGGGATTAAAGGACATGAGGCACATAAAATGCACGTGGCTGACTGCCTGCAAGACGCCTCCAGCATCCCTTCCCTCCCCGTACACACGGGCTGCTCCTCCCGCAAGAGCCAGGCCTCTAGCTTCCCTGCTCTCGAATCTAGACTGGCCTCAGGGACTGGCTTGCCTAGGAGAACGTGGCACGAGGGAGGTCCTGGGACTTGGGAGACCACGGTCAGGAGAAGTCCTGCAGCCTCCGCGTGGACCTCCTGCAATGCTGGCTCTCAAGAGGCTTCTCCTTGGAGCCCGGCTGCCCTGCTGCACCATGGGGAGAGGCCGTGTGTGCACACTCCGGTCAGCAGCCCCTCTGAACCCGCAGCTGACCGCCAGCCCCACCTGCCAGCCGTGTCTCTGCGCCACTGCAGACGTCCATCTCCGCAGAACCTTCAGATGATCGCGGCACCAATGGACATTCACCACCACTGTATGCAGGATACAAGGCGGGAACAGCCTGGCAGAGCCCCGCCTGCCCCCAGGGAAGCAGGAGCGGGGATAATGAACCCCAGGTGTAAGTGACCACGGAAGGCTGTTTGTTACACGGCCACGGTAACCGGAAACAGCATCAGGCTGTAATGAAGCACCATTTGAGGGCTCTATCATCAAAGGCACCCATGGGGAGCAGCGCACACACTCAGCTCTACCAGTTATCACACTGCACAACTGTGGTTTGCACCGCTCTGTAGACATGGTCTCTCGCTCTGATAATACAGCATCCCACGTTTGCTACGGGGGAAGCACCCTGTCACTGCATGTGTTCTGGGAGGGGGTTTCCACATGGAGCTGCCCATTTTAGCAAATAAAAATACAGCCTATCCAGTCCAATTCAGATAAACAATAAATTTTTTAGTCTAAGTATGTCCCCTGTGATATTTGGGACTTCCTTATACCAAAGATTATTTTTTGTTGTTTATCTGAAATTCAGATTCAACTGGGGAGGCTGTGTTTTATTTTATGGGAGCAACTGTACTCCTATACCCAGCCCCAGGAGTGGGGATGACCTACACTAAGCTGAGAAAGTGCACTGCATTGCCCTAGCCATGGCAATCACGTCAGTCTGGCTCTGTTACTTAATCCGGAGCTGTGAGAGAGGGACTCTCAGGATTTGTGTGGGAACTATTTGAGGGGAACTATTTGTGGGAACTATTTGAGGGGACCCGGTCTCTCCTGCTGAACTGGGCATGTGATGATATAAAGATCAGAACTGGCAAAGTCTGCATAGAAAGAGAGAACCCAGAGGGAGTGGATCCGAGCGACAGAGCATCATATGCTCTGGATCAAGCCTTTCCTGAAGCTGCCCCCAGGCAGACACGTTAAGAGCCAGTACACACTATGGAGCATGTTCCCTTTCGACATCTGCGGTGACCTTGGGAGCACATATCTAGAAGCCTCCATGAGCTTGGTCCCTGCATGACCATGATGAGTAGAGGTCCCCTGCGGATCCTGAAGGTCACTGGCACCAGGAAGAAACAAATCTCTCCTGGGTTAAGCCACGGACGCATCAGGGTTATGTGTTAACTTCAGCACAGCCGAGCCTACTCAGTCTGTCTACACGGACTGAGCCCGAGAACTAGACGATACGACAGGTGCTTTCCCGCAGACAGAAGACAAGCTGTAGTACTTCCGTGTGGCAACATTTCAGTAAAAGGTTTTTTCCTCTTTCATTTACGCTGTGAGTCTCTCGGTGGGCTGGCTGATCTTAAAGAGATGGAGGACTAGACTATTTTAAAGAGGTGAGTGTGTGTGTCTGCGCGCTCCTGCTGGCAGCGGCGAGGGAGCGCGGGTGGACGAGTGAGAACCGGGCGGGGAGTGAAAATCTTGGCTACACCTGCTATTCCGGGCACCCGGCATGCTTCACGGCCCTCGGGGTGTTTCAACGCACCGTGCTGAACTTCAGGCCCGTTTCCTAGATGAGAAAAACAAGGGCAAAGACAGAAGCAGCAACGCCCGCCCCAGTCGCACGGTATCGTGGTCCAAAATCGGCCGGGTTTAAATCGTTCAACGTGTGAAAGCTTTTACAGATCCTCAGGTTGAATGCAAAATTTTAGAAAGCAGCTGGATAATTTTACAGCGAATATAACCTGCTGCTAGGATGAATGCAATCAATCTCAAGGCCTCAGAAAATCACCACCGTCCACAGGAGAGTGTCAGGATTTCCACAGTCTGTGGCAGGCGTCGGGGTAATCGCCCACCCCTGCGTCAAGTTCCGGTCTCTCTAACAGACGGCAGAGAACAAAAGGAAGGGGGAAGTCCACCCAAATGCACACGGTCCTCCTCTCCCAGCCCCGCAGGGAGGAAGGGGAGCGAGGAGTCACAGAGTCCCCGGACCGAATGCGGGGACACAGAGCTGGGGAGGGGTACGGTGGAGGCGTGTGCACTCCACAACCGTGCTCAGAAGCAAGTCGGATGCTCTCCAAACAAAACCCAAAAAAACGCTGTGCAGAAGTTCTCTTTTAGCTGGACCCAAAGCCACCATCTTTCATTCCACTCTACCTCGAGTATCAGTTCCTTTCTGTCTACAAATTCCTGACAGAACCCATATCCTGTGTGGAGGCCCTCAGGACACATAATCAAGGAAATGACACTTTACTGATTTACCAAGTCTCTGCTCTATGCTCTGTACTGGAAAAAGCAGTTCACGCTTCCCACCGAGCCCTGGAAACAAAACCCTGAGGTCCTTGTTCTCCAAATGAGGAAACCGAGGCTCAGAAAGAGGACGTGACCTTGCTCAAGGTCAGACGGTCCATGGAGGAGGCCCGCCGGACCCCCCGATCCATCGACTCTGGGCCACATCTTGTCGCAGCTGTGTAACAAAGAGTAAGACACAAATGCTGCATTGAAAGAGCTTATCAAGAGAGTGGGGGTGTGGGGAGATGCATAAAATAAGAATTATAGGATTCCAGAAAACACGCGAGGCTGGCCTGATCAGGCAAGAATTCAAGGAGAAAATGAGACTCCCAACTGAACAAATGCTCATTTCTTTCTTCTTCTTCATCTTCTTCTTCTTTTTTTTTTTAAAACATCGTGTGTTGAGAGTTAATCATTCTCCTTATTCTATAGCTTATCATTGCTGTTGGTCTGTGCGTGGTGCCTTTCTTACCTATATGTTAAAAATGTATTCACCTCCGTTCTCATTCTCCTCTGCCATAGGCAATCCATTCTCCTATATTTAATGTGTATCTTTTTGCTTGAGTGTGTTCTTGCAAAATGTATATTGTTTTGCATGTGGGTTTTTTAAAAATTTACATAAATGGTATTGGGCTGAAAATCCCATTCCCCTTCCTGCATTTGTCACTCAGCGCCGTCCTTTTAAGGACTATCCGTGTTGCTCTGTGCTCATCTATTCTGAGTCGAGGCAACGCAGGGGACTCCAAATATGGAGATTTGCCCCAGATTTGCCCCCCAACTTTCCCAGGCCAGACAGTGCGATGGTGGCCGCCTCCCACCACTGTCTTCACACCGCTGTGACTTGCTTTGTACATGTCTCTGATGCAGCGCTGCGAGAGTGACTTTAGGCTATCTGCCCAGCAGTGGAACTCTGGAGCTGGAGAGGTTTCATCTGGCAGTAATGCAGGACTGCTGTTCAGAGTTACACATGTCTGCCTTCCCGCCAGTAGTCCAGGAAAGGCCTCATATCCCTGTGTTCGCACCAACACGCAGCAGGATTCTAATTTTTGTTAGTCTAATAGGTGTGAAATGACATCTCGAATTGTTTTAATTTGGTATCTCCAATGACAAATGAGTTCATAGAACGTGTACAGATTTTTAAAAACTGCCTATCATGCGCTTGGCACCGTGGGGGGTAGGACACCAGTACATGACCCAGATCTCACTAAGCTAAAATGAGGGTATGGGGTAAGGTCAGGCAAGTAACAAGGGAGGTCGTAAAGGTGGGAGGATAGAAAGGGCTTGCAGTGAGATCTACTGGGGACACCACCATCTAAAGCCAAAAATAATGTATTAGCAGGTGTTGACTGGTCCTCTTGCCTCAATGTGGTAGCCAATCTGAAGGACTCATTCATGTCTGTCCATCCTGGAGTAGTATCACACCAAAACGGTCTTTTGTTAATGAGAAGAAAACTCAATTTCAAAAGACTGGGACTTTACCAATTTGTTTTAACACAAAAGCCATCTCTTCATTGTTCTGCTAAGTTTCTCACTGAAAGCAAATTTGGCCACAATTAAAGAGACACCATGACGGCCCATGGCAAAGTAGTCCGAGCCAACGTGAACTTTGCTATCGAATGCCAGATCAAATATTACAATATCAAATGCATGGGTGAGTTCACAGAAAATAAAGGGGAATCCTTGGATGCCACAGATGAAGAGAACATGGATGGTCAGAGAGTGTCACAGCAGCCCAGAGAGATAACAGACCACACACAGGCTTTAGTGAGGGGCTGTTACCTCTCAACTAAATGTAGAGAAGGACCCTAAGGTCATGTGAGATGATCTAGAACTGAGACCCTTGTGTAAAGCCAGGAATCTTTGAGGGGCTGCCATTGTTGGGATGGACACTAGAGAAAGTCTTCCCACTGGCCCAGCAGAACCACCTGGAACAGGGTCTTGACTCAGGGCTCCGGGTGGAAAACCTCAGTCTCAAGAAACCAAAACCCTGAAGTTGTGTTTAGGACACAAGAATTCCAAAGCAAAAAATTAACACAAGAGTTTGTCCCAGTGCGGTAGGAGCAGAAACACTCAGCAAAGCCACTCAGCAGAAACACATCCACAGCCAGGACACATGGAACTCACAGGGGAAAAACTACCCTGGTGAAGATGAGCTCACAATTTAAAAATTACAAAACATGCCAGGAAGTAAAGCAATTTATTTTTTTTTTAAGATTTTATTTATTTATTTGACAGAGAGAGATCACATGTAGGCAGAGAGGCAGGCAGAGAGAGAGAGGGAGAAGCAGGCTCCCCACCAAGCAGAGAACCTGATGTGGGACTCGATCCCAGGACCCTGAGATCACGACCTGAGCCAAATGCAGAGGCTCAACCCACTGAGCCACCCAGGCACCCCTATTTTTGTTGAAGATTTTATTGTATTATTTATTGGAGAGTGAGAGAGTGAGCATGAGTAGGGGGTATGGTAAAGGGAAAGAGAAAGGGGGAAGTAGACTTTCCACTGAGCAGGGACCCAATGCAGGGCTTGATCCCAGGACCCCAGGATCATGACTCAAGCAACTGAGTCACCCAGGCACCCCAGCAATTTTTTAAAAATTTTTTTAGTTACTCATTTTAGAGGGAGACAGAAAGCAAGCAAGTGCATAAGCAGCAAGGAGGGGCAAAGGGAGAGGGAGAAGCCTGATGCGGGTCTCACTCCCAGGACCCTGGGATCACAACCTGAGCGAAAGGCAGAGGCTTAACTGATGGAGCCACCCAGGTGCCCTGATAATAAAGTGATGTAAAAGAAACTGTATTTTCTTAAGTTGAGGTGAAACCTCAATTAAAAATAAATAGAAAGCCATAAGTGACTCTTAATCTCACAAAACAAACTGAGGGTTAATGGGGGGAGGGGGGTTGGGGGGGGATTATGGACATTGGGGAGGGTATGTGCTATGGTGAGTGCTGTGAAGTGTGTAAACCTGGCGATTCACAGACCTGTACCCCTGGGGATAAAAATATATGTTTATAAAAAATAAAATTTAAAAAATAAATAAATAAATAAATAGAAAGCTTTGGGAAGGTGCAAAATAGGACAAAAAAAATAAATCTTTAATCTGAGAGATTAAAAGAAAAAAAGAACACAAATGAAAAAAGAGCGTACTATGGCAGCAGGGGCGGTGTGGGGAACCCAGGCAAATGCAAGTTTTGGCCAAAATTCTGGCCTTTCCAAATTGAGCCTCTTTCTTGTTAAAAGTAGATACTCTCAAACAAATGAAAAATACAAAGGAAATTTTCTATAGTTCAACCCGGAGAGCCTAATGGAAGGAAAACAGGAAAATGTGAAGAGCGAGGGAGCATTTGCTAGCAGGTACAACACATGTATAACAGGAGGTCCTCAAAGGAGGAGGAAGAGAATGTGGAAGCAGAAACACTCAGAGACATGATGGCAGAGAATTTTCCAGAACCAACAAAATGGCATTAAACCCTCCGATTTAGGAAGCAAATTGTGTCCTGACCAAGAGAAAATGAAACCTAGTCCATACTAAGGTACAATGTAAAGCAATTACAGAACACCCAAGGAATAGCAAAAGCAACCAGAGATGGCTGACGTGTTGCCTCCAGAAGAATGGTAAGTAGGTTCAGAGATTTCTCAACGACAGTAAGGAATCTCAGAAGATACTAGAATTATACCTTCCCAGGATTTGCGGGAGAATAACCACCAACTTAAAATTCTGCTATTAATCAGGAGTGACAGCAACATAAAGACATTTTCAGGGGGAAAAAAAGACACTGGCAGAATATTTACTGGTGACAAGACGCTACGGGGCATACTTGGGTAGAAACCAATTCAAGGGGCGCCTGGTGGCTCCGTGGGTTAAGCAGCTGCCTTCGGCTCAGGTCATGATCTCAGGGTCCTGGGATTGAGCCCCGCATCGGGCTCTCTGCTCAGCGGGGAGCCTGCTTCCCCCCAACCCCGTCTGCCTCTCTGCCTACTTATGATCTCTGTCAATATAAATAAATAAAATCTTAAAAAAAAAAAAAAGAAGCCAATTCAACTCAGAAGGAGGAGATGGAAAAAGAAGTGATGTGAGCCAAAGAATTAGGAAAGTTCTACATAAATCTATACAGCTCTCTACTCTCTTTCAAAAAGGCAGGAGTAAAAATCACAGGATCTGGGCTGTATCTGAAATCCTACATGGTATATGGTCGTGGACGTGGGGTGGTAACAGCAGTGAGTAGGCGAGGTTCCTGGATCATTTCGGAAGAAGGTACAATCCTGATACATTCTGAGATGGTTACGGTAAAATCGCAAGGATGAGCCCTCAGAGAACACGGGCAGAAGAGACGACTTCCAGAGTCGTGGAAGGAGAGGAGATGGAGAGGCTCTCGAGCCGGCTTGCAGCTTGGAGCCGTACCCCTGGAGAGTTCCGTCCCCTGCTCCAGAGCCACGGACGTTTCCCCTGACAGTGTGAGGCGGGTCACAGAGGGGAACACAAACTATGTCACCAACCCTAGCACGCGGCTGGATGTCAGTCCCGCTACCTCCCCGCACAGCCGGCTGCTGACCTTCACCTCTTCGATGCACCCTGACGCCATCAAGGGTTTCCTATTTTACAAAAGCAGGAGGCAGCTCTGAAAATAATGAAGTTTCTGTGCCAAGCAAACATGCAGGCTGGGCTGGAGGTGACCTTTACCTCCTTGATGCACATGCAAGGGAAACGATGTGGCATGAATTCCAGTTAGGGAGTCCAGGAGAAATCCTGTGCTCTTTGACACAAGGCCACCCTCCTTGGGCGAAGCTGCCCATGGAATCGGATTCCATCCACTTCTACTTGCCTAGTCAGGGGCCCGTCGCCATCAAGACCAGAAGTCAGAATTGACTGGATGTCAAAGACGACACGCGCGCAGCCCCGTAATTCAGCTTCCCTGCCCGCAAACAACATTGGCAGTGCTGGCACGGGAGCTGCCCTTTGAGCGAACTTGAAGGCTGCTCTTGGTCTCATTTTGCACAATTTGAGGGGGGGTCCCCCGAAAATGACCATGTACGTGAGAAAGCCGAGGTCGAGAAAACAGAGCTCTCTGCAAAGACAACACTCCTGTCGCATGCATCTGAAGGAAATCAATTTCCATTGCAAGAAGATGAATCCTCTGCAAACTGTTGTGGGTACATATTTATAAATAAGAGGGGGATGGGAATATCGCTTTCAGCACATTTCAGAGAAATTTATGAGCAAAATGGAGCCAGAAGCATCTGAGGCATTAATTTTAACTAGCAGGAGAGGCGGGTGGGGGGGGCCATATCTGATCTTTGGGTGCAAGAGAGAAAAACTGTATATCATCCAAAAAAACACAAACCAGCATTTACTGTGCTGCCTTGAGTGTAAGAAAAAGAGTAAAGTCGCGGCTACCCAGGAAAGGAGATTCCCCGTAACAAACCGGAGTTACCTACGCAGCTGCTTTTGTGCCAGAAAGAAAGCAACGTGAGGTGCGCTGCTCGAAGGTATGATTTCGTGTGTCAACTGTGATTGACGGGCCATTCAAAATTATAACTATTCTGAAGCCACAGGCAGAAAGGAACACTGATGTGCTCCTCCTTCACTACACACGCTTTTGTTCTTTTCAAGAGCTCCTTCCAGATTTCCCCGAGAAGCTTTTCACTCTTCCGTGCCTCTGCAGCTGGGAGCCGCAGGGGCGCGTGTGCTCTGGGTGGGCGCCGGGAGATGTGCTCAGTCCTGCCCTGCCCAGGGGATGATGGACACACACACACACACACACACACACACACACACTCGTTCTTTCGATGGTTACCAATGTCACTAGCTTCCAGGCTCTTTGCTAGGCACAGACGACAGAGCCAGCGACGCGGCAGTGCCCCACTGCACGGCCGTGAAGATGCGAGCGGATAGCTCGTGCAGTGGGGCAGGCGTTCTGGGGGGTTGCCAAGGGCAGCGCAGGAGGGGGGGCACTGGAACCCTCACAGCTCAGTGCACACATGGGGCGACAGTGTCGGCTGGCGTCAGGATGGTGAGATGGGGGACTGGGGGTTCGGGGCTGGGCAGGGAAGAGCAGCGCCCGGCTGGGCTGGGCTGGGCAGTCCTGGGCTTGTGCGGCAAAACCAGCTCCGCAGCGTCACACCCGTGGGTCCTACGGTAATGACACCATGGCAGGGTTTCCCAGGGAGGGCATCCCAGGACCCCTCTCCCTCTGCAAACAGCTACAGGGCACGCATCCACTAATACCCTAACTGCCCACCCTACCACCTGCAAGGGGGAAGAACGGGCGTTTCAGGGGCTGCCTATCTCCACAAGCCATCGTCCCCCAAAAAACTGCCTCCCCCTCTCTCAGTCACATTCTTGCCCTTCGTTATGACCCCTGGCCTTTCATAAACGTGGCTCTAGGAGCTTCTGCCGCTGGGCTTCAGCGGCCGTGGACACCTAATCGATAGCTTCTCATAACGATTTCCCCCCCAGCGAGGACTCTGAACCCAGCTCCGCAGCTACAAGCACACCTGGACTGAACCACACAAGGACGTCAGAGCAGCCAAACAGGCAATTTACCGGTTATGATTTCTGAGGGCTCGCTCTGTGGCTGCTGCAGGAGAGAGAGGCGTCCGCCAACTGTCAAAAATGCCTCTCTGATCCCATGTTGCCGATGCTGCGTCTGAAGGGTGGTTTGCTGGGGACGCCTTCCAGAGGAATCCGAAACACATCGTTCAAAATCCGGACTGTGGATCGTTGTATCCGGAGTCCCAAATGTGTGACAAATTTTTTGCTCAGAGAGATCCTCGAGTTGGAAGGATCCTTAAGGTGATTTTCTCCAAATTTAGTCAATCATATGAACCCTCCACGACTCTGGCCATATTCTTGCACTTGTGTTTACTTCATGTTTCTCTTTAAAATCTAGTCACTTCTTTCTTTCTTTCTTTCTTTTTTTTTTGCTTACGTAAGTCTCCGTCTTTAGGGTTTTTTTTTCCCCTAAAACGTTGTTAGAACCATAAATAAAAAACCAGTATCTCTTGCCACAAACAGGAGGCAATTGTAAAAACAAATACAGAGAAGACTTAGTTCTACCCAGGTAGCATCACATCAGAGACATGTTACACGCCTGTGAACGCCAAGCTGAGACCTTCTCTTTGATATAATCAGGTGGAGGCAATGAAAACGGACAACAAAGTCACATGCTCACGACCTGTTTTCATGTATAATGTGAGCGCGTGTCAGCCCAGATCACCTCGAGGGTCACCCCAGACCACCTGGTTCATGACATGTTCCCCTCTCAGGACACCCAAGTCCAGTCTAACTCTGTAATTCTATAAAAGAAAACACAGACACAAAGAACACTCAAGTCATTTGCCGGAGGGCAAAGGCAAGTCCACGAACTTACTGAACGTGGAACACAGGTTTCTTGTTTTCTGGACACTACTGTTGGACTGAGATTCCCTCCCTCGTGGCACAGGACCCTGAGCACCACTTAAGATGGTTCCTCAGATTTCCCCAGCAGGGCTGAGCTCCAATCACCGTACTGTCGACCAGCCCTTCCTCTTCCCTGTACCCCCTCCCTCTGCACTGATTCTGCTTTTGGCCATCACTGCCTAAGCAAACTGTCTGCACTCCCGTTCTTGTCCAAACTCAGACATATGGGAAGTTCAAGAGGGCCAAGCTCATGGACTCTGGATCAGGTGCTGGATAGAAACTCCAGACAGAAGAAGGCAATTCCTGTCTCACTCAGCGAGGGACGCTTTCCTGCAGAGACAGTGTGCACAAAGCCCAGGGATGTAACAGAAGGAAGAAGAAAGAGGCCGTCCATCGGCAAGAGAACCAGACTGAAAATTTGCACTCCAGTGGGAAACACCACAACGAGATCCAGAATTTCCAAGAGGCAAAAGACGCCGACGATGCTAGTTTTGGGTAAAACACCTTCTTGTATCTTCAACGTCCCCCACCCTACCCTTCTGGTCCCTTCCACTAATGACAGAAATAGGAGATGTCTGTGTTCTCACGGGGACCTAGCAATGCGCTTAAAGCACACGCCAGGAGTTCCAAGAATTTTTTTTTTTTTTACAGGATGTAATTAAGATGAGACCACAGTAGCCAAGACATGAAAACAACCCAACTGTCCACTGACAAGCGAATGGATAAGGAAGATGTTGCACGTATACGCGACGGAAGACGATTCGGCCACAGCAAAGAGGGAAATGGGTCACCTGTCCACGGCCCCAGAGAGGAGGGAAAGATCACTAGGTATATGGAAGGTTAAGGCAGTTAAAAAACTTGGTACAAGGAAGGACAGCACATGTTATCACAATAGTAGACTTGTGGCAAGAAACGGAAGTAAGGTCAGAAAATTGCCAGCTGCATTCTCAACTTAAGAAAACATTTCATCTATGTGCATCCACGGAGAGGGAGTAATCCAGGGGAGTAACAGCTGCAGAATAACCAGCAGTGATGGGAAAAGGAAAAGCCGAGACTA
This sequence comes from Enhydra lutris kenyoni, assembly GCF_002288905.1. Taxonomy (NCBI): domain Eukaryota; kingdom Metazoa; phylum Chordata; class Mammalia; order Carnivora; family Mustelidae; genus Enhydra; species Enhydra lutris. The sequence continues at coordinate 1,684,745 of NW_019154174.1, forward strand.
GAGCTGGAACCCCAGGTGCCACATGTCAAAATATGGGTGGGAGAACAGAACAGGTCAAGAGAAACCGCAGTCAGAGGCAAAGGAAGAAAGTCCCAGAAGAGGTGAGAACCCGAGAGGGTAACACTGAAAAACTGATGAAGATTTTTTTCTAATTCTTTTTTTTTAAGATTTTATTTACTTATTTGACAGACAGAGATCACAAGTAGGCAGAGAGGCAGGCAGAGAGAGAGGAGGAAGCAGGCTCCCCGCTGAGCAGAGAGCCCGATGCAGGGCTGGATCCCAGGACCCCGAGGTCATGACCCGAGCTGAAGGCAGAGGCTTTAACCCGCTGAGCCACCCAGGCGCCCCAATTTTTTTTTCTCATTCTTAAAAAAGATTTTATTTATTTATTTGAGAGAGAATGAGCAGGTGAGCACAAGCATGGGTGGGGAGAGTAAATGCAGAGGGAGAAGCTCCAATTAGCAGGAGGTTGACCCGAGGCTCGATCCCGGGACCCTGAGAGCATGACCTGAGCTGAAGGCAGACGCTTAACTGACTGAGCCACCCAGGTGCCCCTGAATAAGAATGTAATGGGGAATCGGACTAATAGGTAAGTGGGTGCTACTGATCAGAAGTGCTATTTAGTGGAGAGGTAAAGTCAGGAGCCACACCTGAACATATCCTGATAAAATGTTTTAATTCAAACAATAGAGAAAAATTATATAAGCATCCAGGCAGGGGAAAAATGAAATTGTCTGTAGAGGGGGAAACAAATGAATATAGCTAACACCAAACTTCTCCTCTGCCATATACACAGAAACACACATACAGACACACACAAACACGGCACACAAACCACACACACCCTAAGATAACAGGACCACATCTTCAGAGGTGTTTTCAAAAAGATGTTGTCCTCAAATTTTTAATTCAGCCAGTTTATTGCTCATGCATGAGAAAAGCAGAGTCTCTGAATTTGCAAAGGGCTCAAAGTAAAATGCTAACTGAAAAGAAAATTTTTTTTCTTCCTAAGAGTTTGTCCACTGGTTGAGAGATAAATAAAAATGAACAACTAAAGAAAAAAAAAAAGAAAAAAAAATGAACTAAAGAAAGGTATTAATTATGGAGAAAGGAAGGGGAGGCTTGGTAAACACAGACTTCTGCTGTTACTACGGTTTTGAAGGTGAAGGACAACCTCAAATGTCGCATCTGAAACAGAAGACACATCACAGGAGACGGTTTAGTAACGATCACTTAGCAGCAGAGTCCCGTGTAACAGCGGCTGTGGCTGCCCGTTCTCTGTGGCTCCTGGGGGTGACCTTCCCTCAGTTCTCAGCTAAGACTGTGGCTTTTAGCTGTGCTGCCTTGTCTAACTCTTCCCGTACCTACACTTTCTCCAGCATGTCCACAATTTACCAGCAGATGAGAGTCTGGGGAAAACGCTGTGCTGAAAATTAGCTTGAAAATGGTTTTCAAGATCATGCTAAGAAAATACCTCTAAGATACACTGAGTGCTTTATGAGAACTAAATATTAGAGTCTGTCTACCTCTTTCACAGCATCATGAAGATGCTTAAGTACTTCGGGGTTTTTTAAAAATCTGTGGTTACATGTTCTGTCTCATTCCTAATTTTGCATATGTTAGCTTTCTTTCTTTCCTTTTTTCTTGATTAGATACCATTGGTGTTTGCTGATTTTACTGATCTTTCAAAGAATCAGTCCTTGGGTTTATTATTTTTTTTTAAATCACTGTTACTGCTTTCCTAGATTCATCTTCTGTTTTTATCTTCCCAAGGGACCCCTTCTTTATGTCTGTTTCATCCTTTGGCCCACTTTTGGGGCTGAATCCTTAGTTCATCTTTCTCATGTCCTAAAGAAGCCAAGTTGCTTCAGTATTCAGCGTGGGCTACATTTGACTGGTTTCCACAAATACTGTACACATTATCATTACTTCCGACACATTGCACACCTGTATAACTTCTGAAATTCTTCATTTACCTGAGCCGTGGAGAGGTGCAATTTTAACTCCCAAAGTTAGCCTTTCTGTGATTTATAAGACGTGGCAACATAAACATATTATTTGGTAATATGGGGGACACAGAAGTCTGAGAGAGCCTGAGGAAGCACAATTAGTTGTTCCGCTGCATGGGAATCAGAATGTTGGGAGTTAGGCAGTGGGATGCACTTTTGGTGTTAAGTCTTACGTTATTTAGTGGTTTAGACGACGCAGGTATTATTTCGATAAACATTAAAATCACAAAAGCAAGTGGAATAAAACACGGGGCAACCATAACATGGACAATGTTGGGGCGGGGGCGGGGAGGCTGGGAGTCCTGATCCTCGATTACTTTTGCTAAGGCTTTGTTTAGTCAGATGTAAGGGCAACCGTTAAAAACAGAGAACTAGTTTGTATGACTTCCACTCTAGTAGAGGGGAGAAAAGAAAGCTCCACTGATCGAACAGCAGGGGGGGGGGTGGGGGGAGGGTGGGTGAGGAAAAGGAACAAAGTAAATACTAGACAAAAGTCCAAACTGTTTGATAATCAGAACACACATAAACATGCAAACGCTCTTACTGAAAGATGATCATTAGACTGCAGAAAAATAGAGAAGCCAAATTCTATTCACCCAGAAACACATCTGGAATGAGATGACACCAAAGTATGAAGTGAACCCAGAATGAGCATCCGGAACCCCTCACCAGCTCTTTCAAAAAGAGAAAAGAAAAATCTCCAGAGGCAAAAACAATAGCTAAAATTTTCAGAAAATAAGTACAAACAGGCAGCAGACCTGTTTAAACTGCGATCAAAATTTTTCAAATTAAAAGGAGATTATTTTCATGGGTTAGATTGGCAAAGATCACATCGGTCGTTGATAATCAGCACTGACAAGGTTATGAGGGGAAAAGCCCTTTCCGGCTCTGCCAGTGGAGTAGAGGTGCCTCTACTTGTTACAGGGGTGGGGGATGGGCTGGCAGTTCCTATCAAAAACTTTACTTTTCTCTTTTAAGTGTGCTTATTCTCAAACCCAGAAATTCTTCTATAAGAGACTGATAATCAGGGAAAAGAAAATGGGCAAGAGACTTGCTGCTGACATTTTTATATTTAAATAATAATATTTTTAATATTTTTAAATATTTTTAAATTTAAATTTAATTTTTAAATTTAAATTTAAAAAATATTTTTATTGTATTTTATTTTATTTATTTATTTATTTATTTATTTATTTGTGAGAGAGAGAGAACACAAGCAGGCAGAGCGGCAGGCAGAGGCAGAGAGAGAAGCAGGCTCCCAGCTGAGCAAGGAGCCCGATGTGGGACTCGATCCCAGGACCCTGGGATCATGACCTGAGCTGAAGGCAGCAGCTTAACCAACTGAGCCACCCAGGCATCCCTAAAAATATATTTTTAAATAATAAAATGTGGGGACAACCTATATGACAATAAGAGATGTGATGAAATATATAATGGTCTAACTGAAGGCATTTAAAATGATTCAGTAGATCCAGGCATATTGGGAGGGGAGGATATCCATGTCATACTGTTAAACAAAATCACAAGTTAAAAATGATGTAAAATAATATACTTGTATGCACAGAATGATACAGATCTGTCTAGAGGGGTAGAAAGCGGAATGCTAACAGTGGTTCCAATGGAAAGTACCATTTGGGGGAGGGGGAATTTTTAACCCTTTTTTCAGTTTCCTTATTTTGCCACAATGTGCAGTTCTATTTTAATTTTTTTTAAAGATTTTATTTACTTATTTGACAGACAGAGATCACAAGTAGGCAGAGAGGCAGGCGGGGTGGGGGCGGGGGGGGGAGCAGGCTCCCCGATGAGCAGAGAGCCCGATGCGGGGCTTGATCCCAGGACCCTGGGATTATGACCTGAGTTTAACCCACTGAGCCACGGAGGCGCCCCTTAATTTTTCAAAAAATATACCCACATCGCTCAAAAAAACACAAAAGGTGTGTAGTGACACTCTCTCTCCCACCCCATCACCATCCACCCCGTTTCTCGTGTGTATCCTTTCAAAATTTACGTACGCCTCAGTAAGAAAATTCAGATGTGTATCATCCCCCCCTCCGTTTCACACAAAGTGTGTTTTTCACCTTGCTCTTTTCTCCCCTGAACAACAGATCCTGAGAATGTCCCACGTCAGGTGTGTATGCGCCCACTCTGCTGAATTCACCGCCTGGCTATTATCTTTGCGTGTGTGTTTTCTTACTTCTTTACTTAGAGATGAATTATAATCCGAAGAGCCCAGGTATTTGGATGCCGGGGACGTTGAGGACGGTGACCGACGTCAGACACCTTGATGTGTGGTGTGATCATGGTGTTTAAACTAGGTCACTATGATTTACTGACGCGGACTGTACAAGCGCCCAGACAGACCAGCAACCATGGAAAACAGGCAACGTCAAGAAACATAAATGGTCCTTCCCCGGGGGCCGGGCGTGCGCATGCCCCCTGCTCCTCCGCGGCGCACGCACAGACCACCCTTCGCCTCCTCCCTGTCACTGCGTTCACCCACTCCCCGAGCGTGCCCCCTCCCGCCCCGGGCCGCCCTCCTTCTCCAGCTGTTCCGGCTCCAGACTTCTCGCAGCCGCTTCTGCGAATCCGATCACCACCCACCCGCAGGCAACGCGCACGCTTCAGCCTCCAGCCCTGGAAGCTCTGGTACAACCACCCAAGGAGCGTCTCCACCGCCCAAGAAACCCATTCATACCGAGCCCAGGAGAAAGTGGGGTTTGGGGCAGGATGCAGGGGAGCCCGGTGCCTTTCGCAGCTGCCTTCTGTCATGCGCATCTTCTCTGTGTCCAACTTCAGACACCACAGGAAGAGAGAACAGGACTGGGCACGCATCTCTGGCTGTGGCTGGGATGTCTAGCCTTGTGGGGCTTCTGGGGCTCTGGGAAGCATGGTTCCTTACCAAGTACTGGGAAGAGGGAACTGTGGGCACCTCCAGTCCTCGGTGCTCTTCCCCAGCTCTGGGGGTGCTCTGGCTGGAGAGATGCACCTGAGAGCTGTTTGTCCCTGCTGGGTTGGCCGGGGGTGGAGGGTGGGGGGAGCAGGGGATGCCTCTAGCTTAGTCCTTAGGCTGTCCGGTGGTCAGGTCAGACACGCTGTCAGTACACTGCGAATGGTTCTGTATGAGGGGAACCCGTGGATTCTTCTTCCAACTGTGGTTTATGACCCATTTCCCCCCAGGCTACATCTCCTCCAACTGTCCCCCGGCTCCCAGTCAGATCTGCTATCCACCAGCCGGCACTCTGATTACGAGAGGCATTTCCCACTGCTGCTTCCCACAGTCCTGACATCAGTGCCTCAGGGGGAAGCCTGGCTAGACATCTGTGCTGGCCACGGTGGCCCCAAGACCTCGGTGGAAACTTCCCAACCTTTCCATCAGATCCTAGCATCATTCAGGACTGGAGCCTGGGATGGGGAGGACTGATTCTAATTTGTGATCAGGAGAGAAGTGAGGAAGGCTGATGAACTCCGGATACATAGGAGCTGGGTTGCTCTTTGGTTATTAGGATTTGGGGCATAGGATGCCCATCAGTGGCAGAGTTCTACAATCCTGGATTTTTTTTTTTAATCAAAAAAATTTTTTTAATCTTGGAAAGTATTACACAGTGAAATAGACTTTTGACTGGTGCTTGGCTCTGTGAACTTAACACCTGTACAGATTCATGTGACTGCCACCACAATCAGGATACAGAATGGCCCCATCACCCCAAAAAATAAATCCCCTTATCTGCTTCTTTATAATAATACCCTCCCCCTGCCCTAAACCCTGGCCACCACTGATTTGTTCTCTATCACTGTAGTTTTGTCTGTTTGAGAGTATCATATAAATGGAATCATACAGTACATAACCTTTCTTTCACTCGGCATAATGCCTTTGACATTCATCCAAGTCACAGTTGTTTTTTTTTTAAGGAGCAACAGATAAAGGTTTTACGTAGGTCGTTGAAATTGGAACTGGAAAGCAACTTTGGGTTAGCCCTCAGGTAATAGAGTAGAGTGATGGCACTGGAGCTTACCAAACCTGGAGTCCAGACAAAATTATACAAAACTGATCCGGGGGGGAAAGAAAAATCTAAAAATACAGCAGAGCTGGATCTTTTCCTCCAGTTCTTTGCGTCTCCATTTGCTTTTCCCATGATGCCCCATCAATTTGCAATTAAAATTGGAATCACAGTTTTTGAAACCACCCAGACTTTGTAATGTCAGCCAGTCCCTCCCAAGCTGTTGATGGACCATGACAAGCAAGTATGATAAAATAATACAGCGACATCAAAGCAAGATGCATCTAAGTGGGTTGGCCGGGGTGTCCCTGAGTGTACACACACTTCAGTGATGTGTACCACCGGCTGAGAAAGAAAAATGGAGGTGGCCCATGGACACGACTTGAAATGCCACCTAATCACATCCCTAGAAAAAAATGACCTTTCCTTTTTCTTTCTGTTCAAATCTTGCGATTACACGATGGAGAGTCTTAGGTGCTAAAACGTTGTTAACGCCTCTCTAAAGGGTTTCTTTCCCTCTCTCCCCTCATCAGAAAGAACGAGACTGCGTCACACGGAGTATGGGCTAGAACTGCAGTGCACTGTTTGGTGACTATGGACTGCGTTTATGACAAGTTTCTACTCCGGATTAGTGGGGATTCGCAATAGGATGGTGAAGTGAAGTTTCATGTTTAAGTAAATATGTTAAAGCAAAAGTTAGGAGTGGACTTTGAGGTCATGCAAAGTCAATGAAGTATCTGTAGACACATCCAAGGGTCAATCATGAAGACGGCCCCCGAGTGACTGAAGGTCCCAATGTGACATCAGATTTCAGACAGAACCATGAGAACCCAATGCCTGAGGAGGCTTGCAGATAAGATTAGCCCCCAGGCACCACAAAGCCAGCCCTTCCACCAATGGTTCAAGCACCCAGGCCCTCCGTACTGACCATGCCACCAATCCCAACGGATCTCCCTTCCCATCAAAGTTTTGCGTGGCTTGAAAGGGAACTGTGTCATCTCTGACATGGCTGGTCCCCCTCGCAAGCAGCTCCATCATGATCTCTCCCCCCAGCCTCCTCTGCAGCCCTTGTCCCAGTGTTTCCCTGTCATTCTGAAGGTGCCAACTCCTGACCAAGGCTGAAAAACAATTCTTCTAGACTGATCTTTATGTCCGCCCCTTGCCCATCCCGCAGCCTCTCCTTGTTAGCAAGACCCACTCTCCAGGGTGGACTTCTGTCTACTCCAGACTACCGAGTCAGAGAGGCAGTCACCTTCTGTGCAAGCAAGGTCATCTCTAAAGCATGGACTGCTGAGCTGCTCTTGTCCTATCCAGCTACAGAGGCCAAAAGAAGGATGCAGAAGGATGGAGAGCCCAGAGCGGTTTGGAATGGCACGCGCGCTGGGGGCAGTGGCCAAGCAGTCTGGGGGGCAGGGATGGCGTCACCAGCTCCACATCCTCCAGGGACCCCAAGGGCACCCATGGGAATGACAACAAGGAGAGCTGGGGATTACGGGCTCCCTCCCTGGGGGCCAGCTCCAGAACCACACAGGTTCCTCCAACCGTAGGTCATCCTGGTTCTAGATTCTTCTCCTCCCTATTGGCCCAACCGAGAAGACTCCAACTTTCCTCACCCTGACAAAAGTCCACGTCGTGTCTCTTGCCCTCCAGGCAGGCCCATCAGCTTAGTGATGGTCATATGTCCTCCAAGCACGATCCAGGAAGGGGGAATCACAACAGGGATAAAATCTAACGCGTACTTAAGACATTGAGTCACTACCACAGCCTGGGAGGTAGGAGCACCTGCTGTTGCCATCACGCACAGGAGAAAGCAAGGCCTAGGACAGCTGTGACTTACCCACAGTGAACACAGACCGAAGGTGAGACTGGCAAACAGCAGGGCCTGTTTCGACGACCCGGCCCATCAAAGTCATGAAAGGACAGTTACAGGTAACATTCAGCTCCCCAACGTGTTCTACAGAAATTGCGAATCAGTAAGACAATTATAAACTGAGATTCACGTTTTAAAAAAGATGCCATATTTCAAGCTTTGTTCTAAAAAAGGAAAAAACCTAGAAGATCTGGCAATAAATCTGTTGAGATTAACTGGTAATTGTCCCCCCTAAATGGGACAAGCGCCCTCTCTACCTGGGCCTTGTCCTTATTGTTCCTTCTCGTCACTGTCCCACAGCCAACTTCATTTGTTCACACCCGTGTCTACAGAGACTCTGGAGGGTGCTGATCTGTGACGGCATCATTGTTCCAAACTGCTCCTCTGTGAGATGCAAGGTCTGGGCAGCTCGGTCACTGCCCCTGTCACTGCTCGAAGCTCTCCATGCTTTTCACATCTCCCTGGGCGTCAGCCACCCAGATAGGGTAGAGGTGCTCAGGGGTTCATGTTGAGAGATGACCTTGCTGGCACACTTGTCATTTGAATAATGTCCAAATTTGACTGCCTATAAAACAGCTTTGACACAAGAACCTCCCAGAGTCATTTATGCCCATATCCCCCTCTTTCTCCTCAGCAAGATAGAATAATTGAATTAAGTCAAATTTTTTCTCTCCCAGAGAAATGATGGACACACAGCGATCTGGGCAAGGTGCTCCAGGATTTCTGGCTATGGGAGAGGTCTGTGCCAGAGAAAATACCAGGGCATGGGGGGTGGGGGTGACTTCTGGTAGGGATTTTGCCACCACAGAGCTATGCAATGACTTAACTCATTTTTCACAGAATTAATAATTCAGATCCCCCACGGTTTCGGCCAGAAGTGGCCATAAACTGCAGAGAGTTTAACCAACCACTTCTGAAAGTGGGGATTGATCCTGGGAAATGCTACCTCCACTTTCAGCCCTCTCGCCTGAGCAAAATGAAAGCTGTTAGGTGATTTCCTATCTTCATTAAAACCATCAAAGCAGAAACACTGCGAAGAGGCTACCAAGGCAGAGAACATTCCCCCATGCTCAGGTAGCTCTGCGGAAGTTGGGGAGATTCGGATCCCGATGATCCTGCAGGAAGGCTCTACAGTACTCAGTTCTGTTTGAAAGGACCCGCACACACAACCCCCCTAAAGCTAGCGATGCCAGTGAGGTCACTACCTTGCCATGCATGCTGATGAGGCTGGAATGAGAATGAGAAACCGGGACAGACGGACGGACACACACATACACACACACACCCGGAGTGGCAAGTACCTCTTCTGGGCTGGGACGAAGGTAATTAATTCAACCTTCAAAGGATCTCAAGAGGTTACTTAAGAATGCTGCATTTGCAAAAAGGCCTCAAAGACCTCTAGAAAGAGGGACTGTGCCATGTCCCACCTATCTGGGCGTGACCCTGCAGCCCCCAAGTCACAGTAGAACATGACTTTCCTGTCTTTGGTTAGTTCTATCTATCTACAGATAGACCCTTGGCCAGTCAAGCCACGGGCTGTCACAGGAAGCCTGTGAGGGTCAAACCCCAGGCTGTCACTTGTCACAAGACAGCAAGCCTTTCCTGGAGGCTGTCAGCACCGCCACCGTCCTCATTCCACTGCGGGCTTCCCTGATGCCGACCTCATGCCTTGCCATGGCAAAACCCCTCAGCATGTCCTGCCTGTGTGTGTCTTCGCACCGTACCCAGCATCCAACACAGATGTCTCTGAGTAGGTGACATCCGAGCTGGAATCCACAAGATGAGAAGCAGCCAGATCTAGAGTACGGCAAAGGCCAAGCCCCTACAGCTGAGGCATCAGCTCCCCCTTGGGCCTCTCTAACCCACACTGGGTGGGGATCCCTCCTGCGTGATCCCACAGTGATCGCACAGTCCCTCTGCTAGTCTCGCTCCTAGACTTGTGTGCCCTTCAGCTCTTTAAAGGAGAGATCCAAGTTCTCATCTTCGCTTTTTCAGGGCTTGGCACAGCGCCTGGTACGTAGTTGGTGGTCAATAAATGTGTGCAGGACTGAAATCACGGCATGAGTGTATTCAGAAACACCCTTGACCTCCCTGCCCCCAACTTCAGCCACTCCCTTTGAAAAATCCCCTCTGCCCTCTGAGACCCAAGTAACATACTGCCTCCTCCGGGAAGCCTTCCAAAATTCTCCCAGTTGGATTTCATCTCCTTTCTGTGCTGCTATAGCTCTGCTTGGGTCTCCAAATGGTATCTCTCACCATCTGATTTTCCATAAGCATCTCGTAACCACATCAAACCGCAAAGAGCCTAGCAGTGGGACCCATGCCCATACAGATTGGATGAAAAAAAAAAAATCAATGACTAATAATGACGGGTAGCCCTTGTTGGACACCTTGCACATGCCAGAAATCTGAGCACTTGTGTGGAGTCCTCACAGCAAGCTTAACGAGGTGCGGCAACGTGACTCGTCCTGATGTGCAGATGGAACCGAGGCACAGAGAAGCCGCTGCTGGTCGGTGGGTGCACACCTGGCAGGTGATAGAAGTGAGAGCCCAACCTGTTCATTCTGGTTCCAGAGCCGAGTTTTTAATCATGGCCGGAACTGCCTGCTCGGGGGCTCTCTGCCTCCTTACCCCCCTTTTGAGGTCATCTCGCCCACACCCTTTGAATCCTGGCTCTTCTCCCTCCTTCCAATGAGATGCTTCCTCTCATCCCCCAAGAGGAGCACTGCTCCCCCAAGAGCCACAGCTGCACTGCCTGCTGTATCTCTCCGCCAGCCTCCAGGAGGATGCAGGACTCCCTCACCCAGCTGTGAGCACCCAGACCCGTGGGGGGTGTGAGGGGGAGGCTGAGTCTGCAGGAAGCCACCCTTTCATCAGCGCTGACAGCGACTGGCCCCACTAAAGGCAAGCTCGAGAGCCCTGCTGTCACAGACACCCTTACCATCACTGCTGCTGGATATGGTTCTATCCAGGAACAGTAAGTCCCGGAGACAATTTTCCCCTATAGAGCTCCCACTACAGAGCTGAGAAGGCCCAAGTGTCACTTTATCCTGCCACTAGGCTGAAGTCTCACATCATGCATCCCAGAGTGAAAGGGACTTTGCATCCTAAAAATTTAAAAAGACACCCTGTTTCGCATGAGCCTCAAAAAAAAAAAAAAAAAAAAAAAAAGAAAAAGAAAAAGAAAAAAAGGCTTAAACCCCATTCCCATAAATTACCATAAACTGCCAAGTCCCTGGTGGAAACAACTTTATGTGTGACTTTTACAACACCGAAGCCTGTAGGTGTGTATGTAACGGCCTGCGTCGATCTGATAATTGGGGGGAAGAATGCGGTTATTATACCCTTGGGAACAGCGAAGCACCCAATGGCAACTTTGAGAGGGTTTGGGATGTCCCCCTCCCCACCTCCTAATATCTGCTATACCTTTTATTCTGGAAACACTGTTCTTCTGAAGGCTAGACTCCCTTGTAAATACTGCAAGTCAAAATACTTCTTGAATGCTCTTATTTGTTCCAAGTTTTCCTTTGGCTTTCTCTTCCAATCATTAACACATCAAAGGAATCTGAAAGCTAGGAACCTGGCAGGATTTACTTAGGGTGGATTTCCTGCAAATTCTAGCAGTGCTTCCCCGGATGGGACTGGGTAGTCGGCTGGATGGCCCATCTCCATAGCCCAGAGTACTCCACAGACCTACTAAACATCACGGGGTAGTTATGAATTATTTATGAAGTATCACGGACTATTTCTCACAGAGCGAAAACTTGTTATTTTTTACATTTTGATTCTCCTCCTTCCATTCTCCCACATCAAGAAGAAAGGAAGGGCTCGTGCAGAAATTAAGATTTATTTAACTAGCTCCTACTAGTATCCTCTAGTACCTTCAGACAAAGACAGGGCAGGCCACAGACTTGGAGCATTCTACCCACCGCCTGAGGAAGCAGGTCCCAGCTTGGAACATTCCATCCACCTGAGAAACCAGACTTCGATTACGATTGTTTTGTTTTCAAACTATTCTGATGTTTCCCTCCTAATGATGGCACATTAAGATGGTTTTCCACGTAGGGTGGTTTTGAAATCAAGTTGTTTTTTTAAAAACACGCATTTTCACTCTATCTGCCTATCCCGTGTTGGGTTTACAAACGCACGTCTCTAGAAGGACACACCAAAGTGGGCGCCTGTGATGGCTTGGGGAGGGGGAACCACGCACGCAGCCCAGAAATGGGGGTGGGGAGGAGGGGAATAATTTTCACGGGACATCCCTTCGGAGTTTGCATTATGTTTCCAAAATATTTGCACCGAGGGAAAAAAAAAAAAAAAAGCCAAGCCCAAATCTTTATGAAAAAATTACAGCCTGTAAATGTGCTAACCTAAATAAAAATATTAAGGATATAAATAGCAGAGGCCATGCCAGTGTTTGGCAAATACTGTGAAGGTGGTACAGGAATGCCTGAAGCTTGGAAGACACGGCCCTCAGAATGGGGGAGAGACGCTGCCTCCTCGGAAGATGGCAGGGAGAGGTCCCTGGCCTCCACCCCGAGCAGACACCCCAGGTTTCTTCCTCGTGGGAGCTAAGGGCCATGGGCACGGAGCCTCTGATTCCAAAGTTTGGGAAGACACCCCCAATGGGCTTGCACCTGGGAAATCACATGTCACCCGAGCCCCAGATAACCCGGTCAGCACCACTGGCCTGGGTCCCTTGGAAGAACATGCCAGTAACCCCCCTCTGCCCCGCTCCCTCTGCCATAACCTTGCTGAGGAAGCCCCCCATGAGTGCGGCACTGGGCCAACAGCCCAGCTGTGCGGCTGGACAGGCAGCGCTTACGTCTGAAATGCTAAGTTACTTCCACTCACTAGTGGCTTTTGCCCACCTTGTCAAGCCGCCCATGGACTACAGACACCGCAGCCCACGAGGAGAACAAAGTGGCAGTGAGGGCTGGCACCCTGCAGCCTGGCACGGAGCCTGGCGCACAGTAGGCGTCTGACAGATACAGGCTTTGCCCGCCCCAGGGTCAGCTCCAGAGGAGAGAGGGAGCCCTGTGGAGTCGGATCAGCCGTGACCTCTCCGACCCCTGCAGCCGGACTCCACCGGCCGCGTGCCCGTCTCCCACCCCCCCCCACCCCAGCTGCCGGGCCCTCCGTGCGCAGACAGTGTCCCCTCCGAGTCCTCCCGGGGACCCCGATCAACAGAGAGCCGTGTGCTTCCACCCCCTCCCACCCCTTCGGCGCGCCGGCATCCAGGGCTGACTCACAGAGGTCTAAGCAAAGGCAAGAACGAGGCTCTCCAGGCCCACGCGGCAGACGCACGGGCTCGTTAGCAAGCGGGCGGGCAGCAGCACCTGTTGGGTACCGACCGTGCCCCGAGCCTGTCAGGGACTCTCAGGATGTGCCTCCGCATATCTGGGTGGCCCAGCAGCCCGCGAAGAACGTGCCCACCACAGCTTCTTGTTACCACCTTGTGGGAACCGGGCTGCACTTTTTCGCATGTCAGGAGGGACGTTTCCCGGGGGATGGCATGGGTGACACAGATCTAAAATGGGCACAGCTCCCTGACCCCCAGAAGAGGCCCCTGCCGGCCGCACAGACAGCAAGCTGGGGGCTCCCTCCTGGGCTGGGCATTTGCCACCTAGCGTCAGGCTCTTGATGGGGGCGGTGTCCAGTGGGCCCCCACGGCAGACAGCACCTCTGCGGGAGACAGTTTCCACCCAACCCAGAAGCATCACCTCACCGTGTCTAAGACCCCATCAACTGTCAGATACCCTCATTTCAGTGATGTTAAAATGGCGGGGGGGGGGGGCAGATGTGCTCTTAGAATCTTTAATAAGTGGTATTTTCACATCCAGAACAGCCTTAACAGTGTGGCACTGAAAAGCACCAAGGCTGTCAGGGTCTCCCCCCGCTGGAACAACCACACACCAGAGGCTGTGGGGACAGCCTGTCCCAGGGCGTGCTCCCCCACCGTCCCTGGGAACTCCAGCGGGGAGGGAAGCTGGCTCTTCAAAACACATCTCTGAGCCGTGACCGTCGTTCTTGCCCCCGATGAATGTTCCTCGGTGCCTGACAACCGGACACGTGCTAGAGCTAACTATGCCATCTCCGGCCGCCGCCAGCTGACAACGAGCAGGTGAAGGACGGGGGATTTATGGACTCAATGATTCCCTTGCATCAGCATGGATGACATCCTCCTGGACCGAGGCAGGAAAACTCCAAAAACCTGTGTCTGCACGGACGTTGTAATTGTGCGTGGAAGGGCACACATGTGGGGCGGGCGCACACCTGACGGGCACCGAGCAGCTCATGTCATGTGCTGCTCAGCTGGTTAAAGATGGTGGAGCCTTCTGCCTTTGGTCTTATTTCTTTCTAAAGTTTGGTTTTGCTATTAGAATCTCAGCTCTTGATGGAGAGGAGCCGGAAGCAGTGACAGACCATATTCTCGGCTTTGGATTCCCTGTCCTACTTAGACGTTTGCGTCTGGGGTGGGGGGCGCATTGTGTCATCTCTGTCTTACACCCTCCCCAGCACCACCGACGCTGAACAAATAGCCTGAGATGTGACGTCTAAGGCTTACACAGGCTCATTTATCAAAATGCTGTCACCAGGCCCAGAGTCAATGACTGGGTCTCAGCTTGCTCATGGTGGCATTCTGATGTGTTTCAGAGAAGGTTCAGTTCCTCCTGACACCCCGCCCTCACCCCCTGGCCATCCCAGAAAACTAGCAAAATCCGGAACACTTCCGACGACACTCAGCTCCCCCTAAGACTCGAAAAACTACTGGACGATGCACTGTGTGTATCTCCTGACCAAAGAGAGTCATTCTGCCTCACACCCATCCATCGCTCCACGAGGGCATCCTGCATAGGACCTCAGATGGGGAGCAACCTCTTCGCATGCTCTGTCTCACTCGAGTTTGAGACTGTAAAGCAGTTCCGTTTTCAAGGTGAGCAAACGGACACCCAGAAATGTGAAGCGACATTTCATTGACGCGGGAGGAAGCAAGGGGGACGGGGGGCGGGGGAGAGAGATAGAAGATCAAAAAATTTTTTAAAGAGCAAATGAAAGCACAGCTGGAACTGGAACTTAAGACTCGGGACCCTGCCTCATCTATCACGGAACCACTTTTCCAGCAGTTCGTCAATCCCTCAGCCCCATCTGGTAACAGTGGCAGGGCTGGAGACCCCCAACTTTCAGTACTATGGGCGATCCCGAAGCGTCGATAGGGAAGCATTAGTAGCCACAGGCAATAGTGATCTTTACACACCACGGACTTTCCCAGGGCACTTGCCCACACGGGGTTACATTCATTCTGCAAAACCACCTTCTGCGATGTGGCTGCGGCCCCATTCTAGGAGGAAGCCAAGATGCAGGGGTACCATGGTGGCCCGATCCCGCAGCGTCTGGAGGCCCTCTCCGGTTCCCTCGTCAGCCTGCCGTCACTTTGCCTACCTGTCCAAGCCTCCAGCCGACGCCATCCCGTAGGCTCGGCTGCCACCATGGGGAGGAAATTGGGAGAGGGGAACCAGGCCAGATGCGCAGGGGATGAAACTCAGAGAAACCTCTAAGGTTTCTTAGGGCTGGCTCTCCGAGGGTGGCACGAACTGGGCTGGTTCCCAAGAGGGGCTCGGGGTCCACACAAGGCAGGCACAGATTCTGCCACCTGGTCTCTCTGGCTGTATCACTCCACCTTCAGGCTCCAGGCGTCACCTCTCCACTCAGCTCCACAGAAAGCAGGCTTTCCTTCGGGCTGGGACTGAAGTTGGGTTTTCCCACTGTCCCTCTGTAGTGGGGCCTTGGGACCCAGGAAGTTGCCCCCGGGGGCTTGGCCGTGGGCAGATTATAATGCGATCCATGCCCTACTACTGTGCCATGCTGAAGCCCACCTCTGGAAAAGTCTGCCAGGGCTCTTTGGCCATGTCTACCTGGTGGGCACCGGCCCTACAGTGGCCAGCTGTGCAGAGTGGGAGTCAGAGCACTTGGCTGGAAACGCACAAGCAACCGTTCACGTGCGCACACACACGAGAGCATGTGGATTTCGGTGGGATACTGCATGCCAGTGACTTCTGGCTTACCAATTTGCTTTGCAACCCCCTTTCAGGTGCTCTCCGCTTTGGGGGCTGCAGTTTTCACACCTGTGAAATGATGGGCCGTGGGCAGAAAAGAGGAGCATCCTATCACCTGCTGTCCAAACTCACAGAATTTGGGGATAAAGTGAGAACGTGGGTTTTAAAGGATCCCAGGAATCCTTGTCACTTCTGCAAATTAATGCACATTTCTTGACTAGTAATAAAGGATAAAGCACAAACAGAGAAATGTTCTGGGAAGTCTGAAAACAGCACCCAAATGGGGCAGTATTACCTAGAAATGGCAATCCACAACCAAACCCCCGGACTCTGAGGGTGTGGGTCTGCAACAGAGAGAAACGCAAACCACACAGCCCTTTCCTGAGCTATACACTCCCGGCTCTCCTGGGGAAGTGGCGGGATGGGGCAGTCTGCGCCAGACCTCTGGGCTCATCGTTCTAGAAATACAAAGGCTGAGAGGGAGGGTAACTCAGACCCTGGGAAGTGGGGTGGAGGAGAGAAGTGGAGCTGTCAGTGTGCTTAATGTTAAATAAAACCTACCAAGACTCAGCTGAGAATTTTAGCAGAATCCAAATGTGCTAAAAAAAAAAAAAAAAAGGCACAGCTCCCATCTCTAAGGTTCACAGCTAAGCTGGCTTAGAATCACACATGCCAAGGTTAAAAATAAAAAGCAGCCATCCCTGAATGACATGGGCTCTGGGAAGGAAGGCTGGGGTAAGTTGTTTGCTGGTGAACCCAGGAGAGGGAAGTGCAAAGGCTGGGTGTGGGGTACCGGTGTTTATTGGAAGACACAATATCTAAAAGCCAGATGCTCAGAATTTTGCTATTTTGCACTTAAAAGGCACTTTGTAGTGGCAAAGGGTTTCATAATAATCTTCAGATTTTCCATTGAGGAAAGCCTGCTGTGCATTAGAGCGTGACCACGGCTGACCCACACAGGGTTCTGCTGCTCCACGCATTTGCCTCCCTCACCCTGAGGTCTGGCTCTGAAGCCGTCCTCGCACACCTTGTACACCCAGGTAGGATGCCTGTGGGTCAGAGCGTGGAAAGCACCAGACCTGTGTCACTCTATTCCATTAAGCCAACATAGCGGTGTCGGGACCACCAACAGACCGGGGATCCCCTGCTGGGCTCCACGGGAGAGAATGTGTGTCCGCCTCCTGAGGACAGTGTCTGTCCCATCCCTTGGCCCCATAACCACAAACACCGCAAGTCAGGCCTATCGGCCCCGCTACCCCCTTACAAATCCAGGGCCCCTTAGATGAGCCCAGTGGGGTCCCCCTTCTAACGAAGTTTTCATTTGTCCAATATGCTTATGACTTCTACTCCCTAAAGGGCTTATTTTTATAAACATTTTTAAAAATTAGCTCTAGTTCCTGTGTCAGCTACCATGTTATTCCTCCCCAGCTGTATGACTACACAGACATTTCAGATGGTCTTCAAGGGGTCAGGTGATGATGGGAATTCTGTGACCCATGTGGTATGGGGAGTCCCTACATTACACCACCCTGGGGGATGCCCTGATTCAGCCCACATTTGGGCCAGTCTTACACCACGGCACCATGCAGGGATTGGGAGCCGATGGGCACTGAACAGGAGAGGCAGTCACCTTCCAGAAGCTTCAGGCGATCCCTAGACACCACTAGCCTTGGTGACTGTCATCCCTGGCAGGGCAACAGAGGACTGGACAGTCTCTGACTGGCTCTCCCCAGGATTCAGCCAACCCTTATCTGAGCTGCCCACCAGTATCCCAAATTCCACACCCTGGCTGCTGGTTTGGAAGTACCACCCAGGGACAGGTGTATTTTTCACACTCTGAAGGCACTTGAGAAAGACCTCAGAAAGCAGATAAGGGCAGGGACAGTTTTCCTGCCCATTACGATGGATGAGAAAATCGAGGCTCAAAGAGTTTCAAATACTTGCTCAAGCTAAGTCACAGAGCATGACTGAAATCCAAGGTTCCCTTCCACCACTCAAGACCAGTAACTCAGAGTCAGAGCGACTGGGCGCTCTCAGTGGAGGTACAGCGGCGAACACCGGGAGCTGGGAATGAACCTCCGGAAGGGACCTTCCTCATCCCCACACCTCTCCTTGGGCCTCTCCACCCAAGCGCGGGGCCCTGCCACAAGGGGGCCCTCTTGTGACCTTCCCTGCTCAGGGTCCTTCAGATGCCTGTTAAGATTGGCAAAGGTCAGGAGAGGACCCCCTTCCCCGGGCACCCTGCTCCACCCGAGACTGCACAAGGAGGCAGCCCACCGGCTCGCCCCGAGGTTTTGGTTAGAGATCCCCCTTCCCTTCCGGCGCCTCCAAAAACAACTGTCCTTTGCCGTTCGGGAACGCGCCGTGGTCTACACCATCCCTGGGAAGTTCTGAGTAAATCCTGCTGGAGTCCCCCCCACCCCAGGTGTCAGCCTGAACCCACACAGCAAACCGGATTAAGACGACACAGGAGGAGGCCCTAAGGATGAACCCGACTGGGCACCCGACGCGCCCGCTCCTTACCTGTACCAGTCGAGCCCGCGGCCGTAGTTCCTGTCGAAGAAGTGTGGCTCCGTGCCCAGGGCCCGCACGTCCGGGTGCACGCGGATGAACTCCAGCACGGCCCGCGTGCCCCCCTTCTTCACGCCCACGATGAGGGCTTGGGGCAGTCGCTTGGTGCCCATCCTGGCCGAGCCCGAGTGGTTGGCAGCCGGGAGGCGAGGGCCAGACGCGGCGGCGGCGACGGGCGCGCTGGGAGTGGGCCCCGGGGGATCGCAGGGGCGGGACTTCGGGAGAAGTTTCTGGCCGTCCGCGCCGGGGCCGCGCAGGCAGCGAGGCGCGCCGAGGAGGCGGCTCTGGCCCAGGTCGTCGCAGCAGCACAGGAGGCTGTAGCACAGGTAAGTGCAGGAGAGCGAGAGCGTGAAGGCGAAGAGCAGCCTGCGCGCCCTCCGCGGCTGAGCTGGCCCCGCGCGGCCCAGGACCCTATAGGCCATGGCTCCATGGGCCCGCGCCGGGGGTCATGGTTTCCGGGGGGCGCCGGCGGCGGAGCTGCTGTGGCCCTGCGGCCGCCTAGAGGGCTGGCGCGGCGCTGCCCCGGCCCCGCGGGTCGGGCGTGGGGGGCGCCGTCTTCTCCGGGCGCTGCCGGCCGGGGCGCGCACCATGCCCGGGGATCCCGGGGGCGGCGGCTCCTCGGAGCACAGGCGGCTGCGCGTCCCACATCTCCCCGTCCCGGGCCACGGGGCTCCGGACGGCGTTCCTTGGGTCTCACGTGCGCCGGCTTCGGAGTGCGCCCAACGCACGAAGCTCCATGCCGGGCCCCTGGAGCGCGGCGCCCCGAACGCTCCGCGGCGGCGCGGCCGCGCGGGCTGGCGGGCGGACCGGACGGTGGCGCTGGCGCGGGCCCCGCTCGGGCTCCTCGAGAAATGCCGAGCCGCGCGCGCTGCCGGCTCTATTTAAGGAGTCGCCTGACGTCAGCCGCGCGGGTCCCCCGAGCCCGCGCCCCGCCCTGGGACCTGGCCCGCCCCCTGCGCCCCCAGTCTCCTGCCCCTCCCAGGGACTCGCTACCGCGGGCCCTGCCCGCGCTGGCCGCTCCCTGAACCGGCTTGGGCTGACGAGACATTTACTCCTTCGGGGGGCTGAACGCCCCCACCACCCCCAAGACAGGGAACCCCGGTCCAGGTTGCGCCAACATCCAGACCCGGGCGCAGACGCAAGCACTCTACACTGATACACGCTCCCACCACACTGACACACACGTACGCACACACACAGGTACACACGTACCCTGACCAGGACACACCCCCTCACCCCACATGGGCGTGGAAACACGACAGGGACCCACCCCTGTCCCCCTCATCCCCATCTTACCACACACACAGCCTGGAATCGGACATCGTGCCGTGTGCGAACACACGCGCGGGACTGGGACACACGCTCTAGACGGGGATGGGTGGAGGAGCCGAGCGTGAGTGAGATTCCGTGACTATTCACGGAGCTCCCTAGCCCCCCGCGCGCTGACTCATACGCAGGCGGCTCGCTCTGTCTCACACCCGTGAAGAATGCGCCCCCACCCCACTGTCACCCCACCGTTCCTGGGACGTGTCGAGAGAGTGAGCCCCCAAAGGAGCGGACTCGCGCGGGGCTGGTTCCTCTCTTAGCGGCCGCCCCCTAGCGGCGGACTGCTCCCAGGGGAGCTGTTCTGAGGTCCCACAGCGTCCCTAAGATCCAGAGTGCTGCAGATTTCACCCAGGGACACGAGGAGGAAACAGAGGGGAGGACTGATCCAGGAACAATTCCACGTTGGGTTCGAATGATTCCCAAGTAATTGCCCCCAGGGACCATGCCCAGACCTGGCTTGTGTGACCGAACCCAGTGCTGCCCTGAGTGGCCACCTTAGTGGATCAGAGCAGACCTAAAGGACCGTGCCCAGGAACGCAGTTGTCACCCCACAGCAATGCCAAATCCCCGTGCCTGGACGTTCACCAAGTGCTACCCCCGAAGAATGTCTGAGTGACCATCTCCTCTACTCTCTCCTCCCACAAACTAATAAACATCCTTCTTCAGGGAATGGCCTGATCAGGCTCTGTGGACCTTAGCCCAAGCCAGGGAATATTCTGTCCCCAAACCAGGCCCATCCTAGAAACCTTAGGCCAATCCTTCTATTACAGATCATAACTACCAACTTTGTTTCAAGCCCTCCCATGTTAACTCCTTTGCTTGTTACCATTATCCTCACATCACCTCCCTTTCTTAATTCTCATAGTAGGTAACAATTATTGGGTGGTTGTCCAGTGCCGGTAATGCGTGTATCACTTGACATGTTCTACCTCCTTAGTCTTTGGAGATAGGTGCTCATTTATAATTCCTAATTTACAGACAGTGCGATAAAGGCTTAAAGAACACATAGTCAGTAGGGCTAGAGTTAACCTGACTCCAGGATTCAAGCTCTTAAATGACAGTGCTTTACAATTCCCTCTCTTCTTTTGATCATTCCTAATAGCATTCCATCCTAGGCTCCTCTCCCAGGTGTAAACTAACATCTGTATTACCTCCAAAACCTGACAGCTGGGACCCAATGAGGACTTCCAGGTGTAGGGTGAAAAGTTCACCAGGAGGTTCACCTTCCTTCAGGAAACTCTGCCTCTAGTAATGCCACCTCTGACTCCATTATCTTTATCTTGTAGCTACATCACACTGCTGACATCTCAAACTCACAGCCAAGTTCCATCTCTAAGTGTCTCTTACAAGTGCTGCTGATTAAGGCATGTCTAACCCCATACTGTGCTTGTACAGTGGGCGTTTTTGGACCCAACATGTAGGTCCTTATGTATCTGACCTGATTAAATTTTATCTTGTCTCATCAGCTCACTGCTCCAGTTTTTAACAAATGGCTACTTGAATCTTGAATCACAGTGCAGCTTTCAGTTATTCAAAAAGAAAACGTAGAAAGGTTGAATCGCAGCAGCCTGACCCTTGATTCCTGGTGTACCTTGGGCAAGTGGGTTGACCTTTCTGAGCCTTGGTTTGCTCAGCTGTAAAATGGGGAGCTAGGATTAACTAGGAAAACCTCCTGGGGTTCCATTATTCAAGGCATGAACCACACTGCTGGCATTATGTCATCTCCGGGTTTGATTACAATTTCATTAATTCTTCAATCACATTTTTAATAATAATGTCAAAACAAATACGCTGGAAGGAGCTCTAAAATACACCTTTGACAGTTTTTCACATTGTGAACCTATTTCTGCACTTCGTTGTTAGAATTACAAGGTTAAATGTGGATTAATTCACTCTGACAAGAACTTTTTCTTGCAAAAAAAAAATTGAGTGTAGTTTTTTCTCATCATTCTCTACTTGGCTCAATTTAAAAATTATTTTTATCCTCGAATTCATAATCTGTGAAATGCCTGGGTATTCCAACCCATCAGAGCCAGGCAGACTTGCCTCTTCAGTTTTCCAACCAGAGTAGTGACCGTGATTTCAGTGGAGTTTTTCATGAGTGAGACAGCAGACATGTCTGCTCCTCATCCCCCACCCCTCTCTTTTTTCCAGAAGTACGGTGATTCTTCTTTGAGAGCATCGGGGAGGATTATGCACAGACTGGGACTGGAATCCTTCAAAACTCAGATATAGTCCTAAGATCTGGCTGCTTTCCTCTGTCTTCTTTATTCCTCTCTGGACCTTGTTTTATTTTCTTCTCACTCCTATCTGCCTTTTTGCCCCCTTTATTTATAAACCAGGAAGGGCTACTGAGTTGTGAGCAACAGAAGCTAACTTTGGGCTAATAGAAGCAGAAAGAGGGATTTGGAATAGCTCACACAGAAAAAGAACTGAGCAGTCGCTCACAGAATGAAGGTGGGGGAACAGGGCGCATACACAGGACAGCAATCACAGGACACAGATCCTCCTTTTGCCTTCCTTTCTGAGTCTTCATTTGCTCATTTGCATGAGCATTCTCTTGAATCCTCCCTTCCACTCTTACAACCTGCATTTAAGACCTTGAATTTGGGGGCACCTGGGTGGCTCAGTGGGTTAAAGCCTCTGCCTTCAGCTCAGGTCATGATCCCAGGACCCTGGGATTGAGCCCCGCATGGGGCTCTCTGCTCCACGGAGAGCCTGCTTCCTCCTCTCTCTCTGCCTGCCTCTCTGCCTACTTGTAATCTCTGTCAAATAAATAAATAAAATATTTTTTAAAAATTAAAAAAAAAGACCTTGAATTTGAAATTATTAAACAAGGAAATTTTCTTTCCCCTAAGTCTTTGGACCCAATCAAGCCTTATTCAGCCGTATTTCCATGTAAGTTTCCATTCTGTTCCCCCTAGAGCCTAGTTTTGTAAAGTGTGAGAAAATGTTCCAAACAGGGTGGTTCCTAAGAGACCAAGAACCGTGAAATGGACTCCCACGGTCTTGCAGGTTGCGTGAGGTGCAGAGTTCACATCTGAGCTGGAGGGTGTGCATGAATATTCTACCTTTAGGAACAGACTGGGAGTGAGGATGAGAGGTTTTCCGCGTGCTCCATTCTCTGGCTGAAGTCAGAGAGCGAAAATTCAAGGGACCAGATGCTGCCTACAGAAGGGAACCAAATCTGAAAGGCCAGGAACCATGGCTAAGTACTTTGTAAGCTTCCAAACCTTCTGTCATCTCCATGTGAGTGCACTTGTGCCGTCAGCAGCATTCATCATCAACGTAATAGCCACGAAGTATTGAGCATTTATTTATTCAGCACCAGGCCCTGGGCTCAGCATTCAGATGCAGTACCTCATTTAATCCTCGCAACAGGCCAATGAGATAGGGCTTATTAGTATTCCTATCTTATAAATGTGGAAGCCATCTCAAGGAGGTTGATTTTTCCCTTGTTCTCCCAGATGCTATAGGCTGGAGAAGGGGACAACCAGTGGGGGTGAGGGAAGCCTCAATGGGGCACCTGGGCGGCTCGGTTGGTTAAGTGTCTCACTCTTGATTTTTGGCTCAGGTCATGATCTCAGGGTCATGAGATCCAGCCCCGAGTCGGGCTCCACGGTCAGCAAGGAGTCTGCTTGAGATTCCCTCTCCCCCCTCAGCCCCTCCCCCCGCACGCACACTCTCCCGCCCCCCCCCCCCAAAATCAATCAAACTTAAAAAAAAAAAAAAGCCCAAATAGGGAGGCTGATGATCAGTTTCACCCACAGCCTTCCCTTGGGTCAGAACTGCCTCGTGCCCCACCTCCCATCCTGCATTATGTAAACCCACACAATCTTCTGTTCCCCCTATCTTACCATCTTGCGTTCTTAATGTGATGGTAAACTCCTTGGGGGCCAGGGACTAAATGGCTAGTTCCCGATCAGCCTGGTACTTAGAACCTGGGCTGCATATTCATGCTGGGACTTCCCCTGGATTCCCGATCTCCTTTCTCCTCCTTGATGGACCATGGACCACTAACTACTACCCTGTTAGGGGTAGGCTTCCAAGAAAGAACGAATATTTCATTTCAAAATTGACCCAAAGTGGATTATTTATAATGCCAGGGAAGACACTAACCTTGACGCAGAGTACCTGGGGATATTCCCTCTCATCTTCTTGTCTTTAACCAAATGGAAGCAGATGAGAATATCACTGTTGGTGATGCCCCCCCAATCTACCCATTTCTGAAATGCAGATCTTAGTGGTATAAGAAGAGTACCTAGCTGCGGAGAACAACTTGAGGAGATATATTTGTTGGCTTGTATTGAGTTTTCTGTTTCCTTCAACATTATTATTATAGATTATATTATCCTGAATGTAGAAACAAATGAAAATTCTGAGAAGCAAAAAGAAAAAAGTCCCCCATATAAAAATACTCAGAAATTAGGGGCGCCTGGGTGGCTCAGTGGGTTAAGCCGCTGCCTTCGGCTCAGGTCATGATCTCAGGGTCCTGGGATCGAGTCCCGCATCGGGCTCTCTGCTCAGCAGGGAGCCTGCTTCCCTCTCTCTCTCTCTCTCTCTGCCTGCCTCTCCGTCTACTTGTGATCTCTCTCTGTCAGATAAATAAATAAATAAAATCTTTAAAAAAAAATACTCAGAAATTACTATCACTAATGTTTTTTTATATCCTTCCAATTATACATGTGTTTGTTAGTTTATGGATCAGCCCATATCTGCTGTTTTGTAAAACGCTTTTTTACTTGACAATATTGTGAACCTATTTCATATCATTAACTACAGACCTATGTAGGTCTAGTCCTTTCAGAAAGAGAAAATACCTTGCTTGCTTTCTAAGGATGGGGTAAGCTGGCAGCTACCATGAATGGAGAGAACTTAACACGTTTGTGAACTAATTCAACATGTAAGTAAGCAGAGGGAAAGGGAAAGACTGAGTCCCAGTAATAGTGTTTGACTCCTTGGATCCAGCTTTGCCTGAAGCTGGCTCTTCAAGAGACAGTAAGGCATAGTGGCTAGGAGTGCAGTGTCTGGAAACAGGCTGCCTGAGTTCAAATCCTGGGTCCGCTAGTGAGATTAAACAAGATTATAAATGTAATGCACTTAGAACAGAGCCTGCTAATAGTAAGCTCTTGGTAAACATGAGCCATTATTATACTGCAAACTTTTCGATTACATCCATCCATAGTTCTCTTTTTTACTTATTTTGGTTGATAAAGATATGTACTTTTCAATTAGCTCTGCATCTTTCAACCTACTTAAAAATTTTATCAACAATAAAATAAAGTCAGGGGCGCCTGGGTGGCTCAGTGGGTTAAGCCTCTGCCTTCGGCTCAGGTCATGATCTCAGGGTCCTGGGATCGAGCCCCGCATCAGGCTCTCTGCTCAGCTGGGAGCCTGCTTCCCTTCCTGTCTCTCTACCTCCCTCTCCGCCTATTTGTGATCTCTGCCTGTCAAATAAATAAATAAAATCTTAAATAAATAAATAAAGTCAACCTGTGTTCTCAGTAATTGCCCAAGATCCCTCCTGCTTTGGATCCATCCAACTTATCTTCCTGATACTTCAGATGCTTCTAGGGAAGTAACCACATATCCATTTGGACCTAGTTTATGACAAGTGTGCCATAAATGCTTGTTAGATAAACAGGTAACACCCCTAAAGACCCCTGCACCTGGAGGACAATGACTTTAGCATGAGGACATGGGATAACTTATCTTAAAGGACTGGATTTTCTATTCATTGATCACCCCCCTCATGCCCCTTCTGCACAGATAAACATGATCTATAGTTACTTTTTGCTTAAACCATGTACTCCTTTGACCCTCTCTCACTGCGCTATATTTTCTGGTTAAAATCAACTCTGCCCACTCAGTGCCCAGTACCTATACCCACACAGCTGAAAACAGCAAATGCACAAGCACGATGACTAGTCCCACTTAAAATTCATCATTTCTAATCTCAAGTGGACCCTTCACATTTCCTGGCAATCATGCTACATTCCCCTTGTCCACTCATTCTCGGTTCTCCTATGTAAGTGTTTGGTTCCTTTTCTCCTCTTCTTCTCAACAGCTCCTCCCCATCCTGATCATCTGATGGCCTTGCTTCCTCCATACTTCACTGGTCCCTCCATCTGTACACCCTATCCAGTCTGCTCCTGTCTGCTCAAGGACATGACTCCAGCCAGCATTCTCTTTTTCTCCCTTGTCATCAGTGCCTCCTCTCCACAGGGTCCTTCCTATCAGTGTATCAGTATATTGGTATCTCTTCCATCTTCAAAAGAAGAGAGGCAAGCAACCCTGTCTTGACCTCCCCTTTCCCTCCAACTGGAGCATCATTTTCATCCCTCTCTGTACTCAGCTCCTCAAGGGTGATCTCTCCTCACTGCTACCCCTATCTCCCCATCCCCTCACCCTGAGCCCATCCCAGTCAGGCTTATGCTCCCACCTCCCCTCTGAAGCTGTTCTTCTGGAGGTCACCAGTGACATCCATCGTATGAAACCGAAGCCAACTCTTCATCTTAGTGGCACAGCACGTGGCACAGCTGACCCTCTTTCCTTCCCGAAACTCTGGTCACCAGGATTGGAAGATGCCACATCCTTCTGATGTTTTTCCCACTTTTCTGCTTCTCCTGTTTCCTTTGATGGCCTATTTTTACCTTCCTGACCTCTCACTTGGAGTACCCCAGGCACTGGTTCTTGAACATTATCTTTTTTCTGTCAACACTCCCTCCCTTAGTGACACCAGAGGTCTCCTGTGTGTATCCCATTGTATACTACTGTATCTCACATTTGTAGCTCCTTTCCCTGGAATGTCTTCTGGCTAACAGCATCTCCACCTAAACATGTCATGTAAACAGAACTCTTACTAGTTCCCTAAAACCTGCTGTCACTGTAATTTTGGTCATCGAAGTAAATGGCAATTCTCATCTTCCATTTGCTCAAGCCAAGAATAATCTAGAGTTAGGGGTGCCTGGGTGGCTCAGTCAAATAAGCATCTGCCTTCAGCTCAGGGTCCTGGGATTGAGTCCCACATCAGGATCCCTGCTCAGCAAAGAGTCTGATTCTCCCTCTCCCCTTCCCCTTGCTGTGCTCTCTCTCTCTCTCTCTCTCTCTCAAATAAATAAATCAAAATCTTTAGGGGCACCTGGTTGGCTCAGTTGGTTAAGCATCTGCCTTCAGCCCAAGTCATAACCCCAGGGTCCTGGGGTCAAGCCCCACATCGGGCTCCCTTCTCAGCAGGGAGCCTGCTTCTCCCTCTCCCGTTCCCCCTGCTTGTGTACTCTCTGCACAAAAAAAATTTTTTTAAAGAATAATCTAGGGTTAACCTTGACTTCTCTTTCTGTCATACCCCACATCTGATTTGTGAGCGAATCCTGTTGTCCACACCCCATCCCAAGACCATATACTGAATATGACTGCCTCTCACCACCTCCACTGCTAATATCCTGGCAGGCTTCGAATTTGTTCCAGTGGCTTGGAGGCTGAAGTGGGCGTTCCTGTGGCCTCAGCAGCACAGAACTTATGGGTGTAGCAGACGTTCCACCTCTTAAGACACCTCTGGGGCCTAGAGGATCCTATGGTAGTGGGAGTGTGACTGCCTGGCTTGCCACTAGGCGGGTGTGGCTGTGGTCCCCGGGGCTGCAGACGGTTGCAGATACTCCAGAACCCACAGCCATGTAGCAGTCGTGGGCTCTGCTAACATTTTCCCTTTTGCTTCCCCAGCCTGCGTGGGGGTGGCTCCTGACCTTATTTTGCAGTAATTCCATCCTTCCCTTTTGGTGCCATCTACCCTGTCAGTACTTTTAGAACCAATCTCCTGTATTAAATCATTTCAGTTTGACATACCTAGAGTGTTTCCCTTTTCCTGACCAGACACTGACAGATCTAGCCCCCACCGGGTCTTCCTAAGATCTTCTCAATGACGAGAGGGATCCTTCTGTTGAAAGCCCTCTGTGGCTTCTCAGCTCATCCAGAGAAAGGATCCACCCCAGGGGCCAAAGAATTGTCAACGTGGTAAGAACTGTTGGGAGATAGTAAGCCCAAACTAAAACAGCCAACTGCCCAGACTGTTCCCCTCCACCCCACACCCCTGCCTCCCCGCTATTCTCAAGCAATGAGGAATCTTAGAATTGACCTCATTCCAAAATGAGAAATAATTAGAAGACACTGGCAGGAATAAGAGGGTGATTTTAACCTCTCCCCTTGGTTCATACCAGCACACCTCTCCTTCTTCTGCACACTGTGAGATCTCCGTGCCTGGAGCTCATCCGATTCATGTTTCCTATAGAACAAACGACTACAGAGTGGGCAGCACACATTCCCAATGGTGTGCATGGCAGGCGATAGGGGGCGGGCTGCTCAGCCCGGCACCTTTCCTCTGCTTCCTGCAGCACCGGATGCCTCCGACTACCAAGCTTTTGGCGATCCTCTCCAGCAGTGCTTCCTGTTTCCAGTGTTCGGTTGAAGTTTCTCGGCTCTGCGGTGCCAGGTACCGCTCCCGGTATTTTACTGTAATTTCTCATTAGCTGTTGTGTCCTCTCCCTTTGTCCTTGTAGATTAATACCTTGATTTCATTCTTTTAGACGCAGTAGTATTGTAAGCAATGCAATCTGTGCGACAGAGGGGTTCTGAAAGAACCTTGAACTTCTCCCAACACGAAGCACTCAGGTGGCGGCTCTCGAGCTAATCTCTGTGTGCCAAAGCGGCTGCCCCTGCAAGTCTGAGTCTTCAGCTCTGACAGCTCTCACATGTGGACCCTGCAGGCAGCGAGCGGCAGGCAAGTGAACAGTTTGAGAAGGTCAGCTGATGGGTAGGTGGGAAACCTAATTAATTTGTACCATACAGGTAGTAAACAAATCATTCCTTTTGTATGATGGTGGGATGGCGGCGCCAAAGGTAAGGGGCCCTTTGGCCATCCCCCAGCAATTTTTCTTCTCTCCCCAGAAGTTCTTAACATTGCATAGCTTACGTAGTATATCTTTAGTCTTTCTTCTGTGCTTTTGTGTCTAGAAAACTAGGAAAACCCGGCCGAGTTTATTAGGGGTTTGGAGGGGAGGGTACAGGAATGATGAGGCCATCCCGCACCGTGCTTTTTTCGCTCATGGTAATGCCTGTAGATTTATCTCGACCTCTGCAAAGTATTTCATCAAATATATGAGGCCTCCAGTTGCTTACAATTTATATTGTTTACGTATCATGGTTGATTTAGCCATTTCCCTATTAACAGGCATTTACCTTTGTACCATTGTGATTAAACGTGGCTGTCTGTAACCAAGAAAGCCAAAGTAGCAGCAGTTTGACTAGGATATTCTCTGTCTCATTTACAGGAAGTCTAGAAGGCGGTGGTCTGGGCCAGCCTGGTGGCTTCTAGCTCTTGGTAACCCTGACTCTGTCCCCCACGCTTGTGGTTGAAGTTGGGTGCTGCAGTCTTCGAGAGCACCTGCTCTCTCCCGCGACCGCCAGGAGGAAGGGGAAGAAGGTGCTCCTCCTGCCTCGCGAGGTTTCCCAGAAATCCCACACGAAGGCATGCTCACTTCTCATTGGCTGGCATCTAGTCACGTGGCCACTCGGAGCTGCAAGGGAAGTACTCTCCTTCTGGGTGGGTGGGAATGTGAACAGGTTATGATTTGAAGGGACTCTGGGTCCAGAGCTGGAAGGGGATCTGGGAGTTAATCTCTGGCATTGACTCTGACCCTTCAGGTGTTGATCACAGGACAGTTTGGGGTGGGGTGGGGGGAGGGAGAAGGTTAAAGTGGCCTGGGCAGTGGGAGTCAAGGACCCTTGCAGGACGTGAGGTGGAGGCGGTCTGCCAACCGAATGGGAAGCAGTTCAGTATCTCAGTAACTGGTAGAGCCCGCCTGTGTGTACCCTTACTGTGTGCCCGTGCTGCTGTTTCTCTGAGTACGTCCACAAGGTCATAGGATGTGTGCTTTCAATTTGAATAGCTCTTCCCAAATTGGCTCCGCTGATCGTACCCTCCCAGCAATTCCCTCGCAAGCTCATCGACTCTACATATTAAGAGATTATGTTTTAAAAGTAACCTTGCCAATCAAACAGTAGAAAAATGGTATCTAATTGTTGTTTTTATATACATTGCCCTGATAATCACTGTCAGTAAGATTCTTTTTATACGTTCCTGGGCCATTTAGGATACCTTGTCTATAAACTGACTGTTCGTGGAGTTTGCCAATTTTCCCAGAATTTATTTTTGTATATAATCTGAGGTAGCACTGTAATGTTTTCCAGTTACATAAGCACATGTCTGAAATCAATACCTGAATAGTCCTCTCTTCTCTTGCAGATACAAAATACTGTGTTTCCTGGGGCGCCTGGGTGGCTCAGTAGGTTGAGTAGGTTGATGTAGGCTCAGGGTCATGAGATCCAACTTGGCCTTGGGCTCTGCACTCAACAAGGGGTCTGCTGGATATTATCTCCCTCTCCCTCTGCTCAAACATGTGCGTGCTCTCTCTCAAATAAATAAATAGTGTTCCCCGGGGTGCCTGGGTGGCTCAGTGGGTTGGGGCCTCTGCCTTCGGCTCAGGTCATGATCTCAGGATCCTGGGATCAAGCCCTGCATGGGCTCTCTGCTCAGCAGGGAGCCTGCTTCCTCCTCTGTCTCTGCCTGCCTCTCTGCCTACTTGTGATCTCTATCTGTCAAATAAATAAATAAAATCTTTAAAAAAAATACTGTGTCCCATGTGTGGATTCTTCCTTTGGTTCCATAGATTTGTCAGTATTTGCAAACAATATTGTCTTAATATGCATTAATTTTGTAATAATTTTAGAGGAGTTTCTAAAATACTATTCAAGAATCAAAGAATAGACAGAATGTTTTTGAAAATAAAAATAAGAATGATACACAGTTGACCCTTGAATACAGGGGTTAGGGGTACAAGCCCCCATGCAGTTGAAAATCCATGTGTAACTTCTGACTGCCCCAAAACTTAACAATAGCCTATTGTTGACAGGAAGCCTTACCAATAAGATAAATAGTGAACACATATTTTGTAAGTTATATGTATTCTAACATTTTTTTAAAGATTTTTTATTTATTTGACAGAGAGATCACAAGTAGGCAGAGAGGCAGGCAGATAGAAATGGGGAAGCAGGCTCCCCGCTGAGCAGAGAACTCAACACGGGGCTCGATCCCAGGACCCTGAGATCACTACCCGAGCCGAAGGCAAAGGCTTAACCCTCTGAGCCACCCAGGCGCCCCAGTTATATGTATTCTAAACTGTATTCTTAGAATTAAGTAAACTAGAGAAAAGAGAATGCTAATAAGAAAGTCCTAAGGAAGAGTACATTCACAGTACTGGGCCTTATTCATAAAAAAAAAAAAAAATCCACCTATAAGTGGACCTACATAGTTCAAACCCATGTTATTCAAGGGTCAACAGTACTTTTTGCAAGACCTTAAAGTAAACGATAAAGTGACAGTATTAAAACAGGATGGTCTTAGCTCAAGACAGTACAGACAGAATGATCAGCAGGGCAAAAGAGAAAGCTCACAACTGGGCCCTTATGTCCAGTATGTGATGGAGATGCCATTTGGGTGTTGATATTAAGGCCATTTCTTTGCCAAAAGAAATTCCAGATGAATCAAAGTATTTAGTGTTGGAAATTAGGTCATAAAGTAATTACAAGAACAATTTAAAATAAAAAGGAACTTGAGAACCTAAAAGTAGTGGAAGATACCATAGAGGATGAGACTAGGAAATTTAGCATACATACATAATTTATACTTCTATATCTAAAAGTCTCAAAATTAAACATATCAAGAAAAAATACTGGCAATTGTACATGACATACAATTCAAACTGTAATAAATATACCATTAATATACCATATATTAATAACCATCAATACTGTCATATGTAAAGTCTTTAAAAATCAGCAAAAAATGACCACCACAATGGAAAAATGGTCAAAGCACATGAAGAGCCACTTCAAAAAAGAAATACAAATGATAATATACAAACGGAATTAATGAACATTAAAGAAGTACAAAGTAAAATAATATTAAACAGAATTTATTACCAACCAAGTTGGCCAATAATTTTTGAATTATTGAAACTTTAGGAAGTATCCTTACCTTTTTAATCAGAGTAAGAATCTATCCCAAGAAAACAGATTATGGATCCATAGAGAGGTTTGCACATAAGGTGGCTGGTTCATTAGAGCTTTATTAAAATAAAATTAGAAACAATCTTAAAACTGCATCCATTGGTTTTTGCTTAAATGAATTACGGTCTCCTGCTCTTTTAATGCCAATCCTGTGTCTCCACCCCAATTCAGAATGTACTAGGAAGAAGCAGGAGATCACAGATTAGAAAAGGAACAAGATTGGCATCCCCCATGTGTGTCTGAACTTGACCCTTTAATGATCTAGCCTGTTGGCTCTCAGCTGGGCTGCATATGAGAATCACCTGGGGTGCTTTTAAAGAATGGCTTCGATTCAGCCCCACTGACTGGTCCTGGGTGAGGTCTAGGCCTGGTATTATTTTTAAAGCTCCCTAGGTGATTCTGGTGTGCAGCCAGGGTCAAGAACCATTGCTAACCAGGACTCCCTTTAAGTTGATTAATTACATAGGCTATTGACCAAAGCTGGAACTAACGGCCTCCAGAAGCCCCAGGGAAGCCAAACTATTGCTTGTGTCTGGCTGATCGCAAGTGGGCAGCGGCCAACCTCATGCCTCAAGAGACGGGCCTCCCTGACCTTGCTACAGCCTGTCCACAGCCAAGTGTCTGTTAGATTTAATACCACCAAAGAGGTCACGGGTGACCTTGACAAGCACAACTTACCGGCAAGGGATTCTTAACTGTTCTGTGACAAACTGCCATAACAAAGCTACACACCAGTTCGTGTTTCCATTTTTAGCCTCTTTATTACCTCCATCTGTTGATGGAGATGAGCAGCAAGCACACGGAGTGTGAGCTGCAGTGTTCTCTGGTACTGTATAAATAAGGACCGCCAGACTCCTACAGCCTCCCACTTAGGGTGGGGGCCAATGCTTCCTCTGTGGGTCCCTCCTTCTGTCCCTTCCTCTCCACCTCTCTGACACGTTTGCAGTTTACACTCCATTTCACACAAACAACTTTCTCGCACTTCCCTGCTTATCCAGTGATGGCTTGAGGCTTAGCTGCAGACCTTGAAAATCCTTCTTTATTTTCATCAGCGACTGCCTCTTCCCTAATGCACCCCCCTCCAGCCCTATCTCTGCCCGAACCACCCCAACCCCTGTCTAATGATACTGCAAGCTCCAATGACCATTGCTCATTTTAGATCATTAACATACAGAGGAGGGGATGTATTAGTATCTAGAATCTCCCCCCTTCTGTGTGAATAAAAAGAGGAAAGATGTGGATCGTATTTTTTGGGGTTCTTTAATTGTGTGTGTGTGTGTGTCCTGTCCTCAGATTCCTTAGAGAGAGACAGCAGGGAATTGGGCATGTTCTAGGGTAGAGTACCTTGAATTTTAGTCATTTACATGGCACTTCCATGGCCTTAACTGTGTACAAACAATAGGATTACTTCTACAACATTTCTTTACATCATCCCCTCCTTTCATACTTAGATATTTTGAAAGTGAGTCTGAGTAGTCTTTCCTAGTGTGGATGTATCCATTTCTTTAATCATTCACCCAGGGAAGGACATTTGGGTTTTCCAGTTTTGCCAATTTCAAGTAGAGCTGCTGTGAACATTCCCGTATTTCAGGCGGACATACGTTTTTCACTTCTCTGGGATAAACGCCCAAGAGCTGAAATGCTGGATCCAATGGTGGTTGCGTCTTGACTTTCTAAGAAACTGCCAAACTGTTTTCTAGGCTAGCCTCCTCTCCTCTGCGAGTGAGCCAGTTTCTCTGTATTCTTACCAGCATTTGGTGTTGTCACAATTTTTTTTTTAATTTTAGCCATTCTGCTAAGTAACTCATGGTCCCTTATTGTGGTTTTTTATTTGCGTCTTCCTGATCACTAATCACATTGAACATCTTTCCATGGGCTTATTTTCCATCTGCATATCCTTTTGGGGGGAAAAGTCTTCTCATGTCTTTGGCCCATTCTCTAATTTTTTGTTTGTTTACTGCGGAGTCTTGAAAGATCCTTATATATTCTAAATACTAATCTTTTGTTGAATGTGTGGTTTGCACATCTTGCTGCCTGAGTCCCATCCCCACCCGCTGTCCCCAATCTGCAGCTTGAATTTTTGTCCTTTTCACAGGTCCTTTGCAACACAGAAGTTTGTAGTCGATGAGGTCAAATTCATCAATCCTTCTTTCCTTTTACAGACTGCTTTTGGCATCCAATCTCAGAGCTTTTTGGTTCTAGATCAAAAAGGTTTTCTCTCATGTCTTTTTTTTTTCCTAAAAGTTTTATAGGTTTACATTTTTATGCTGATGATCCGTTTTCAGTTAATTTTTGTATAAAATATGAGGCTCAGGTCAAGATTCAGATATTCCCCAGGTTTGATATATAAGTATTAATACAAATACATGTTGTTACGAAAATGAGTTGTGTATCTTACATCCTGTTCTATAACCATTTTCTCCCAGAGCTCTGTATTGTGCACCTCTTCACACACCCACTAAATGTATTTATTTTAATCTGTACGGTAGTTTCTAATAGCCGTATAAGAAGTCATTGCACGGATGTATCATGCTTTATTAAAGCAGACATATTTTAAAGCCTTCTTACACTGTTCTAATACCCATTTAATGGAATTCTTTCTAGCTTGAAGCTGACAGTGTTAGTATCTGTTGCTTGAAGCTAAAAATTCACGCAAGCATGTAAGCGGCTTTCTGAGAGGTTATTTAAGCAAACATCACATGTCAGATGCGTCAGGAAATGTGCTAGAACCTTGAAACAGTTCTTTCCTTGAATCCCTTCAGGCCTCGGGGTCAGGACTGAATCGGAGAATCTTGCAGCTTCAAGCTTACCTTCATCTTTGTGGGTGCTAAAAGACTCCCCAGCCCATGGTGGTCATGTCCTTTAGGTTTCCAGTGTGTATCTGAAGACTGATAGATTTTTTTTTTTTTTTTTTTAAGGACCCGAGTCACTGCCAAGGTTGAGGTCAGAGCTTTGGAGATCATGCATCTTGCTCCGTGGTTCTTCCCTGGGAGTGCTTACCAGCATCGTCTGGGAAGATTTTCAACTTGTACCTGCTCAGCCCTTACCTGACCTTTCTAGATCATACTCTTCTGGGATGGGACTTGGACCTGTGCGCTTGGGGGAAACCCGTCAGGTGATTCTCTTTCACACTCAGAGTGAAGAACCCCTGCTGCGGTCCAGTCTCCCTCCCTTTCAAGTATTCCAAAGTAGGGATTTCTTCTTAAAAGTTCTCTTCATTGACCACCACAAGAAACATGGAGTTCTCTCCTGAAGCA
Organism: Enhydra lutris kenyoni; assembly: GCF_002288905.1. NCBI lineage: Eukaryota > Metazoa > Chordata > Mammalia > Carnivora > Mustelidae > Enhydra > Enhydra lutris. Next base: position 1,719,953 of record NW_019154174.1, read on the forward strand.
GCCCATTCAGGGGTTCACATTCCCTTGACAGTAGAGCGTTTTCTCTACTGGGTTTGTGTGTATTTGTCTTAGAACCTCCACCCACAGATTATTGTTTCACGATAAAGTTGTGCTTCCTGCGCTTGACTTGAAATTTGACCTTGAAACCATTTGGGGGAGCTGTGAGAAATGGTGCTGCCTGAGTCCCACCCCCAGAGAGTCTGTTGTACTGGTCTGGGGTGCAGCGTGAGTACGGGGGAGCGGTGGGGGACTTGTAAAACTCCCCAGGTGAATTGAATGCCAAAGCAAAGTTGAGAACCTGTGGATGAAACGCACGAGGGGTCAAAATGCAAACACGTACCGTGGCTAGACAGGCAATGAAGTGAGGACTGTGGTGAGCTAGAGAGCTCTAGATTCTTCCAGAAGGGACCTCAGCTAATCAGCTCCAGAAACTGTTGCCATGCAGGAAGGTGAGCCCACTATCGTCAAATGTAGGGATTTTTTTTTTTTTTTTTTTTTTAAAGGAAGGGCTGGAATTCCAGATCTTTATGTGAAATCTCAGGATCCTTAAACATTAGCCAGTGGTATGAAAATACCCATAAGCCTGATCCGGCCGTGGTGCTTGGACCTCCGCTCTACAACACTGCAGTACAGGAGTGCCTTCTGTGGTTTCCCAAGCTCGGCACAGTCAACGTTTTGGGCTAGATAATTCTTTGCTCTCCGGGCGGGCCTGTGCACCACAAGACGTTTGGAAGCATTCCTGGTCTGTACTTAACCAGATACCAGGAGCCACCTGCCTCCTCCCACTGGTGACAATCAACGTCTCTCTCTCTCTCTCCTGAGGGGCAGGAGTGCCCCTGAGAAGCATTTCCCTGAAACAATGCTGGTTGATTGCCTCCAGTGATGAGAAACTCACTCTGGAAGCCGCCCACTGTTGTTTTGACAGGTCTAAGATAAGGAAGTTGTTTCTTCTTCTCAGTATAATCTACCCCGGCCATAACCTGTATCCCTGAGTGACAGTGCCATTTTCCAATACCGCACAAAACTTTAAACTACCTCCTGCGTCCCCCTGCCAGGTCTTCAGTCCTACTTGCTAAGTTCCCAGATTTGTTTCCTGCTCCTCACGAGGCGCCTTTTCCAGACCGTTTGCCCTCTGCCGAACGCCCTCCAGGCTTTTGATGGCCCTCATAAAGTGCGGTGCCGACTTGAACACAGCGTTCCAGGGGTGGCCTGACCAGCGAGGCCAGAGCAGGGGCTATTTCCTGCCTTGCTCTGAACATTGTGCTTCTATTAATGCACCTTTGGGTCGCATTAGTTGTTTTTTTGGCAACCACATCCCACTGTTGACTCAGACTGAGCCTGTGGTCAATTAAAACCCACAACTCTCGCTCATGCTGCTCTAAGGACAGTTTTATTCCATCCTGTACTGCTGCATGTGTGTGTGTGTGTGTGTGTGTGTGTGTGTGTGTGTGCACGTACGCACACAATATGCACTTTAACCTAATTTTAGCATATGGCACTTCCTGTTGTTGAATTTCGTCTCCTTGGTCTCAGTGTATCATTCTAGTATACTAAATATTTTGAATCCATATTCCTTGTTCTGTTAGGCCCAATTTTCTGTCATTCACAGGTTATTAGCTTGGCAGCCCTCCTGGGTCCTCCTCACTTAAGTCATTGTTAGAAATGTTGTCCGGGGCAGTCTGGACAGGGGTCTTGTGGAGATTTCTTGAGACAGCTTTCCTCCCCCTATGACACCGTCTCAGTACAATTTCCGTATCCCACCCTTCTGTCTGCATTCCTGCCATTTAGCCACGGGATTTCAGGAGAAAATTTATCCCATTAAAATTGAGATACGCTATTATTCAGCCTTTAAAAGAAAAGAGATTCTGACACATGGCCACAGAGATGAACCTTGAAGACGTCGCACTAAATGGAAGGAAGCCAGTCACAGAAAGACAAATATCGTGTGATTCCTCACAGAATCGGAGAGCGGTCAAATTCACAGAGACAGAACACAGAATGCTGACTGCCAGGGGCTGGGTCAAGTGGGGGCCCTTGAGGGATTCTTTCAAGGGTATCACTTCAATCTGGGAAGATGAGAAAGTTCAGGAAGGGGATGGTGGTGATGGCTGCCTGGCAAGGTGGATGTACTTAATGCCACAGACATGTACACTGAGGGGGTTAAAACTGTAAATTTTATGTTTTATATATTTTACAATACAAAAAAATTTTTTAAAGCTACTTATCTAGTAAAAAAAAAATATATTGATCTACAACCTGTCCAGAGTTTCCTACACCTGAGGAATATTTTGTGGGGCTTCCAGAAGAGAAGGCAAGGTCCTGTAAGCTGTTTGGAGTATTCAACAGGAAGCAGGAAAATCCCAGAGTACGGCTGCGTTGGACTTGCTGGCGGCAGGGGAGCTGTGGCCCTCAGGTTCCATCTCAGGTAGAGGAGATGCTTGGAGACAATAAACCATTAGTTCACCATCATCAGAAGATACTCCACCTGACCTACCTGGTGAAGGAGGTCAATTGTATGTGCACATACGCGCACGCGTGCGCACACACACACACACACACACATCCAAGCACGTGGGTGTTCACCCTGCCCGTGGCCCTTCCAGGAAGGTCCCAGATGAGGAGAGACTCCTCTACTCACCTTTCATCAGACTGCACTGTAAACTGGGGGAAATATGCCCAGAACTTGGATGGGTAACCTGATTGCCAAGCTTGTGGGGAGAGAGGGGGTAGAAAAAGACCCATGAAATGAAGTGGTGGGTTGGGTGGACAATTACCTTGGGTCTGGGGACTCGATCTCATTTAATGAAGCAAGACTCCCTTTACCTCCCTCTGTTGTTCTTTAAATTTCATTTTTAACGGTTTCTTATTTCAAACCTAAAGACCATTTTCTTTGTGGGAAACAGAGTAAGACCTGAGTTCTACTTTTCATCTGTCATCTGTTGGCACCATCCTGTCATTTATCTGCTTGCTTCGAATGTGCCCCCAAATCAATTTTTCTCATCCTTCACATTTTTGCAAACCTTAGCTCTTTTTCCCCCACAGCCTCCCTGAAACCATTCTTGTCCACGCTTAACGACTTTTGTATTCATCTTTGGTTTTGTGCCTGTCTTTCCATTTTTATGGACTGATCATTTTAAGATCAGGACTTGCCAGAGAATTCCTTGTGAGAACACACTAGTTTCTTCAGGGCTTTACTCCCCCCCCCATGTAGGAATTATATAGAAAATTATCAAACATCCTTTTATAGGAGTTCCATGGATCCTGCTTTGCATTTTTTGGCCATAGAACTCTGGCCTATGAAAATGTCTAAGTCCATGGGGAAGGTATGTGCTATGGTGAGTGCTGTGAAGTGTGTAACCCTGGCGATTCACAGACCTGTAACCCTGGGGTTAATAATACATTATATGTTTATAAAAAAATTTTAAAAATTGATTGTGGTGATACTTGCATTAACTGTGAATATATTAAAACCCATTTAATTGGGCACCTGGGTGGCTCAGTGGGTTAAGCCTCTGCCTTCAGCTCAGGTCATCATCTCAGGGTCCTGGGATTGAATCCTGCATCGGGCTCTTTGCTTGGCAGGGTGCCTGCTTCCTCCTCTCTCTCTGCCTGCCTCTCTGCCTACTTGTCATCTCTCTCTGTCAAATGAATAAATAAAAAATCTTTTAAAAAAACCATTTAATTGTACATGTTAAAAGAATAAATTGTATATGAATAAAACTCTCAATAAAGCTGTTAAAAAAAAAAAGAAAAGAGAAAATGTCTAAGTCCAGCAGCTCATTTGAGCTTCACAGCCTCCCTGTGAACTAGGCAGGACAGATATTAATATCCCCCCCAAACCTGCTAAGGCAGATGAATCTCAGGGAGATCACATGAGGTTATAATTGAGACAAATTTCCAGATTAGTTGACTCTGAGTCATCAGCAACAACACACAGCAACAGTCTTGACTGGGCACCTACCATGGGCTGAGCACTGTTCCAGACTGTGGGGATAGAGAGGCAAAAAAATAAAACAAGGGTCTCATGGGACTTGCATTCTGGTGGAGAAGAACAAACTATAAACAAGTAAACAGAGAGAGTACACCAGGTCGTGATAAGAAGGGGAAGGATGTTGTTTTATATTAGATCAGGGGATATATTTGAAGGACATGAGGGAAATGAGGGAGTCATGTGGATACGTGGGGAAAGAGTATTTCAGACAGGAGGAAGAGCCAGTGCAAAGGCCCTGAGGTTGGAATGTGTTTGGAGTGTTGAGCAACATTAAGGAAGTTAATGTGGCTGGAACAACCGTGAGTGAGAGAGAGTAGCAAGATATCACACTAGAGGGTCCAAATCATGCAGGATTTTACGGGTTATTTCTTTGGTTTTTTACTCTAAGGCATAGGGAAAGCCACTGGATTTCCTGGAGAGTTGGACTTGGCGTGTTAGAGTACAAGAGGAGTCAGTGATAGCTCAAGGTTTTAGAATTTGACAATTAAAAGTTTGGAGGTGCCATTAATTGGAATAGGAAGGATTGTGGAGGAAGCCGGGGTGGGTGGGGAGAAGTGGAGATTGAGCTCAGCGTGGACACGCCACGTACTGGAATAAGAAAGTTCAAAGGAGGAACAAGTGGGGGTGGGGGCAGAAGAGGCTGAGGATATAGAGGCATTTATTGATCACAGGGCAGTTGTTCTAGAGGATCCATGGAAAGGTTTGAGAGAATGCTGCAGGAGATGCAGAGAAGGGTGAGGCTGAGAACATGATTCCAGACTCACAGATCCACGTGCTTCCTTGGCCACAGCATGTGGAGGTCTTAGTCTCTCAAACCGAACAGGTTCAAAGCCAGTTCACTGATCTGCAGCCTCAAATGTGTGCCTCCGCCCATTCAGTAAATGGCACCCATCTTCCCAACGCATGCACCTGAAACCTGGAACCTTCTTCTGTCCTCCCCCTCTCCACCCCACCGCCAGTGCAATCTATCAGCAAGCCCCCTTATGTCATCCTCCTACAAGAGAGACCCTATACCCAGCTACTTTTCTTCCCCACCATGAAGTGCGAGACCAGGTCCACATCACTTCTTGCCTGGTGTAGGCAAAGCCCTCCTCATTCCTGTGCCCACCCCGCCCTTGGCCTGCTGGTCTGTTCATCACACAGCAGGCTAGAGAGTCATCTTAAAAAAAACAAACAACAACAACAACAAAAAACATCCATCAAATCACATCACTCCTTTGCTTAAAACTCTTAGCGGGGGAAAAAAAAAGTCCGGCTCTTAACCTGCAAGTTTCAAAGTTCTGCTTCTTTCTACTTGGAGATCTTTGCAACACCGTTCCCTCTGCCAGGATCTGACGTGCTTTTGTGTTGTCTTCATACATGGATACCAATGTGGAATCCTGAGTTAGAGCCTTCTTTCCTCCAAGTCATACAGGCCCCATGGGGTCTAGGGCAGCATTTATTGCTAAAGCGGAAAAGCCCGAGCCACTTCTTTTAAATACATTATTTTGTTATTCTTTTGTGTTTGTGGCTTTTTTTTTTTAAGACTTATTTTCGAGGGAGCTAGAAAGTGTTAGTGGGGGAGGGGCAGAGGACGAGGGAGAGAGGGAATCCCAAGCAGACTCTACGCTGAGCACGGAGCTTGGCGTAGGGCTTGATCCCAGGACCCTGAGGCGATGGCCTGAGCTGAAATCAAGAGTTGGACGTTTGACTGACTGAGTCGGCCCCTTGTGCTTTGTTTTTGAAGATGATTATTTCTTTGCTTGATGCTTACGTCATGGTTTCTTTACTTTCAACACGGAAGAGACATTTTTAGATTGTGTCTATGCAGGTCTCCTCCCGTTCATGTTTTCTTTTCCCTGAGAAACATCATGAAGTTTTTCATTTAAGAACAGGAAATGTTTGCTTAGTATGTCTTTTTCATAATTCTACAGTTGCCACGCTGCTATTTCCTTGCCCTCTTTTATATTTGATTTCGGCTAGCTGTGGCTTTTCCAGGGCGAAGGAAGAATACATAAATCCCGGGAATCGAAACTCTTGCCCAGACCACTGGTGGCCTCCCACCACAATCACGGGACTCCTTTTGAGCATCTGGCCTGACTTCCCTTTTGGGTCATTGTAACAGGATCACGAAAATCTCCATTCATGGGGCACCTGGCTGACTCTATGAGAAGAGCATGCAACTCTTGATCTTGGGGTCACGGGCTCAAGCCCCGTGTTGGGTGTAGAGATTACTAAAAATAAATAAACTTTAAAAAAATGTCAATTCAGAGATACTTTTGGCCCCATCCTCAAGAAGCAGAGAAGCCAGTGGAAACAGCAAATAAGATTAGAGGCAATATTCTGGCCTTGATGTCTTTGTCAGGTTCTGAGTAGAACAGATCAAAGTTTGTCTTTATTTCCACAGCCAAAAAAAAAAAAAAAGGCCTCAGGCCAAAAAATGTCACTGCTAATTCAATTTTTCTTCTTCTAATGTGTATGTCACTCAGCACCTTTTGATTTCGTGGCCAGCCACCGTATTTTCTAATCCTGTTAGAACTGAACTTCATGGCCTGCTGCTTTGGTCTCATAGAGGCACACATGAGACCCTACGGACTGCCTCTCTGTCCGGCAGGGACTCCAGTTATGAAGTTTGGGATTACGGGTATCCTATAAAAGCCTCGTAGAGAAAAACAGCCATTCACTAAAGTCTTTTCCCAAATACCTACTTTTTCCCTTTCCTGCTTTTTTTTTTTTTAATGAACAAAACTAATAATTTGGGGTGGCAGAAGTGATACTTCAGGTTTTTTCATTGCAAAAGTTAATTCCACAGGACAGAACCAGGGTTCATTCCATAATGCCCCCAAATTCAGGCAGAGTCATGGTTGAAATAGTACAGAGCCTTTTGAGGTCAGCGAAAAAAAAAATCATTAAACATACAAAGCTTCCAGAATTTGTAATCTAAATCTATAAACAGATTTCCATACACTGATGTAGAGAAAACACAATTATCATTCATCACGGGTGTGTTATTGTCAGAGCATCTGAGCCGCGGCTGGTCCAGCAGCCTGAACTGGGGCTTCTGCCGCCACGCCCCAGCTAGAGCCCAAACTGATGGGGACGCGAGACAGACACTGAATAATTCAGACCCCCAGTCACCACCACCCCCCACCAACTCCCTCTCTGTGTGTATCATTCTCCGTGGATCTGGATGGTTTTGTGCACATCTGTGGGTTTGAATCAGGAAATTACCTCTATTGATTTTGTCGGAGTGTGTGATATAAATTTACATTGCCTCCCTGCTCCCAAGCTAAATGCCAGCCAGGGTCGCCTTCCAAACAGCCAAGTACATGGGCCATTCAGCTGGCCCTGTGGTTTGAGAGCCTGTGCAGGGGTGGGGAAGCCACGCTCTGAACGTACTTTCATTGTGGTCATTTTCATTTTCAGGTTTTTATTTGTGGAACTGTTTCAAACACAGGGTAAGTAACAGATAGCTCTGTACCCAGGACCCAAATTGTGCAGTTTGTTCACATTTTCCCCAGATTTGCCCCCAAATATTTATTTGTTTATATGTAGAATGTCAGAGCTAAAACAGAAGACACCCTCTTCCCCGCGCATGCGCGCCCCGCCCGGTCTCCAGACCCCTCTCCTCACGTGGAGACCCGGCCAGCCCCAGCGGCTGTGTATCCTTTCCGTGACCGTTTCAGTATTTTGATACCGGAGAAATCAACACCGTGCTCTCCTTCTGTCAACATTAGGGTTCTGAGATTTCTCCACATTGAAAAATGGAGATCTAGGTTATTTTAACTGTAGGATCATATTCCACTAAGTAGATAAATATGACCTTTTTTTTTTTTTTAAACTAGACTTTCGGCTATTTTCAATTTTCACTATTGCCAACAACCCTACAACGAATACTCATCTCGACCCCCCACTGTGGGGACAAACGTGAGGCATTCTTTACGGCAGGGTCTCTTGGATTCTTTTCTTTACCATGAACCCCAGAAAGCATACACTGACATTGCCATCAACACACGCACAATTTTTACAAAGTCTACACCTAATCTTTTTTTTTTTTTTTAAGGAGGAAGAGAGAGAATCTTTTTTTTTTTTTTTTAAGATTTTATTTATTTGACAGACAAGAGATCACAAGTAGGCAGAGAGGCAGGCAGAGAGAGAGGAGGAAGCGGGCTCCCCGCTGAGCAGAGAGCCCAATGTGGGGCTCAATCCCAGGACCCTGGGACCATGACCTGAGCCGAAGGCAGAGGCTTTAACCCACTGAGCAACCCAGGCGCCCCAACACCTAATCTTAATATGGGTAACGCACCTTGATATCCTCTGCTTCCTCCTTGTTTGCTCGGAAGGCTGCTTAGGATCTTTCTGATGCCACGACCCCCTCATGGGTGGTGGCCAGGCCATGCCGTGCGCTCAGAGACGGCGGACTTGGAGGGTGTGCGGGTTAGTTTGTCTAGCTGCGGACAAGCCTCCCAGACCTTGGGAGGTGGCAGCCTTGACACCACCAACCCAACGCCGTGTGGGAGGTTCCCACCACCTCGTATCAGTCCCGATGCTTGTCCTTGCCAGACTTGTCCCAACATCTCTGCCATACTGATAGGTGTACCAGAATGTCGTTACTTCAATTTGTATTTCCCCCATTTCTACTGAACTGGCCGCTGTTCGCTTCCATGTGAATTTTTAGAATCAGCATCTGCATGTTTTAATGGGATGTGTTTTTTTTATTACTGCTTATGTCTAAATATGTTCTAGTTTCCATCAGATTTCTTCTTTGGCCTGTGAATTGTTTAAAAAGTATAATCACTTCCCTAGGGCGCCTGGGTGGCTGTCCCATATGCAGTCAACTCTTGATTTATATTAGATCAGGGGATATATTTGAAGGACATGAGGGAAATGATCTCAGGGTGGTGGGATCCAGCCCCGTGTCAGTCAGGAGAGGGTCTGACTGCTTTTCTGCCCTTCTGCTTCAAGTTTCTTGCATCAGCAAGGAAGGTCGTCTACACGCATTGAATCTTTAGCATTTTGAGACTTGAGACCTGGAAACTTCTTTTTATATTCTAATTTTTAGTTTCCATATCCCAAACATGTTCATTAGACCAAGTTTATGACTCGTGATATTCAAAACTTCAATATCCTTATTTTTCATTTCCTTTGTGCATCAGTTTCTACAAAATGTTGATTGTACATTTATCAGATTCTTCTTGTCATTCTGTCATATTTGCTTATCCGATGCTGTTTTGTTAGTTGAACACAGCTTTCAGTATTTCTATTTTTTTTTCTTAAGATTTTATTTATTTATTTGGCAGACAAAGATCGCAAGTAGGCAGAGAAGCAGGCAGAGAGAGAGGAGGAAGCAGGCTCCCCACTGAGCAGAGAGCCTGATGCAGGGCTGATCCCAGGACTCTGGGATCATGACCTGAGCCGAAGGCAGAAGCTTTAACCCAGGCGCCCCCAGTATTTGTATTTTACTGGTGAATTCTCTCCTTTAGTAATTACACCATGGTCATTTTTATCCCTAATTATGTTTTGTCATCTTAAATCATATTTTATCTGATGCCACTCTTTGATACGCCAGCCTTCTTCTGGTCAGCCATTCACCTGGGATATCTTCAATCCCATTACCTACAAAATTTTTTTTTTAGGTTTATCTCTAATAAGTTGCATATACATACCTTCTTTATCTAATCCCAGAATACCCGTGTGTTAACTGACGACAGCAATCCATTCCTATCTATTGTGATTGCCCATTTGGATTTATTTTGACCACTTTATGCTGTGAATTTATTTGATGTTATGTATTTCGTCGTGTTTATATTTCCTATTTTTGTACTGAATGAATTAAGTGTTCTTTCCTCTCTACTATTTTGGAGGTTATGCATTCTACTTCTATTCTTCTAGCAGTTTCCCTTTAGTTTCTAGTAGGCATACTTTGTCTCCCTAGTTGTTCCCCAACACTAAGCTGCCCCTAGGAGAATAGCTTTCACTGCTTTCCTTTCATTACACTCATTTTTGTTAACTGGTTATTTTGTTTCTACCTCCTCCAGTATCAGTTACTAGTTGTTTTTTTTTTTTTAAGATTATTTATTTATTTATTTGACAGAGATCACAAGTAGGCAGAGAGGCAGGCAGAGACAGAGGGGGAAGCAGGCTCCCCACTGAGCAGAGAGCCCGATGCAGGGCTCAATCCCAGAACCCTGGGATCACGACCTGAGCCGAAGGCAGAGGCTTTAACCCACTGAGCCACCCAGGCGCCCCTCCGTTACTGTTTTTTAAGAGAAATGGTTGTTTAGTTAGTGACAGATGGCAGCAGGGTGTCTGCTAAATAATGTTTCTGGCACCCTTTCTGTGGTCAGTTTCCTTTTTCCAGAATGCATCCGTGGAGCATTAACCTTCCTCCACCTTTTCTGTCTAGATTTTTTTTATGACCTTCGTTGTTTATGTTTAAACTGAGTACAGAATTCTAGTCTGACAGTTTTCATCAGCAGGGGTTTAAAGGGACTCTTCCATTGTTCTGGGCTTCTCTTACAGCTATCAACCTGTGTTTCCTGTGCAGATAATTGCGCGGTTTTTAGTATTTTCATTGTCTTTGTTATCTTTTAGTTTCAGGTTGATGGCTCCCTATGTATCCATACCCTGGTTCAGAACTCAGTATGCTTCCTGCATTCTGAAAATTCTCATTGAATTTTGCCCGTTTCCCATTCTCTGTATTCTTTCCCGCTAGAACGCTCCTCATACCTGTTCTCCCTGTCTTTTATCCTTCTTGCCCATCTCATCTTCCGTGACCCTTAAATTCGGGCTGATGTTCTCAGCTCTATCTTTAATTTCATAATTCTCTTTTCAGTGGTGTTTAATCTGCTAACACATTTATTGAGGTTTTCTTTTCTGTGCCCATGTTTGGTTTGGTTTTGTTTTTCATAGGCAGACATCCTATTTGCTTCTCTTTTCAAAGCTACTGGTTATTCTTTTCGTATTATCTTATTCTTTAAGGATGATTTCTACTTTTTCTTCATCTCTTTACAAATCTTTTTCATATTGCCATCCTGTTGCCTAAAGTTCCTGAGGAGGCTCATTTAACTGCTTGTGGTGTCTACTGACTCTTCCTCATGGTTGACCATTTCTTCTATGGTTGTACTATTCTAATGATAGCTAAGTTCTAATGGGGACTGTTCATACCATGGGAGTCCCATGGAACCTAGGGTTATGGTAATGGCATTGTAGAGTACTTTTGCTTTTGTGTCTGCAGGGAACCTTGGGGGGGGGGTCTTACTAGTTTAGAACACCTTTATAACGTGAACTCATCACTTTCAGAAATCTGGCACTTACCAGTAGCCTAAGTTTGATTTTCAGCATCACCACAAAGTGCAGACCTGGCATCTTAGCTTCTCATGAGTGAGTTGGTTTTGTTAATTTTCTAACCCAGGCCCTGGGTAGTGAGAGAGTCCCTGTTTGCTTCCCTAGGCTGATGGACACGGTTTTTCTAAATCCCTTTTATTGAGGCCAGAACCCTCCAAGGCTTCTAGCTTTAGTTTACTTAGACACCAATTCTCAATCCCCACCACCACCACCCTGGGAGGGACAGTAACTAGAGCAACCCAAACTGATAGGTAAGGGTTGAGCTTTCCATGACCAGTGACGCTGACTCGCCAAAACACAGGCCACTGTCTCCACATTCCCCAAGGTCAGTTCTTTCTCTATTGGTTGTAGATCTACATTTCAAATTTCAAACTCAGATACTCAGTAAAGATGCCTCTTTTTTTCCCAGCATAATTTCATTATCCAACCGCATTCTCTCTATCCCTCTGATTTGTGGAAAAAGTTAACTTTGGTCCTTCTTAGGATCAGTCACCTCCATGTTTTGCATCCGAAGACTGGCTATATTTGATTCTGTTATCTGTCTACACAGATGGCCACTGATGCATCCATTGTCCCCATCTGCATGGCTTCTTTGTGTCCACTCCCTTTCTGTGTCTTTGTAATGCTCACAGAGAGTCTTTAGGGAGGCTTCCCATGGGCCCACCTATCTGGAAGCAACCACAAAGCTTTCCATCTCCAAGGTCGGTCACCTGTCCCCATGGTGCTACTGGAGGGTAAGGCTCATCTCTGTTACCCAGGGACTCAGAGGTGCTGTCTTGTTCCCTGTCTCCTTCCCTCTCCTTCCATCCATCTCTCTCCCTTTCTCTGCCCCCGCCCCACACTGCTCATCCCTTCTCTCCTCCTCCAGTCTAGCAGATCCTAATTCTAGTGGAATAAATCTTGCCATTTTTTCAAGCCAGCACTCTGTGTTCTTGGATCCCTTTTCCTTAAAGCCTTAGGCTTTGGAAGGAAAAGGCCAAAAGGAAACCCTCTTTTCTGATTTCCACTCCACTACAAATGCCCCATGAGGAAAAGGGCGTCTCAGAGACTGCTCCCTACTTGAATACAGGGAAGGAAATAGGAATATAAAGAAGGGAAATTTGTGGGAAGAGAAAAAAAAAACATTAATACTTCATAATATTTTCTTAGAAAGATAGTTAAGATTTTTTTGGTTTTGCAATCTGATATACTTGATTTCAAATCCTGGTCACACCACTGCTAGGAATGTGATTTGGTGCTACTTTCATAATATCTCCTGACATGTGCTTCCTCATTTTTGTTAGGGGATAATAAGATCACTTACCCCTGTAGGTTTGTTGTGGGCAATAAATGAGATAGTAGATTAAGTAAAGGATTTATTTCACTACCTAGCACATGGCAATTTAATTAATGACTTATTTATTAATTAACTTAATTAATTTAAAAACTACTAATGACTTAGTAGTTACTCTTATGAACACATAGCTGTTGTTAGGATTCACTTTCTACTTAGAGCTAGATCATCTGGGATGAGTTATTTAAGCTCGGTTCCCTTGCATGTCTTGAGTATCAAGGGACGCCATTTTGAATGAAAGGATCTACAAACTTAGAGCCACCAGGACTCTCTAGGCTCCCAGCTCCTGGTGGTGACTGCTAGGGCCTCATACTTGCAGGTTTCTGAAGTCGGCTGGAGCCCCCCTAAGTGGAGATGCTCCTGAGATTACAATGTTCGTCTCCAGAGTCACCTGAAGCCAACTGACTGGTGTGGAGGGTATAAAAGTTGGCCCCCTTGCTACAAGACAGTACTGACTCTGTGGAGAATTCACTCTCTAGAACTCCTTCCAGGCCTGAACTGAGGCACCAAAATCCACCACATCTTTGTCCAGCTTCTTACTCTGCTTCATCCCGCCTCTCTTGCTTTTTCACACATTCCTTCCTGAGAGTAGTCTCATCATTTGCAAAAGAAGGTCCCTCTCAGGTTGTGCCTCTAGGAACCCCACTAAAACAGAGCCCGAATTCACAGTAAAGCTGAGAACACAAATATTTCAACACCAAAGATAAAAGTCTTAACTTCTCCATTATACTGCCTTCTCTGAATTAAAAGCTATCTTACAGATAAATGCACCAATGCCTAATATGATGAAGTGATGGCTTACTTATTCATTTATTCAAAAAGTATTACTGAGCACTTACTACTTATCGAACAATGTTGTAGACCCTGGAAATTATGCAAGAAGTGTAAGTATGTAAAAAAAAAAAATCCGGGATTTTATAATGACATTAATAGTAACTGTTTATTGACAATCTATTACATGCTGAAATACTTTATATATCTAATACCCAGCACAACACTACAAAGCTGGCATTACTTTTGCCAACTTTTGTCGTAAGGCAATGAAGATCCAGAAAGGTCAAGTGACTTGTCCAAGGTCATGCAGCTAGCAGGTGGTGGAGAGAGGATTCATACAGAGGTCTCTCCACGACATACACTCTTCACTGCCTGCTTTGTTGACCAGAATTTCAGTTGTCTGCTTAACCATCTACATCCCCCCCCTGCCCCCACTAGACTTGAGTTAATGGCAAGACAAGATTTTTCCACTTTAATATCCCAGACCTGGGGAAATGCTTGACATCACAGGCATCCAGAAGTGCCTGTGAAATCAATAAATGGGGATGGATGGGCAGGACTTGGGAGTAATCTGTTTCCAGAACCGATGCCACGCCCCCTCCTTCCTGCAGGACTCCCATCCACTTCCAGTAAGAGGAGACACAATCTAGCTTTTAGCAGTCGTTTTAGTTTAATTGAGCATCTGCTATGGGCCTGTTTCTGGGGCCTGTCCATTCCCAGCTAACAGTCAAACTTGGCTGAGGCCGATGCAGCTCATGAGTGGAGCCCCGGGCCAAGCACGCTGAGAACCATTAAGGACAAAAGCAACTGGGGGCAACAGAGTAGCCAGTTAAAGGCAAGTAAGATCACGCAAAGTTCTGGGCATACCCTGATGTCTAGAAAGAGACTGCACGCCCAGGTATGGCCATTTATCAGGAACTGTCAAGTGGAGAAAGGTTCTGAGAAGCAAGCAGACGGCTTTTCCAAAAGGTCAGACAAGATAGCATCTGACACAAGCTTCTGTTAGCTGATTTGCCAGCCCCTTATCACTGATTAACATTATCACTTATCCCTGAGCAATATCAATTGCTCAAAGCCCTAGTTCCGTGTCTCTCCTGCAGGATGCGTCTCCTGGCCACCGGCGACTGGGTCACGGGCAGACACTTAACCCAAGCTGGGCCAGTCGTTTTTCTGTCTCCCGAGAAACTGAACTGATGGCCCCAGAGTCCCAGAGCTGGAAGGTGTGTCGGACGGTCCCGGCAGAGGCGCAGAGGGATGGCTGACCGAGTCCTGTCTGGTCCTGAGGTCACCAGGGCCCTGCTGGTCCCCGCAGTTCCTTGAGTTGCTTGCGCATCTTCTCCTTGGATTCTGAGAACTCCTATATCCTTCCAACAATTTTCTTTTTTCAACTTAAACTAGAAAGACTGGGTTTCTGTTACATGCAATAACAAGAGCCTTCACTAAAACATTGCTGGGTAAGGGTGGAGGAGAGACTCCGGTTGCTGCTTTTATCTGTGTTTATCCTTTCTTCCGTGTATTTCCCCCCTGATTTTTGAGAGAGAAATAGAGGCAGCTTCGACACTTACAGTCTGGAGGGAGACGCAGACGTACACAAACCGTTTCAACACGATGTGGTAAGTGCTCTAACAGCTATGATAAGAGTGTCGTGGGAGCTGAAAGGAGGAACCGTCTAACTCTGCTTGGGGCCGGGGTGGGAAGGATTCGTGCAGAGCTGAGTCTCTGAGGATGAGTGGGAGTTCTGATATACGGATATATTTTCAGGAGCATCAGAAGAGTGTTAACAGCTTTTATATTTCTTAAAAGGATAAGAGATGAAAGAGGAAATAGAGTAGGGTGTAATTTGCTTCTGTCTTTAAGAGGTGTTTTAGCTGAGACGGTCTAGATTTTGCGGAGATAACATTAACTCTGGAATCTCAGCGGCTTTAATGCAACAAGTTCTCGTTCTTTCTAAGGGTGCACACGCAGCCAGGCCACTGGGATCCGTGCTCCATAGAGACCGTTAGGGTTTTAGGATGGGTTTCAGGAGGCTCTGACATCTTCTCGCCGCACCATCTGGGATAGGAGGCCTCCCTGGGCATCAGAACAGTATCATCACGGCGGATGCTTTGGCCCGGGAGTGACACAGGCCACTCTCGCTCCAGCCCAGGATCATGGGAGTCAGCCTGCGTCATCCTCCAGTGTGCCCTGGAGAAGAGGGTTGGCAGTAGAAGTCTCCCCCCACAGCAGGAGACCATCATTACTCTTCTACCTCGATCTGAGTCTTGGTCCCTGTGCCTGACACTCCGTCTTGTTCATCTGTCCCAAATCCCACTTAGTCTTCTCTTGCTCCATCAGTGACATCCCTGCCACGTCACAGAAATCGTAGGGATTTCTTGCTACTAAGTAGCAAGGACAGAGGGTAGTGTGGCTTTAAGACTCCCAGGAAACCTTGTGGACTTCAGGAAACCCATCAGCGTCAAGGCAGTGGTGCAGCAGGCTTACCCACAACTTAGTCATGAAGTCCTTTTGGAGAAGGATTGGACGGGTAAACCCCGTATCTTCTTTGCACATGTCCCCAGGTCCCTCTTGGGTCCCTTCAGCTGCCAACTTCTCAAGCCACGTTCCGTGACAAATCTGAGGATGTTATGAGAAGCATAAGAAATGAGCCTCCAAATGTCCAAAACCGAGTCCCTTATCTTCCCTCTCAAAACTCGCCCCACAGGGGCGCCTGGGTGGCTCAGTGGGTTAAAGCCTCTGCCTTCGGCTCAGGTTGTGATCCCAGGGTCCTGGGATCGAGCCCCGCATTGGGCTCTCTGCTCAGCGGGGAGCCTGCTTCTCCTCTCTCTCTCTGCCTGCCTGTCTGCCTGCCTGTGATCTCTGTCTGTCAAATAAATAAAATCTTTAAAAAAAAAAAAAAACTCGCCCCACAGCATTCCCCCCCAGCACTAAAGGGAACTCCATCCTTGGACTTGTTCACAGCCGCCTCAACTGTTCTCATCCTTCTCCCTGCCACAGCCAGTACATCATGAAACCTCCACCGGCACAACCTTCAGTGTGTACTCCAAACCCACCTATTCGCCACTTTTATTCTTTTCACCCTGGCCAGACGGAGCCACTGTCATCTCAGGACTGTTCCATTAGATTCCTTACTGACCTCCTTGCCTCTGTTCTTGTTTAACTACAGTCTATTCTCCACACAGCAGCCATCAGAACCTACTAGGAGGTATGTTGGATCATGTCATGGGTCTCCGTGTCATTCAGAGCAACAGCCGAAGGACCTACAGTAGCCTTCCCACCCCATCTCCTCCGTACTGTTTTCCCTCTGTTCTACTAGAGTGTAAGCTCCTAGAGGGTGGGTTCTTTCCCACTTTGATTCATTTAGTATATTCCAACCATCTATTCACTTGACACTTTTCTTGGCACATGGTAAGTGCTCACTAAGTATTTGTGGAATAAATTAATGAAATCTGGTTTCAGAGACATCTGCTCTCAGTGATTCCATATGGTGAACTTTTCTTAAAAAAAAAAAAAGATTTTATTTATTTATTTGGCAGAGAGAGAGAGAGAGGCAGCAGAGGGAGAGGGAGAAGCAGACTCCCCACGGAGCAGGTTGCCCAATGCATCCCAGGACCCTGGGATCATGACCTGAGCCAAAGGCAGACGCTTAACTGACTGAGCCACCCAGGTGTCCCATCCACATGGTGAACCTTTCTCATCCCTCACGATCTTGGGATGAGAAATACCTACTCGCTAGCACCAGAAAGGTGGCAGAGAATGCCAGAGCACTTCTAATACTCAACCCTAAGGAGAACATTGGGTACATTTGTAGGTCATCCCCAAGGGATGTGATAAATTACATAAATCCTAAAGACATAAGAGGGGGAAGGTAAAAGAACACTTGGTACAAAGAAGGCAGATCAACACAGGCTAATCCTATACCCAGATAAGGAAATGCAAAGTGTTAGAAAGTTCTAGCAAGAACGCCAATGAGCCAGAGCATCCGAATGTACATCTCTACCAGAGGCCGAGATCCTCCTTTTTCTATGTCCTCCTTGATGGCCAGTCAGTGCTCACACAGCATCTCACTGGAAACCTAGTCCCACGCTTGGCCATTCTGCTCCAGATGCTGCGTCCAGCCTGCATCCCTGAATATGACTATGTTCATGTGGGGAAACACAATATGGCAGACTGGGGTGGTAGAAAGAGCTTCAAAGTCAGACAAATCCGAATAGAGATCCTGAGTCTCAGATCCTTCATCTTCAAAATGTGGGTAATAGTATCTGCACATCTACTGTGGAGTTATTAAGAGGACAGAAAGACACAGTGGATGGTAAGACTCTGCACAGTACCTGGCATGGAGTCAGTACTCAGTCACTGCTGATCCTATTTTATGTTCTGATCGGTAAGGACACTCCCAATTTTACAGGTCCCTCAACCCTGATTACTCGTCCAGTCTATCACCTGTTGTCTAATGATGCCACTGACCGCGACCTGCCCCCCCAGTCCTGATGGCTGAGTCTGTCTACCAAGGAATCAGTCTATTCCCAGAGCACAGCTCAAGATATGAAGTGGCTTCTACCACTGGAAAAGGAAGAATGTCTCTGGAGTCTTGGGTGGAGAAATTAGTTTTAGTAAAAATCTATTAGTGTGAATCTCCAAAAGGACCAAGTCTGATTCTACATGACTAGAGTTCAATTATGCTTGACCAAAACATCACGAATGTTTTAAGCTGCCAAACTTAATAAAAAATCCTCTGAATACCAAATATTTCCCTAAGGAAGAGACTGGAGAATGAATATATCATGTTGAAGGTGGAAAAGGACTCTCTAAGTGTGATAACAAAGACAGAAACTACAAATTAAAGGACTGGTACATTTCACCAAAGAAAAACTTCTTAATGTGTTCCAAAACTTATTTTTTTTTTAAAGATTTTTTTATTTATTTATTTGTCAGAGAGAGAGAGGGAGAGAGAGCAAGCACAGGCAGACAGAATGGCAGGCAGAGGCAGAGGGAGAAGCAGGCTCCCTGATGAGCAAGGAGCCCGATGTGGGACTCGATCCCAGGACACTGGGATCATGACCTGAGCCGAAGGCAGCTGCTTAACCAACTGAGCCACCCAGGCGTCCCCAAAACTTATTTTTTTTTAAAGATTTTATTTATTTATTTGACAGAGAGATCACAAGCAGGCAGAGAGGCAGGCAGAGAGAGAGGAGGAAGCAGGCTGCCTGCTGAGCAGAGAGCCCGATGCGGGGCTCGATCCCAGGACTCTGAGATCATGACCTGAGCCGAAGGCAGAGGCTTAACCCGTTGAGCCACCCAGGCGCCCCTCCAAAACTTATTTTTAAAAGACAGAATTTTCAAACTGGTATGAGTCATTTGCATGTAATATATAAAGAGCTCTGACAAATCAATAAGATAAAGATCTACCCATTAGAAAAATGGGTAATGTAAATGAAATATAAATTTATAAAAGACATAGAAATAGCTAATTAAAAAAAATTCTACATCACTCAAAAGCAAGTAGATGCAGATAATAACAAGAAGATACAATTCCTAGCTGTTGAATCAGCAAAGATAAACCAGAAAATTACCATCTAGTATTGGCAAGTTAACATTCCCAGATACTACATTTTTAGGAGTGTAAATATTTTTCCAGTATTAAGAACTATGATATTAAAAAATAATAATAATAAATAAAAATAAAACTATAATATTGTACATATGCTTTAACCCATCAGTAATCAAAAATGGGCACAAATACTTGGCTGTTAGAATTCTTAATCAAAGCACTGATTAGCAAAAAAAAAAAAAAAATCCAGAAACAAGGTAAGGCCAAAAGGAAGTTGATTCTCTAAGCTGTAACACCTTTGAACAACAGAAGATGATTTAGTCATTAAAAACTAAAATGGGGCACCAGGGGCTCAGTCTGTTGAGTGTCCAGCTCTTGATTGTGGTCATGATCTCGGGGCCATGGGATAGAACCCCATGTCAGGCTTCATGCAGCACAGAGTCTGCTTGTCCCTCTCCCTCTGCTCTCCCCTCACCTGTGCTCTCCCTCGCAAATAAATAAGTAAGTAAGTAAATAAATAAATAAATAAAATCTTTTTAAAAATTGAAATGGGAGAGGAAAAGTCCCTGCAATGGAACAGCCAGCCATTCAGCTATGTCCACTCACCCAAAACCACGTACTAACTACATACTCCTTATACTTAGCACCACTGATGTCAAGATGAATAAAACAAAGTCCCTACCATCATGGGACACACATTTTCTTATGGGATACATTTAGTGAATGACACAAAAGAGCTGTGAACTGAGTGTGGCTCTACTCTCCTCCTTTCCCCCTCAAAAACATTTGTTCTGGCCAGTGGTCCAGATTTGGGACAACCAACAGCAGCACTTTGCGGTTCTACACCATCAGTAAAATGACAAGACGCAGAGATGGGATCAGACTGAGAAGGAATTTAGCTGTTGAAACTCCAGACTTGAAGGGAGTGTGCATTAGTTCTCTATCGCTACATAACAAACAATACTACCACACACTTAGCAGCTTGAAACAACTCATATTTGTTACTTCACGGTTTCTGTGGCTCAGGGGCTGGGGCATGGCTTAGCTGGATCTTCTGCTTCAGGGTCCCACACGGCTGCAACAGGCCTTGTCAGCCAGGTCTGAGATTTTATGTGAAGGCTCAACTCGGGCAGAGCCAGCTCCTAAGCTCACGGGGCTATTGGGAGGATTCAGGTCCTTATAGGCTGCTGGGCTGTCAGAGTGATGGCCTCCAGTTCTTACTGGCTGGTGGCCAGCAGTTGCTCTCAGATCCTTGCACTTGGTCTACCCACCCCCCGCCACCACACCAGCATGGCCACTGGCTTCATCAGAGACAGCAAGGGAGGACAGTCTGTTAGCAAAACAGACACTATAGTCTTACATAATGTGATCATGGGAGTGACATCCTGTCACCTTTGCTGTATTCTGTTGGTAAGTCACAGGTTCTGCCTACATTCAAGCAGAGATTGCACAATGACACAAGTATTAGGAGGCAGGGATAATATGGGACCGTCTTAGTGTCTGTCTACAAGACAAGACTGGGTACAAGAAAGAAACATCAGGTCACTGAAGTTGAGCCACAGGGGCAGCTAAATCGGCAAAGTAGTGTGGGTTACAATGAAGGAACTCTCCCAACTGAGCCCAGTGGAATGGTCTTGGCCTCACCTGACTACCAAATGATCCCCAAATTTGTAAAATGGTTCGTCCGGTGGCTCTTTCTAAGAATGAATGTGTTCTATCTGGGGCAGGAAGTTCAAACTCAAATACCCACAAAAGCCAAGCAGATAACACAATATATACGGGTGAAAGGGTAACAGGGAAAGGTGGGGACTGTGGCAAATGAGCCCTCACAGCCCTCTGCAAAATGGCAAGCACTATGCAGCCCAAGGGGATCCTCACTGTGTAGGAACGCAGGCCTGCTCCTGCCAGAGTTTGTCGTTTTACAAAGAAGCCCCCAAACCACATCTGTACATGAAATTTCCCCAAATTTAAAATTATTTGTGGATTAAACAAAACACATCTGCAAGTCAGGGCCAGCCCCAAGACCCTAATTTTAGCCCCGGACCTGGCCCCTCTGAGCCTCTTGCAGGGACACCGAGCAAGGTCATTTGCTGAACTGCAAGCTGACGTTTTCCACTTTGCTAGCTCCTGGCTGTTACTAACTCGTGCTCCTTTTGTTCGAGCTTCTGACTGTGTGAACTCCTCACATTCAAAGCCATCCAGCTTGCTGATTAGCTTTAAAATTCAGGAGCTTTAAAGTCTCCAAATTTGGAGGTAAGTGGACTCTCATTAAGAAGTCATTTGATAAAAATTAATCCCTCCAGGAATATTGTGGACTCAGAAGAAAGCCCCGGCTCTGTCATTAGCTGGTCGTAACTACTCGGTCCACCTTGGAGGCCCCCAACCCTCCCTGGGTTTGACTCCAAGCCTCCAAACAGCTGCGTGAGAGGCTGGGGGATCAGAGGCCAACGATCTAAAGTCGCGGGAAAAGATGCCGCAGAACCTTGAACTTGGAACTCCAGCCAGCCACCAGCCCCCAGCCCCCCAGCCTCGAGTCCGACTCCTTGGATGTAATCATTTCCACTTGAGCCGGAGATCGAAGGGACAGATTTTCATCTTACTGAGTAGGTTTCAGAGCTTACTACGCCTAATCCCAGCAGATCTGTCACTGACCCAGCAAAGAGAGTAACTAAATGAACGTGCGGTGCTGCCCGGAGGGGCTTCTTGGAGGACAGCGCTTCAGAGGAAGCATCCCTCTGGGCTCATCCTGGAGCACGGCCTGCACCCCAGACCCTCCCTTCTTGGGGTGGAAGCAGTGCATTCCTGGAGGCCTGTGAACCCGTCCAGAATAGGCCCCCACTTTAATCTCTAACTAACCCAGTTACAAAAGCCTTTATATAAGTCAGTGGTTGTTTTTAAGCAAGGTGGTTATATTCTTTTCTTAACGTCTCCATTTTGGTGCTTTGAAAACATAATGCGCACGCACAGGGTTTGAAAAATGCGAACGGAACAAAAGGGACTCCTGTGAAACGTCAGCCCCCCACCCCCACCTCTGTGTCCCCTTTCCTCACCCCACAGCAATCGCTGACGTTAAGTTTCTTGGGGAAGAAAGATGGCTGTTCTTAAATTTTCTAATTTGGTCTCAAAAACAGCCCAAGGCCAAAGAGAGCCCACAGTAATGTAATTAAAATGAGCGATGGGGTTATACACCTAAACATGCCATGGGGGAAAAAAATCACAGACACAAACTCACACCTACAAGAGAAAAGTGTGTGTGTGTGTTGTGTGTGTGTGTGTGTGTGTGTGTGTGTGTCCAAAAGCGTGTCTGTGTGGGTGGAGAGAGTGGGTGAAGGGTGTGTGGAGGATGTATGTGGAGGTATAATGTCTGTGTACTTGTGTGTGGATAATGTGTGGGTGGGTGGGTGTGCGCGTGTGTGCTGGTCCCCCATCTCTCTGCAAACTCCAGTCAATTCCATAAACATTTATTGTGTGCTATGTGCCAGGCCCTGTTCCCAGTGCTGTGGGTTATACCAAGATAAATCATACAAGGTCCCTGGCTTTGGGGAGCTTACAATAAGAATAACTCACATTTGATTGGCCCCTTTCCCTTTACAGGGGAATTTTCAGGCAGAGTTATGTCATAGCTCAGGCTGGCCGCAGCCCGAGGCATGCTGGAACCCGAGCAGCGGGGGCTGGCGGGAGGGGAAGCCATCATGGGGGATGGGGAGATGGAACAGTAGCAGGGTCTGGGTCTCCAAGAGCTGCTGATGGCCGCTGGGGGCTTGGGCTGGAGGCTACGGCCCCTCAGAGAGGAGCAGGGAGGTGCCGTATCAAAAAAGCAGGGTGCCGGCTGCTTTGGCCTGTAGTTCTGTCATCAGACAGCCCTGCTTCAAAGCCCGACTCTATCACTAATTACAAGCATGATCCTGGGCAAATTACTTAACCTCTGTGCCCCTCAGTCTCTTCAACAGAGACAAATGATAATTCTTCCTCCTACAGCTGATACAGGGATCAGTGAGATTAGGCAAGTAAATGTGGGCACAGTATTACAAAGTAAATGCTCAGCAAAGAGTGGCCTTACTGCTGTTATGATACTGTTATTATTCAGTAGTGTGGAACTGTGAGTCTCTCTGGTTTAGTATGAGGATCTCTGGTTAAGAGAGATGTCTGATCAAGAGCCTGTGGAGGCATCCTCCTGGATTTCCCTTTCCATTGGAGCCCCTCTGATTCTGGCTCTCACTGCTTTTCCTTTTAAACACCAGTCCCAGCATGGCCTCAGGAAAACAGAGCAGAATTTTCAAGAAGTCTGGGCTCAGTTTTAAGGGAAATCAGCACACCACATATTAGATTCTGACTCTACCCCATCTAGCCAGCTCACCAAGAGTCATTCTCTTTCCAATAGAATGCCAAGGAAAGAGGCAGAAGTCAATCCCTCACTTCCTGGCTCTGCATCTGATGGGTACCAAAGTTTTGAAAGCATTTACTAGGCATCCTGAGTTAGTTCAGGAAAGCATCCCAGAGAAAGCAATACTTGGGTAGAGACCTGAAGAATGAGCTGGATTGTGTGGATCAGAGGTGAGAGGAGAGGCCAGGAATGCAAAGAGAACATCCCAGGCAGAGGGGACAGCATATGCAGGTCCTGGGACAGAAAGGCATGTGGTGAATTAGAGAGGGCTAAAAGAAAAATCAGTGCACCTGAAAAGTAAACAACAAAGAAAATAAAGAACAAGACTAGAGAGGTAAGTAATAGCCCAACCGCAAACAATGTTGTGGTCATGTGAAGGAACACTTGTTAGAATATATAGGAAACTATATTATAAAGAATCAATAATTAAAATACTAATGGAGCTGTAATGGAGCTAAGATACAGAAATGAATGGAACTGAATAAAATTTTCAGAAATGGATATAAATATACAAAAGGCAATGTGTAGCATGTGGTAAAATGGGCATTCTTCCTCAGAGGGCTTACTCAATAAATGATATTAAGACATGTGATAACCATTTAGAAAAATGCATAATATCCCTACCTCACACCATACACCAAAATGAATTCTAGGTGGTTTTTAAAGTTTTATATAAAATAGAAACCACAAAGCCACTTGAAAACGTTTTAGATGAATTTTAGAATTTGTGATGGGGAAAGACTTCCTAAGCATGACACAAAGGCAGAAAACATAAAGCAAAAGGCTGATGAATTTTATTACAGAAAGAAAAAGTAAAAACTCACCTATGACAAAAACCACCATAAATAAAAACTGAAGGGCAGATGGTACACAGCCAAATACATCTGCTAAATATGAAAATATCCTTAATATTGAAACAGATCCTTCAACTCCAGAAGAGAAGATGAATATCCCAACAGAGGAAGGACACAGCAGCTGAAAATGCTACTCACAACAGAAAAACTGCAAACTCACCGAAATATATCAAAAGCCCGTTTCCCATCAGTATGAATCAAAGAAGTACAAATTAAGACAATAACCAAATGTCACCTTTCTCCAATGAAATTGTTACAAACTAATGGGAATTATGTGCTGGCTGGGGTGCAGGGACGGGGGCATTATCATTTATGGCAGGCAGAAATATAAGCAGACTCATTGATCCTACAGTTCCACTATTTCTAAGACGTTATCCTCAGAGGATGATGGATGGATGCGAAGTTATAGTTCAATAATGATATCCTTCATGGTGCTTTTCAACATGGTGAAAAATAAGTAAAGGCTACACTGTTGGGAGAAGTTGGCTACATACATAATGTTTTTTCTTTAAAAGAGGTGAGAGCAAATATAACAAAATATTAACAGTTGTTAATTGTACGTGGTGGGAGTGTAGGTGTCTATTATGTTGGTCTTTGTACTTTTCTGCAACTCTAAATTCTTTCCAGATTGTGGTCAAATATGTTGTTAGTGGAGAATAATTGTTGGCATGGGGAAATAGTCAAAATATGTTTTTAACAAAAATAAACATGGATTACAAGGGATGCAGGGGAAAACAACTAGTATGTCAAGTTATTCACGTATGAATAGCTACATAATTTTTATTTTCTTCTTTGTGCTTTTCTGTATTCTCTAGAGTGAACACGTTATTTCCTTTGAAACATGCTAAAATCAGTATCTAAACATACTACGAAGGCATGCCTTACTTCCCATACTTTATGACTATACACGTACATCAAATTCTTTTTTAAAGCTGCCAAGGTAAGAAGAGCCAGCACAGGGATGCCTGGAGGCTCAGTCAGTTAAGCAGCTGCCTTTCGCTAAGGTCATAATCCCAGGGTCCTAGGATAGATCCCCAGCTCAGGCTCCCTGCTTAGCGGAGAATCTGTCCCCTCCCCCTGCTTGTGTGCCTGGGCCAGCGCTCGCTCTCAGATAAATAAATAAAAATCTTAAAAAAAAAAAAACAAAAACAGCCAGTACATGTCACTTTGGGTGTCACATTGAATTTCTTGATGTAAAAAGGTAGAAACAAAGTGAATGGGATTCAGATTTCTTAAATTTCCTTCCAGAAAGTTCTGGTGTTTTTATCCATTCAATAAATAGTCACAAGCACCATGTTCATCAGGATTCTTGGGTTACATGTGGTGGAGTCCCAAATCAAAATGACTAAAGTTTGCTTTGTTTGTTTTTTTTTTATAGAAATGCTTTGTTCACAAAGCTGGTAATCTAGGGGTTGGTGGGTTAGGCTCTGCTGGGTCCTGAGTCATTTCTCTGCTTCTCAGGTCTCCTCTGTGTTGAATCAATGCTCAGGTAGACTCTTCCCCAGATGGCAAAGACTTTTATTTATTTATTTTAAGATTTTATTTATTTGAGAGAGCGAGCAAGTGCACAGGCAGGGGAAGGTGAGAGGGAGAAGCAGACTCCTCACTGAGCAGGGAGCCGGACGTGGGGCTTGATGCCGGCTCCAGGGGAGTCTCGAGACAGGGCTCAATTCCACGACCCTGGAATCATGACCTGAGTCAAAGGCAGATGCTCGCTTAACCGACTGAGCCACCCAGGCGCCCCGGTGGTAGACTTTTAAGTTACATTCTATCTCATTACACTGTATACTTATAACCGTCCAAAGAGAGGGTGTCTCCGCCCCAGTGGCACCAGGCAAAGTCCCAGGCATGGCTCTCATTAGCACCACACACAGGTGTTTACGCCTGAACCAATCAACATGATCAGGAAAAGCAAACTGATTGGCCAGAACTGGGTCACATGTTCACCACGTAATTTGAGGGAGATCAGCCCCTAAACCAAGAAACTTGAGAAAGGGGGAAGGGCGGCTTCCCCAAGGAAAATGCAGGATGCAGTCACAGGAACAAGGAGAGCTGATGCTACGCAGGCAAAAACCACTGTCTCCCTCTTCAAGGACATGCGCACCTTCTAAACGACTCCATGAATGGGCAGTTGCTTGCCATGAGTTGCCTCATTTACTACAATGCAATGCCCTGGGAGGATCTGAGGTGCTCTCACATTTTCTTAAAAGCCTCTTCAGAAGGAAAGGTGGCTGGGACCTGCAGCCCTGGTTTATCTTCCCAGATTCCCTTTCAAAATGCTCACCTCCCAGCACTCCCTTTTCTCCTCCCCTGATTTATGCTGTCCAAAGCACTCATCAGCAACCGATACACTCTATGTTTTACTTTGTTTGGTACCTATCTTTTGTCACTAGGAGGTAAGCTTCTCGAGGGCAATGCTCCGTCTCATTCATTACTGTATCTCCAATGCCTAGAACAGTGCCTGGCACACGGCAGGTGCCAAATAAATATTTCTTGGATGTATGTATGGATGGATGGATGGATATATAAAAGGATAGATAAATGGATGGAAGAATGCAAGGATGCAAGGTTAATGGACGGATGGACGGATGGATGTGTGGATGAAAGGATGGATGAAAGCATGAATTAATGAATCTATCAAAAGAAACATGCTTCCCTTTAAAGCTTTGCTCCAACCTCAGTACTCCCAGCCTATCCTGTAGCAGAGCTAAACTAGCTGGTATATTCAAATAGTTAAATGCTGAGAGAGAACAAAAGAGAAGCAAACACAGAGAAAAATGAAAAGAAAAACACCATAGTTAACCAAGCAAATTTTATCATCCTGCCATACTGACCTTGATTCCAGAACTCTAAAGCCTTTTCTCATTTCACATGCTGTCTTGACACCATGCTCCAGCCCCCAAAGGCTGGTGTAACTTGGGACTCTCCTTTTGGTAAGTCCCATGCCCCCACCAGGAGCTTCCTGCTAGACATTCTCACTGTGCCTAATCTCTCAGAGAGCCTGAGCCCAGCCCTGAGTGGCGCTCCCAGCTCT
The DNA here is from genome assembly GCF_002288905.1 of Enhydra lutris kenyoni. Classification (NCBI taxonomy): domain Eukaryota; kingdom Metazoa; phylum Chordata; class Mammalia; order Carnivora; family Mustelidae; genus Enhydra; species Enhydra lutris. The sequence continues at coordinate 1,747,197 of NW_019154174.1, forward strand.
TTCTCAAGTCTCACGTTCTGGTGAACAGAACACACCTCTTTCCTGAGCAAGCAGCACCAGCAAAGCCTTATAACTAGACCCCCTGCTCCTACAGAAATGGAGGAGCTTTGTTTCCCACCAAACCTCAACACTGTAACAATGCCTTATTCAATATAACAGCCATATTCATACAAGGCACCTACACAGAGAGGAAGGAGAAGCTGGGGAACTGTTCCCTTACAGCATCAAAGGTTCAGATCTACAGAATTCAAAGTCAGTCCATGTTTATTGACCTTGTCTGTTCATAAGCGTTTCTTCTGTTCCCTAATGCAGAAGGCAGAGAACAGCAGGAAGAGGATCCTAAGGGCCCTTGGGAATGTGTTGGGAAAGCAAACGGAACATTCTCCTTATTTTGACAAGTGGTGTGTGTGAAGTTGTTATGTTTGACCATTTGGGGGTGCTCGCTGCGTGTAGGCACTGAGTTAGTCACTTCACATACTTGAAGTCACTGAATCCCCATGACAACTTACTGCGATCCCCATCTAATAGCCAAATCAGGGAGGTTACACGATCTGCCCAAAGTCGGCTGGCTACTTAGCGGCAGGGACAAGATTTGAACCCAGGCCCTCTGACTCCAGCTCCTACACTCCTGACCACCACACCAAACACACTTCTTGTGGCTATCAGTTACACATTAAAGGAAATGCATTCTTATTTTTGTCATCTCAGACTAGTGACTGAGGCAAATGCAGGGTGACAGCTGAGCTCTGTCTGCAGCCCACATTTCCTCACCAAGACCCTCTGGGCATCAATTTCTCACCCGTACAGGTCCCCAGACATCACCATTGCATGGGGCATGGCCTGATGCCTCCATCCCTAACTTTATCTATAAAAAAATCAGATGCAGATCCTAGAAAAGATGCAACTGTCGAATTTATCATGGGACCCCGCCCCCTCTCCAGAGCTGCCATCCTCCTCGCTAGCAATGTTGACTTACAGGCAATGGAGCGTTTCTGTATCAGAGACACAGGACTGATACTCGCTACACAGCACTTAACCTCCACAAGAGGCCCCAGTCAATCAATTCTAGAAAATCAGTGAACTCTGTATTAGTCAGCTTGGGCTACCGTAACAAAAGACCACAGACAGGGATGGCTTTAAGGAAAAGACATTTCTCACAGTTCTGGAGGTGGAAGTCTAAGATCAGGGTGCGCATGTGGCTGGGGTTCTGGTGGGAGCTCCCTTCCTGGCTTGCAGAGAGTCACTGCCTCACTGTATCCTCATATGGGGGAGAGGGGCAGTGAGGGTATTGGGGCAGGGGGAATGCAAGCTCTCTTTACTTCCTTCTCTTCTTGTAAGGGCTCTAATCCCATCATGAGGCCCCCATCCTCCTGACCTCATCTGAACCTAATAACTTCTCAAAGACCCCACCTCCAAACACCATCACATTTTGGGAGGCAGGGCTTCAGCATACAAACTTGAGGAGAGGAGACACAATTCTGTCCACAGCACACTCCAAAATGGAAGAGAAATTCATTCCTGAAACCCCGTAATAGAATAAATACAAGCCAGTAGAATAACAGCGAAGGCAATATACTCCTGGTTCCATAAGAAGGTAGTAATGATATATGGTTTTCTTTACGAGGGGCTTGAACTCACCACCCTGAGATGATGACCTGAGCTGAGATCAAGAGTCCAGCACTTAATCAACTGAGCCACCCAGGCGCCCCCTAGAGGTAGTAATAATATCAACAGCTAACACTGAGCACCTACCCAGTGTCAAGAAATATTTAAAACGTTTTACATCCATCATCTTAAAATCCTGTGATGAGGTAGGTACTACTACACACCCATTTTACAGAGGAGGAGAATGGAGTCACAGAGAGGTGGGGTCAAATTTACCCACGCTCCTATGGCTAGCCAGATTCTGACCCAAGGAGTCTGGCTGCGGAGCCCTAGCACCTCACTCCCTTACACCGCCGTCCTAGCAGCCACCCTTGGAAGGCAGACCTCGTTCACCTGCTCCTTTCCCAGAACACTGACACAGGGAGAGGTGCACCAAAGTGTCGTCCTGGTCGTTGCTGGGCAAGTTTCCTGACCTACCCGGGGCTCAGTCTCCTTACCTGTCAGATACCCAGTAGTATTTACTCCATAGGGTCACTATAAACAATGAAACAGAACATGTGAGCTCTTCCTGCTGCATGTAGTACATAATGAGCGCGCAGCACCATTACCTAGAAATACGACTAGTATCATGGCTTCAGAGAGGCTCTCTGCAACCATCCAGAGAAGTGCCTGGTCGCAAGCCTGAGCACTCTGTCCAATGGGAAGCTACGTCGGCAAAGCTACCGGAGTCCCCAGGTCCCACGTTCGGCACCATGTAGGTGCTCAGTAAACATCTGTGTCTGAATGAATAAATGAAGGAATAAACGGCCCAAGTAACCTCTAGCTCCAATGACTGAGTCCTCTCTCATCCTACTGGAATGTACATTGATTTGTTCTGGATTTCTTGATAATTAATCTCTTGACAAAATTTAAGACCTGTTAATTACCCCTGATTAATTAGGGTGAACTTTTTAATTGCTTCCCTAAGCTGAAATACACTGTCAATAGGCCCCATAATTAGTGACCCAGTAATCAGTTTTAAACCAATTATCCCAGGGTAACAAGTGGAACTAGGCAAGAAGCACCCCAGGGGCTTGGGCCAATTTCAGTGGAACTCGGAATAATACAAATTGGCACTCATGTGGGTGAAGAATGCATGTTCAGTGTAACTGGAAATACGGATACTCATATTCTCTTGGGTGTTTGATTTGTCTGGCTTTTCACTGCTGCATTATTTGAAAACAATAAAATAGGTGTACTCCCCACCCATCCAATCAAAGGTCTGAAGCAGATTCTCGGAGTTGCCTGACTGCCTTTGGGTACAACTAGGACCACTGCATCAGGTTGTACAGGTTGTGTACTGCACAACTCCAGGGTGCCATTCACACCGTGGTCTATGTGGATAGCACCCCTAAAGGTTGTGGAGGGTATGACCTGGGCACAATAACCTGGGGGTCATATGGTGCAAAGCATATGGGCCTAATCATGAAGAATTCTTCCAAAGGTAGTGATGGGCTTGGAAGTGCTCTGAGCCTTCTCGAAATGGGGAAATGCAAGTGGCAGGCACCTCTCGTGGTCTGCCTAGTACAATGGAATAGTATCACACACACACATTTAATTTCTAAAAATCTAACTCCTTGGATTAAAAAAATATTAAGAAAAAGAACCAGTAACCTTAAACAGTATAAGCGATCTTTCCTGCCACCCCATTCAGGAAGTGCACACCCCAGAGCAAGACCGAAAGGGGGCCTTGAATCTGCTATTCCTTGTGTGCTTCTGATAAAGAGGATCTCACTGTGTGCAGTATTTAAAGATTTGTACGTTTTAAACAGCAGAATCCTCAAGCCAGCTGTTCACTTGATGCCCACTGAAGAAACAGAGATGTCTCCCCCATAGTGGAAGAAAACTGTCTGGGCTGGTCTTTTTTAAAGATCGTACAACAGCCTCCAACATGGCACTTTCCTAAGTGATTTCAAGAATAATTCTGACAAAGTGAGATCTTTCTCCTTTTTTGACTCCTTGAAAACCTAAGGTCCTTAAGGTGAGGCAGCATTCTCGTCTGGGAAAGTGGGGTGCTAGTCATCTGATGGGGAACTCTTCTCAATGTGTGAGATTCCCGGTAGACCAGTTGGTTCTCAAGATACAGCTGGGACTGGCTGCCTGGGTGGCTCAGTGGGTTAAGCCTCTGCCTTTGGCTCAGGTCATGATCTCAGAGTCCTGGGATTGAGTCCCGCATTGGGCTCTCTCCTCAGCAGGGAGTCTGCTTCCTTCTCTTTCTGCCTGCCTCTCTGCCTACTTGTGATCTCTCTCTCTCTCTCTCTCTGTCAAAATAAATAAACAAAAATCTTAAAAAAAAAAAAAATACGGCTGGGACCAAATGCACAAGAACCACTTTGAATGTTTGGTTTTTGTTTTGTTTTGTTTTGTTTTTTAAATTAAATTAAAAATTTTTAAAGATTTTATTGTTTTGTTTTTTAAATTAAATTAAAAATTTTTAAAGATTTCTTTGAGAGAGAAATCACAAGTGGTAGGGAAGGGGAGGGAGGGAGGGAAAGGGAGAAAGGGAGGGAGGGAGAGACAGAGAGGGAGAGAGAGAGGCAGGGAGGGAGGGAGGGAGAGAAAGAAGGGAGAGAGAGAGGGAGGGAGGGAGGGAGGGAGAGAAAGAAGGGAGAGAGCGAGGGAGAGAGAGAAGCAGGCTCTGCACTGAGCAGGGAGACCGAAGCAGGGCTCGATCCCAGGACCCTGGATCATGACCTGAGCTGAAGACAGACACTTAACCAACTGAGCGAGGATGCTTGTTTTTGAAAATGCCGATTCCTGGGCCCCACTCCAGACCTACTCTGTCAGAATATCTAGGCACGTGGCCCCGGAGGCTGCACTGTCACAGACCCCACATGCTTCAGATAGACCCCCAGGACCAGTGTCAGCGCCAAGTTCTCAGCGCCTGGCACATGGTCAGTGTTCAACAGGTATTAGTTGACTGAGTGAGAACAAGCCTCTGGCCCTTTGTTCTGACTTACCAATCCACAGGACAGGACAGCAGTTAAGGTATCGGCCAAATTGGGTCTTAAAGAAGAGGAGGAAGAGATTGACCTCTTCCCCCTTCTCGGGGCTTTTCCAGGACCAAGGCAGAGGACCTGCCTCAGGACAGCCTCCAGTCCAGCATGTTCCCTGCCACCTGCGTCATGTCCTCACGGAAGCCATTAGCCATTCATTTAGTGCCTAATCCTCTAATTCAACTGCTTGTTGATTTGCCAAGTGAGAAATATGCAGAAACACAAGCCACTTGTTCCCAGAGTTATTTCCAGCTGGTGGGAAGGAGGCAGCTGGGCAAGAGGCTTTCGGTTTAGTTCTCTGAGCCAGAATGATCCTGGGATGTGGTTCCCCCACTCAGACCCTTCTGATGTGGGGGTTCCTTGAAGAGCTGTTCCTAAAAAGAGCAGGACGTCTCAACAGTCCTGGGGGGCCTGGGTGCTGAGGAGACAGCCGGATGCTTCCAGCCTGAGAACGCAGACGGCTACACTTCGCCCACTTCGCCCACGCAGCTCATTCACTCCGCAGGTACTGATGGAGCCTGTGTGCGCCAGGCGCCGCTGGAAGTGCTCGGGACACACCAAGCAACAAGGCAGAGTCAGATCCCTGTCTGTGTGGAGCTGCCAGCAAGCCTTCTGCACTCCCAGTTCTCTGTCCCTTAAGCAGAGGACGGCCCCTCCCTCAGGGGCTGAGCTGCCCACCCCAGCCAAGTTCCCCAGCAGCAGGGCTCTGGGCTGTGGCCCACAATGTGTTCCTCTGGGCTCTCTTCCTCCTTAGTCAAAGTGCCGGTGGGCTAGTGACCCGACAGTGTAGAAGGCAACTCGGTGAGTTTGGACCGCACCCAACAGAAGCCTGACCCAAAGAAGCCTTAGAAATCCTCCAGCATCTGCCGCTTCCACTGCCTATGCCAGATGTCCCCATTTGTCCTTCCAGATCACCCCTCACCACTCCCCTCCTCCCTCCCCCAAAGGATGAACTGTTGGCACTGCGGCTCGGCTCGAGAGAAGCTTGGGCTGCTCTGTCCCAGCGGAAGGTTCCTCTCAAAGAGCCTTGCCTGTGCAGCTCTCCCTCCTCTGGTCCCTGCAGGCTGTGGATGATGACAGCCCCACCCTTGCCAGCCCCGCCGGTCTGCACTCCTCTTGAGGCTCCCCACACCCCACCCATACTTCCCGTACTTTTGCAATCTGTTTCTTGCTTTTAAAAAATCTCAAACTGTACCCATTTGAATGTGCCATCTCTTTTCTGAATGGGCCCTGACAGGCCCCTCTCTCCTCACATTTTTCTCAAGGACTCTCTGTGAAGAAGCTAACATCAAGGTTGCAAACTCAGTGTCTCAGGTCGTATCGGGCTCAGAAATGGGCCTACTTGGTGGTTGGGAAGCAGGGCATGAGCAGATTTCTTTGTAGAAATCAAGACCATTCCTACTTTTTAATACTGAACCCCCTGCCTACTTCACCCATTTTTGTTACCTTCCAAACTCGAGTTAGCAGTTGTTGGCTTTGAAATACAGCTTTAGCTAAATCTGTCTTAAGGCCATCAAGCAAGAACTCAGAATGAGAGAGAAATGAGAGTAAGGACTGACTTAGGCTAAGGTGGGCTATGTGGATTTTAGAACAAGTGCATATAAGGCTCCCCAGCTTCTCATTCTCCCTCCCCTGAGCTGTGGCTTCCCTGGAACCTGGACTCCAAGAAAAAAGGCCAATTCTAGGTAAGTTAGAGTTTACAGGAGAAAATGAAGATTGATAAAAAATTGATCTGGTCTCACGTTATATACAGACCTTCATTTATGTCACCTTATTTTTTACCTTTTGGGAAATGGGAACTAACACAAAGTGAGTTTTAACACACTAGCTCTTTTTTTTTTTTTCTTAACACATAGGCACCACACCCAGCTTAGAGCCCAATGCAGGGCTCGAACCCACGACCCTGAGCTCAAGACCAGAGCTGAGATCAAGAGTCAAACGCTTAACTGACGGAGCTACCCAGGCACCCCTAACATACTAGCTCTTTTATTTTTAAGATTACTTATTTATTTATTTGACAGAGAGACACGCACAAACGCAGCGAGAGAGGGGACAGAAGCAGAGGGAGTGGGAGAGAGAGCAGTAGACTCCTATTGAGCAGGGAGCCAGATGAGGGGCTCCATCCCAGGACCCTGGGATCACGACCTGAGCCGAAGGCAGAGGCTTAATGACTGAGCCACCCAGATGCCCCCATCCCAGCTCCTTTAAACTGCCTGAGAATTCTATGCAGTGGCTCTTCTGACTTCTACTTTAGATATAAAGAAACTGAGGTTCAAAGAAGTTGTATAACTTGTCCAAAATTATACAGCTCCAAAGTGATGGGAATGAGAGTCAAGCCTTCATTTTTCCCTCTTTATTTCTTATAACCTCAGAACAGAGGGTAAGTTAGAAGCAAGCCGGGTGTTCCTCATGCTACAGAATACAAGCCTTGCTTTCTTTAGTTAACGGTACAGTGGTCTTCCCATAGCAGTGCGCATGGATTGCACCTCCTTCCCATAAACAGCTGCAGAGCATCTGGATGAACCACAGAGGATTTCACCGCTCCCCTACTGCTGGACACTTAGGCTGCTTCCCAGTGTTTCAGTAAAGTGCTGCAGTATCCGTATCCACATCTACATCCAGACAGATACAGGTACGCACAGATATTGACTAAGGTCACGTACAAAGATACCTTATACGTTTGTGACTAGCTCTACAAAGTAAATTACTAGAGCTGGAATCCTTTTCTCAATAATAGGTATATTTTAAATTTGGAAAGCTACTGCCAGATTGTCTCCTAAAGCTGCTGGACCAACTCACAGTCCCCACTAAGTGAATGCCTGCTCCACAACAACCTCATCAACAATACGTACGGTTACTACTCTTCCATCTTCGCCAGACCAAGTAAAAACTTGACATTTTATTATAATTTTATTTGCATTCAACATTATTATTATTGGCTGTTTATTGGTTACTTGTGCTTTGTCTTGTATAATTTGACTGTTTGTGTCTTTTGCCCATTTGGGACAGCGGAGCAGCCCTTGATGTATCCCATATACTGAAAATCTCAACTGAGATGAAGTCAAGAGATAATGCACATGGTGGCAAAAGGAACCTCAAACAGGGTCTCTGGTCCGAAGAAACATCAACAGTCTCTCAGATGCTCTGGTTACTGAGAATGTGTTCAGCCCAGAGCCTTCACCTGATGGCCTCAAGAAGAACAGACAACAGTGCACAAACCAGGAGGGCTAGACAAAGAGCATTTGGGGGGGGATCCCCCCAGTATGGGGCAGTAGTTCCTGCATGTCACCTTGCCTCCTGAAACTCCACACCTGGGAGGTCTCCAGATCAGGAGCACCTACCCCCTAGCTCCAGGGAATGCAGCCCTGGTGTGGGAGACAAATGCAGAAGAGGGCCACCACAGACAAGAGTCGAAGAGAAAGCTACAGGAAGAAAGACTTCTGTGAAGATTGGGTACTCAGAACTCAGTGAGGAATCTGGTACACAGACTCCAAAACACGTGTCCAAAAATGTGCCTGCTTCTTCCAACTGAGGGTTGTTGTCCAGAGTTGGAAACAGGGAGAAGGGAAAGAAGACTAGAATGAAGGGAACGCCTTCCCATAAGGAGAACAAAAAGGATTATGTGGATCCCACTCTGGTAGGTAAGGTCAAGCCATTTACTTGTTAGACAAGTTCCTGGGCCGCAACCTGACACACAGCTATCAGAATCTCTAGGGGAAGGGTCTAGAAAGCTGTACGCTTGACAAGCGCCCCAGGCAACTCACACCAGAAGGGAAGCTAGGGAACTACTGCTGGAGAACAGTGGTTCTCCAGACAGGCTGCCCAGCAGAATCCCCTAGGAAGGTTCCAAACAAAATCCCTGAGCCCCACACAGGAAGATTCGCATTTATTGGTCCAGTATAAGGGCCAGGCACGGGTTTTTGTTGGTGGCGGTGTTTTGTGTTGTTTGTTTTTAGCTCTCTTGGTAATCCCACTGGGCAGCCCGTGTTGAGAATCCCTGGCTAGTTCCTTGGTCTCCAGAATCATGTGGGATGCAAGAATACCAATTTTAACATCCAGACGAATCAAGATGCAGACTCACAGTCCTCAACTCTTAAAGCTGAGGGTCGGATAGGTCTGGGGAGGGCCCTGGGAATAGTCACAGTTACGATATCCAATGGGAGCACAGATTTACTTGACCTGCAGGTTAGGATCCTCTCCCAGGAAGACAAGTCCCCATCATGTGTTAAGACAAGGAGATGGGATGCTAGGAAGCAGTAGCTTTCCAGAACTGTGTGTGTGTGTGTGTGTGTGTGTGTGTGTGCGCGCGCGCGCGCGTGCCAAATTGAGGTACCTTCCTACCAGGCACCCTTCCAGAAGATTCTATTTGAGTGTGGGTCTTCCCATATCTCCTCCCTGACTATGAGGGCTTAAAAGAGGTGGGCTGGCACTAGGATCATCACTAATCAGTGTCCTGTAGAACAGAGGCAAATTCCCTTGCTGGCTGCTGCTGTGGCTTCTTCCTGTGAACAGCACAAAGCATGTAAAGAGGCCTCAGACTTCCCACATTGTCAAGGGCCCTGACCCTAAACCACTGGCCTTGACCAATGTCATGCACCATAGCCCACTTGCTCCCCGATTCCATTTCTCAAGTGTCTCACCTCTCCTCTTAGACTTGACCCTGATCTCCCAATGCCGTGGGGATTAGTGTTTCATCATATGAATTTGGATGGGGAGGGGGGGGTTGGGGGTGGGAAGGAACATAAACACTGAGTCCACGGCAGCTCCTCTGGCTGCAAGTAACAGAAACACATGAGAGAAGTCACTGGAAAACTGCTAGGATATCAGGGAGTTGACAGAGGTTTTGGGTATCCAGTCCTCGGAAAGGAGAGGGACCAGGATGATTTGGGGGCTTCCAGCAGTGGGTGTGTGTACCTTCCCTCTGGAGCAGTGACCCCCAAAATGGTGGTATGTGCACACCCTTGGGAGTGACAAGCCTATCCCTTGAGATTCAGGAAGAAAATATCCAAATTCCCGTTACTATTTAGTATCATCTCACTTTAACTATTTCCTATTTTTGTCTGCTTTATAATATACTTAACAGTATGGTATTTGTGCAATTTATAAATAAATAACTGCATACCCACTGGAGTATATGATCAAGAAATTTCTGTTACAAAAAAGAGTATGCTATATAGGTCCTTGCTTCTCAAAACTGGTCTAAGAACCAACAGCATAGGCAACACCTGGTACTTGCTAAAAATACAGAAGCTCAGGCCCTGCCCCAGACCTATCTAGCCAGAATCTGCACTTGCACAAGACCCTGGCTCACTGACGTGCAAGTGTGAGAAGTGTTGCTTTAGAGCATTACCCTGAATTGAGTGTGCCCTTTGACCTCTATCCATAGAAAATTCCAAACTCCCAGAGGAAGAAGCTGATTGGGCTAGCTCAGGTCATGTGTCCACCCCTGGACCTATCAGCTATTGCTGGTAGAGGGTGAGGATCAATGGGAGGGAACATGGTTGCAAAGAGCCACTTCTGTGGACAGAGAAGGCCATCTAGGGAAGTCCAGGAAGGAGGTGTTCACAACACAGATGCTTGGTAATCGTCTGGTCTGTGTCAGGATATGCCCGGACCCTACAAGCAGGATTCAGGTGCCTGGGCCCCTACACAAACCAAACCCTAAGCTGGTATTAAGCAACTGAACCTGGCCTCACGGGAACTCTGACCTTGCTATTGATCGTGGTGCTCAGTTTTCTTTTACAGAAACTACTGAACCAGCTGAGCCCTGGCTAGGACTGGGGCAGGTGTGGGGGGGTCACAAGCCACCCACTGCGTCCTGCATATAATCTCAGTAATATGCTCTGCCCTGGTCTCTTCCAGTCATACAAAAGTTTAGGCCATGAGTATTTAAAGACGAGTGTCAGGGACTCATGAGCACCATGCTTGTGACAGCAGAGCTTCATTCCCCTGTCCTTTCTCTCGGGGGTCACCAGTGGGGTGCCTGACCTGCCATGACCTCATGCAGCAGACCACCAGTGGCAGCCACCTTGCGGGTCTGCCATCCTCTTTCCCCCGTGTGGCTCTCACGTGTCCACATCTGGCATCTACAGAGATGCTTGAAGGGGTCTCCCCACCCCACCCCATTCTTAAAATGTCATTTCCACAGCTCTGTCAGCAAATCCACGCAACCCCTGACTTCAGAATGGGAGGTTTCTCTTCCCTCCATCCTCTTCCTTTCTCGGGCCTCCTTCCCCACCAAACTCCCATGTCCTCCTCCTCTGTGGGTGTGAATGGACTTAGATGGCAGCATGGCGGACGGATGGCGTAGTTAAGGAGAGACTGAGCATTTTCTTCACCAGCATCTGCTAGTAAAGATGCCCAATTACAAGTATAACCTTATTATTTTCTTATCACTTACAACCCCCAGGTAATGTGCTTTTCTTAAATTGATCTGTGTTCTTTCTAAAGTATCATGGCAACTCCTCCTGCAGTTTGGTCCCCGGATTGTGTGAGCTGGTGGAAATGAACATGGCATGTAGGGACGGCCGGGGCAGAGCCAGGACATTGCCGAGGTCCAGTGGGAGGGACCCGTGGGCTGTCACTCCCAAGTCAGGCAGGGAGGCCACCTCACGCAGGCATGACTTGGGAACCACTGCTGCCATATCATCACACTGTTCACGTCCCTGGTTAGGCTTTGTTTACATTGGACATCATTGCTTTATTTGTTCTAAGTAAATACTCGGCAACGCTCAGCTCACCAGCTTCTGCGACCGCACTGTTTTCCACCGCCCTCCAAAGTGCTCTCTCGGAAAGGTGGACACATGGGCACATTCACTTTATCAAACGGAGGCAATCTGCGTGCTGAGACCAGTCTAGAGCCATGGCCTCCTCTTCACCGGCTTTGCCCTGAGCTTTCTCTTTAGGCAAGCAGCCAGGTCAGAAAGGCCAAGAGACCCTCCCACACATGGACTTGGTTGGCCACGTGGAATTAGCTCCATTCAGAAGAATGCGCCTTCCCCAACTCCAGTGGTGTCCCTCAGGCAGCAACCCCACTCCCACAGTCCTAAACTTCCTCTCACTTACTGTAGCTTTCCAGCTGTTCCCTCCCAATGGCCAAGAGGCTTCCCTCCTGATGGAGGGCAAACAAGGTTTTATAAGGAGACTTCGATGAGACAAGTTGATTTGCAAAGGACTGTATTTTAGAAATTGAATTCCCTGTTAAGGTTTTTCCCTGACAGCAAAGAAAAAATATTTGAGAAATGGGCCAGCCAAGGGACTCATAGTTAATGCAGAGTGTCAACCTCTGAACTCCTAGATGTACGCACTACAATAAGAAACTGATTCTTCCCAGCTGGGTCAACGGCCCAACAGACAGGGCAATGAATATGCTTTCACATGTGTCTTTCCTCCCATCAAGGTTGCTAAAGAGAGACTTTCTAGCTACTGAGAATTTCTGCCTCCACACTATCTAGGGACCTATAATTAGCATAATTATTCCTGGGGCTCTGCACTGCAGGACAGACAAAGCTTCAGAGCAGCCTGAAAGGCAGGGGGCTCTATCTGCAAGAACCACCCCTCTAGAGGATGGTAACAGTGACCCAGCTCCTAACAGCCATTTTTCCTACATATATAGTTTAATATAGTTAGAACAAATGATGGATAAGCATTATCTATTTTACTTGGGAATAAGTATTATATATTGGTTAATGCTTAACCCCTCATGACTTTTCTCCCTTCTATGAGAAGTTAACTAGTAAAAGTCCATCCTCCCCTGGCCAGCCCCCACGCCATAATGAGCTTTCCAACGGCTGTCTCCAAATTAGTTTTTACTGATGAAGGGACTCATAATCTACTTTCATTTGATCCACTACCTCAGGTGAAATAAAACTCTGGGGAAAAAAAGAAAAGAGAAGACCTTTTGCACCACAATTATTTAAAACTTCACAAATTATTCACATCAGCTAACTAAGAAGAAGTTCAGCCTAGCCTACCATCTAAAGAGATGACCTCAGTACTTCCTGAAAACATGACTCATTATTTTATAGGGTACCTTCTCAAAATATCTGCTAACTTTATTTTTAATACACTATGGGCTTGGATCTTCTGTCCGTGATCTTACCTGGGAAGCAACCCAGACTGAGTGTACTTTCTCTTCTACCAGTCACCATTACACATTTTTCCACCTAATGGAAAAACAAAATAATTTACAGTTCACCTTGGTCCTTGATCACGCAGAGAGGAGATGGCTACAAAATAGTGCAAACACAACATCCGTCCACTCATTCAACAAGCTTGAGTGGAGGCCTGCAAAGGGTCAAGGTCCTGGGAACAAAGATGGAAAAAACTGGTCCTGACTACGGAAAAGTGATTTCCCAAACCAGGAGCAATTATTAAAAATACGGATTCCAGGGCACCTGGGTGGCTCAGTCGGTTAAGCGTCTTTCGCTCAGGTCATGATCCCAGGGTCCTGGGATGGAGCCCCACGTCAGGCTCCTCACTCAGCAGGGAGTCTGCTTCTCCCTCTGCCCCTTCCCCTGCTAATAGTCTCTCTCTCTCAAATAAATAAAATCTTAAATAAAAATACGGATTCCAGGGGCACTAGGGTGGCTCAGCCTTGGGCTTAGGTCATGGTCCTAGGATTGAGCCCCACGTCAGGCTCCCTGCTCAGCAGGAAGTCTTCTTCTCCCTCTCCCTCTGCCTCTCCCTTCCCCCCCCCGCCATGTGTGCTGTTTCTCACTCTGCTCTCTCTAATAAATAAATAAAACCTTTAAAAAATATATGGATTCCAGATTCTCACCTCAGGCTTCCTGGGTGAGTCAGATTCTCTAGAGGTGGGGTCCCCCAAAAGATGTTTTAACGAAGGTCCCAGTGCCTCAGCCACAGCCAGGGTTGGCCATCTGTATGATGGGAGAACTCCTATTGACAGGGGGTGCCAGGAAAAAAACAACTCGGGACAGTGGCATGGATCCCATGGTAGCACTTCCGACGACGGTCTCTGCAAGTGGGTTTATCTGTCAGGGTCCGGTCAGAAGACAGAAGCCATACCAGTGACTGGAGATGGGTTGGTGGGGGTGGGTGGAGGATTTAGGATAAATAATGTTAAAGAGGTATAAAGTGGGAAACCAGGAAAAAGAGAACTCCAAGGTATTACAGAGACAGCCCCTGCCGGAAGCAGCTACCACCACTCCAGCTGGGGCAACAAGGGAAAAGGCTGGAATGGTTAAAGCTCGGCAGCCCAGAGGAATGCCTACTGGTTCTGGAACCCAGTCCTCTGCGAGAGGGACGCTGGCCAGCTGGTGATGGATTCTCCCATCAGACTGGTTCTGTGAAAAAGCTACAGACAGGATCCCAGGCAGAGAAGTGTGGTTAAGGAAATATGCAAGGGGGCCGGAAGAAGTCAGTCTGACCATCCTCTTCCAGACTCTCCATCTCCCTCTAGTGCCCCCTAGGCAGAGAGCCTAACTTGGAGCAGCTGATACCACAAAAACGCAATAGCCAAGTCCTGGTCCCAGCACCACAAAGCTCCGTAGAGAGGGCTGGGTTTGGAGCGGAGAGACAATTTAACAGCCACACAGTGGATGAAAGAAAAGAGAGGGATTTAATCTGTAGGCATCGTGCCACTTTACAAATGGTATTGTATTTAATTCTCACAATCCCATGAGGATGAAACACAGGCAGGTTAATTCACCCATGAAAGGTCACACGGCAAGTAAGTGGTAGAACCGGGGAAGTCCCTATGAATTCCATGTGATCTGGCTCCCAGGACCCTCTCAAGGGACTCCAATTAGGGTGTTATTCTTCCTTCCACAATTATTTTCCCTGGAACTGGCTATCATTCCACTTCCCCTTCCAGATGGGCTGTGTGTGCCCCAGATATAATTTAGTTCTGGGAGAGGTAAGTTTTCTTTTTCTGATTTTCTGAATTTACTAGCATTTCCATGGAACTGGGGTGTCACCAACGACTATCCCAACTAGATGGATGAGGAGGGCAGTCTCAAGCTGGAAGTGGCAGGACCCCCTCCAGAGCACCACTACTCCATCAGTATCCCAGATCCCACCCCCAGGGCCTTCTCCTGGGGTGCTGTGGAGGGGCGGGTGGGACTACTTTCACATGGTGCCTACGACGGAGACAGGAAATCTCTGGTAAGGACAGGCCATGCCTCTGGGGACATCAGACAAGCTACTAGATGCCCACACAAAGAGGTAAAAGCCAATGGGAGTGACGTGAGTCCCTGGACCCAGCAAAAGGAAATGACCTGCCCCAGTGGAGGCTGGGCTAACTCACCCTTCACTCACTGGCTTAGAATTCAGCTCTGGACCTTACTGGCTCACTTCTCATGTTTCTCCTCCTCTGCAAAAGCAAATTTAAAAACCTTTTCCTAAGCCCACATCCTCCTCTAGGCTTCACATCCCCCACAAGATCCTTCAAAAAGTTGTCTACATTTACAGTATTCCCTCCTCACCTTTCACCCACTCTGATCTGGCTTCTGTCCCCACTTTTCCACAGAAACAGTTCTTACTAAGGTGACAGATAACCTACTGGCTCATAAATGCAATGGACCTTTCTTAATCCTTCTATCACTTGACTTAGCCAACCTTTGGCACTACTGACCATGGTTTCCATTCTGAACCATTCTCTCCAGTTGGCTTTCAAGACTCGAATGAATTCTACCTTCTAGTTCGGCCTCAATGAGAGTTCTTTGATCCCAAACAACAAAATCCAACTCTGAGGAGTAATACCAACTTATCAGGAGGCTCTGAACTAGTTCACGGCATGCCTTTGACTCGTAATAGCTCTGATTCTTCATGGCTCCCTGTGTCCACACTCTTTGTAATGTGACTTTGTACCTCCTCCTACTCCGGTAACTTGCTATGACCAACCAGACATCAGCAGCTGTGACACTAGGAGAGGCTTGAAAAAACATGGCCACTTCCCACTCTCTCCCTCATCCCTCTGTTTTTACCTTGAGAACGTGCCCTGCTAACTTGTAGAAGGATGAGACATGTTGGATACAATTGAGTCACCCCATTTGTCCCACTGAGGTCACCCTGGAACTCATTCAGTTCCCAGCTGACCCCGCAGACATATACGCATCCATCCAGGACCGCCCATTGTTTCGTGGACCTTCAGCCACCCGTACATTCAGGAGGGAACCTAACAGAGACCTGAAGACCATCTACATGACCACAGCTCAAGAAATGCTTGGCGTTCTAAGTCACTGAACTTTGGGATCGTTTGTCAACTAGCCTGCTAGGGCTGCAGTTAACAAAATACCATAGACTGGGTGGCTTATACAACAGAAATGTATTTTCTCACAATTCTGGAGGATAGAAGTCCAAGATCAAGGTGTTAGCCAGTGTGGCTTCTTCTGAGGCCTCTCTCCTTGCCTTGTACGTGACCACGGATGGCTGTGTCCCCACATGGTCTTTTCCGTGGGTGTGTGCATGGGGACTGATTCTCTGTGTGCCCAAATTTCCTCTTCTGAGGACACCATTCAGGCTGGAGGAGGATCTACTCTAATGATCTCATTTTAACTTACTCAACCCTTGAAAGGCCTTGTCTCCTAATACGGTCACATTCTGAGGTTCTGGAGCTTAGGATTTCAACCTATGAATTTGGGGAAGACACGATTTGTCACAGTTTGTCACACAGCGTTCTTATGGCAATAAATATCTGATAAATACAAAGGCAAAGCTACAGAACTCCCTACAGGACAGGGAAAGGCAGCACTAAGGAGCCCCGGGATAAGATCTGCACACGGTCTCTTCAAGCTGCTGCTCTCAGGTGAACCAGCTTTTTTTTTCTTCTTCTTTTTTCTTTCTTCTTTTCCTTCTTCTTGGGTGGGAAGCTTCCCCTGTGCTGTTCTCAACAGTTAGGTTGCAGAGAAAGAATCTGATTGGCCCTGCCCTGCCCTGTACCCTCCTCCAGCACCTTGATTGACATCCCCACCAAAACTACGTGTGGTGGCAGAGGGATAGTGCCCTAAGGGGACACTGAAGCACGGTTGCCAAAAATGGGGCATGACTTCTGGGTAGGTGTGAGCAACATTACACTTCCAACACTACAAACTCTGGCTCTTTCTCCTGGCTCTGTAACATCCACCTGGTCCACAAGCCAGCACGTGAGGAGCGCTGGCCCACGCTGGGTGACAGATGAAGCCCCCAGAAACTCCCTGGACGAATGGAATCACAGCACGAAGCTGGCAGGCTGGAACTGAACAGGGATTAATGTGAAGGCCTGCACATGAGTGCAAGGGAAGTAACAGCTGGTAGAGGACAAGATGAGAGTGTCAACGTTCAGTGGTCGCTTGTGTGGAGTGGAGAACACCAGACGCTCGGGAATAGCCAATAATGGGAGGTCTGGCCAGTGATGGGGGGCTGACGCAAGGCTCAAAGAAAGAGTGAAGGAACTGTGCCTGTCCCTGGCAATGCCTGGGGTTCTGTGTGGCTCATGTGGAGCCTGAGCAGCCTGAGTGCCCGTTACATACCAGGCACTGTTGTAGGTGCTTCACCTGGATCACCTGAGTTAATCAGCACAAGCACACAGTGCTGTTATTCCCATTTTACGGATGAGGTGAGTGAGGTGGGGAGAGGTTAAGTCACTGGTCCAAGGTCACACAGCTTTGATGGAGTCCGATGTGAACCCAAGCGCTCTGACTCCAGGGCCCGTGCTCAGAGGTGCCGGCGAGGCTGGCTCCCGGAAGTGGGACACTGACACTCTGCTCTCAGGTGCGGGACAGGAGGCAACAGCGGCTACTGTGTCCTACAGCCACGCTAGGAGCTTTAAGACACACTAACTTATTCCCTCCTGGAAGATAAGCATTGCAGTCCCCATTTGATACATGAGCCTCGATAGGAAAAGATAGGAAAAGCCGGCTGTCTGGATGAGTCTGGATGAGTAGCTGAAGGACCCGGTGCATGCCCATGGGAAGGAAACAGAGTTTGGGGTACATTTAGGAGCAGGGAAATACTCGAGGGTTGTCAGGATTCAATTCGTTCCGTTCTGCTTTAAGAGGATGGAGTTAGGGCAACAAGCAGAGTTTAGAGCAACGTCATTTTTTCTCAAAGTTATACAGGTCTTTCTGACATAGTTTATTAATACTTACATCATCCTAAATATAATAGTATAAACATTATGCCACTCACTAAGCATTTATTATGTCCTGAGAACGACACTGTCATTATACACAATGTCATCTGAATGATAAAACCGCGGCACTTACTCTAAGCCAGGGTCTGAGCCACAGCTCTGAACGGGGTGGGTACCATTACTCCCATTCTATAAATGATAAAGTGAGTCACAGAGAGGTTAGTAAATGGATCCAAGGTCACACAGCCAGGAGGAGGAACAGGATTCCTGCAGCCCGTCTCCAGACCACCGTCCCCCTGGACAGCAGTGAGGAAACCCCGGGCTCATCTCTGGGGAACGCCTGAAGTCCATCACCCAGTGTGCGACTGTCCCAGCTGAAATCTGAGGCTCCTGGCACCCTGAGAATCCACAGACCAGGAGCACGGACCTGGGTGAGTAAGAGCAGATAGAGCCCCCACACCAAGGGGCTGTGCAGCCCTCCCCCGCCCCCCCTGGGCCCAGGCTGCAAGGCCAGGATGCTCCCCGCACAACCCTGTGGGCCCTGCTGAGACCAGAATGCAAGTGTTTTATTAAAAGGAAGTGTTTACCCGGCCTCCTCCTGGCAGAGCTACAGCGGCAGTTTATTAGGACTTCATTTGGAGTGTAAATTGTTGCTGGTTTATAAAAAGGCTCTGCAGAGCAGCTCCACCGGGATGGCCCCAATCCGCAGCGCAGGGCATGTGAGGCTTTAACTACATCATTGATTTCCCTCCAGAAGGAGCAGCCCAGATATGAGCCACTCATTTCACTGCTTAGCGGCTGTCTTCTTGCACCTGGAGGGCAAAGGTGGCAAGACTCCCTCCTCCCTCCATCTCTGTAGGCGCAGGCACACTCGGGCACACGCATACGCACACACACACACTGCTAACTTCTCTGCAGGCCTGGGACATTCTCGTACACTGGTCCTAAAAGGCCCTCAAAGGCCAGGAGGTTCTGAAGAAAATCTGACTTTGAGCGGCATTTGAGAGAGCTCATTGCCCGTTGACCTTGTGTCCGGTTACAATACCTGATCCATCTCTAAAGTCAGACAGATTTGGGCCCAAATCCCACTTGGATAACCTTGAGCTTGGGATGTCAGTTCGACCAAATAAAAATACAGAACACACAGCTAAATTTGAATTCCAGATAAACAATGAATAATTGTTTTGGAATAAGTATGGGACATGCTTGTCTGAAAATTTACATTTAACTGGGCGTCCTCCCTTCTGGCAACACTCTCCTGGGCAGAGGACTGACCTTCCCTCGCTAAACCTAAATCTCGCGATTCTTCTGAGACAGGCACAGCAAAGCCTGTAAAGTGTCCAACATCGTGGCTAATGCACTGTTATTGCTCAGTAAATTTTATCTGCTATCTACACGCCGTATAACCCAATCTGCAGCCTACTGTGGCCACCTGTGTACATCACCACCTCGGGATTCACCAGAAGACTGGTCCCTCTGAATCCTTGTGCAGCTAATGCCAGGAAATTCCTGGAAAGAGGAGGTGTGAGGAATGGACGCTAATTAACTTAACTGATAATCAATTTAACAGTTGCAAAAAAACAAGGAGCCAGGGAGTGAGAAATCAATGATCCTGGGAATATTTATAGAAAAGCAAGATTCCCAACTTCCTTTTTTTAAGAAGGCTAGAACTCACAACCCTGAGATCAAAAGCTGGACAGTCCACCAGCTGAGCCAACCAGGTGCCCCAAGATACCCAACTTTTTTTTTAAAGAAACTTTTATTTATTTGAGGGAGAGAGAGGGGGTGGTGGAGGAGAAAGAGAGGGAAAAGCAGACTCCATGCCTGAGTGCCAAGCCCGATGTGAGGCTCAACACCATGAGCCCAAGATAATGACCTGAGCTAAAATCAAGAGTCAGCTGTTTAACCGACTGAGCCACAGAGTACCCCAAGATTGCCAACTTTTAAGAAGAGAAAGCTAAAAATTAAGAAGTCAGGAAATGAAAGATATTTGCGAGGATGCAGAGAAAGGGGAACCCTCCTACACTGTTGGTGGGAATGCAAACTGGTGCAGCCACTCTGGAAAACAGCATGGAGGTTCCTCAAAAAGCTGAAAATAGAGCTACCCTACGACCCAGCAGTCGCACTACTGGGCATTTACCCCAAAGATACAAATGCTGTGATCTGAAGGGGCAGCTGCACCCCAATGTTTATAGCAGCAATGTCCACAATAGCCAAGCTATGGAAAGAGCCTAGATGTCCATCAACAGATGAATGGATAAAGAAGATGTGGTATATATATACAATGGAATACTATGAAACCATTAAAGAAATCTTGCCATTTGCAACGACCTGGATGGAACTAGAGGGTATTATGCTGAGCGAAATAAGTCAATCAGAGAAAGACAATTATCATATGATCTCCCTGATATGAGGAATTTGAGAAACAAGGCAGAGGGTCATGGGGGAAGAGAGGAAAAATGAAACAAGACAAAACCAGAGAGAGAAAGATGAACCATAAGGAACTCAATCTCAGGAAACAAACTGAGGGTGGCTGGAGTGGAGGGGGGAGGGATAGGGTGGCTGGGTGATGGACACTGGGGAGGGTATGTGCTGTGGTAAGCTCTGTGAATTGTGTTAAGACTGATGAATCACAGAACTATACCCCTGAAACAAATAATACATTGTATGTTAATTTAAAAAAAGAAAGAAGAGAAAGAGCAAGACTGTCCAGGGACACGTACTGATAGTGTCCCAGTTAAGGTAAGCACACCTGAGACAACTCACTTTGGTTTCAAATTCTGACTTGTCCTCTTCTCTGTGGTTCTCAGTTTGCTCCTTTGTAAAATGGAGGTAACAACAGTACCTACCCCCAAAAGGTTTGTGAATGTTCTTATGTGTAAAATACTTATAGTCCCAGGCATGTGGAACTTGGTGTGTTTTAAGAGTAGCTATTATTTATGCCAGCCCTAGTCCTGTGGAAATTGACAGGACAGTAGGGCACACAGGAAGAGGTGGGTCCAGTGGAAGATAGGGAGGACACCACTGCTGCTTGCCCACCCTGCAGGCCAGAACAGGGATGGCCCACCTGTGCCCTCAGAGGAAAAGAGATGGCCTTCAGGAGGCTGGAAAAGGAACACAGTCTGCAGAGAGGCAGGCCCACGACGCTTACGGACACCTGACATATTTGTCTACTGTCTACCTCCTCCTACCAGAATGTGACTCAGGGAGAGCAGAAATGCTTGAATTCTTCATTACCAGACTATCCTAGAGAACACTTGGCACATAGCAGTCAGTTGTCCGGGAAGGACAACGTAGAAGGGAAGTTGAGAGAGATTCTGTATTTTGTCATTTTCCTTCCTTCCTTCCCTTCTCCGTGCCCTCATCCCTCCCTCCCTTATTTCCTTCCTCTAAGTGTGAGATGCTCCTGCATTCGAGGCCATAGCGAAAAGGCCAATGAAGGAGGAGAGACAGAAAATAATGAAGAGGCACACCCTGCAGAGGCGGTGGGAGGGGACGGAGCCCTCTCTCATGTCTCGGGTAAGCTCGTTCACCCAGCAAATCCCTTTCCTACACCTACTGTCATGTTAGGACTTAGTGCCCGCTCTCACCCACCTCCCTCTGCAGGGAGGGTTCGAAAACACCACTCAGCCACCAAAACAATGAAGCTTACCTTTATATTGTGATTTAGAAAGTCCTCCCGACATATATTAAGTTGGGAGGATGTTGCGAGGATTGTATGTTCTCAATAATGCATGTGCATATGTGTGTGTCTTCATATCACATAGAACATTCCAACAAGGATTCAAAAAAGAAACTGCCCATAGTGGTTGCTCCTCAGGAAGAGAAGTGGGAAGGGGAGGTTTCTGGAATGGAAGCAAGCTAATTTTGCGTTGTATACCATTTTGTTTTATCGGCTATTTGGCTATATACACTAATTACTGTTTTCATGTTTAAAGTAGTATTAAAAATATTTGGGGACCAACCAAAAATATTTTTACATTCTTTCCTAATTATATAACAACACATTCTGGGAAACAACGATTCCTGGGATTCCATCATTCAGTATAACCACTGTTAACGTTTTAGTGGATATTCTATTATTTCCAATGTACATAACCTCTTTTTACCCCACCAGATACTGGTGTTTTGTATCCTCAGTGTTTGTTTTTTTTTTTTTTTTAATATTTAACCATCTGTTGGGGGCAGTTGCTCACATCATTAAAATAGATATCTGATTACAATGGCCATGGTAGAGCTATCCCCTACTGTATTTAATCAGACACATTTTTGGACATTAGGTTATTGAGTCTTCTAGTCATTATAAATAACGCTGTAAAACATCTTATAGCTATACCTCAGATTACTTCCTTAATGAAAATTCTTTGATATGAAATTGCTGAGAGGCTAGATGTGTCTATTTTAATCTATCTAAACACAGAGAAAAATGTTTATGCTATATTCAGAGAAAGGCAAGATATAAAATAGTATGACTCATTTCTGCACAGCCATATGTGGGTGTGTATGTGGGTGTATGTGTATACACACACACACAATACACAGTTCATATACATACATATATCAGTATGATTTAAAGACTGAGAAGATACACACCAAGAAGTTAATCCTTTGCTCAGGGTGGAGGGGTGGGATCTGGGATAATTTTTTACTTTCTTATTCCTGTTCCCTCTAAAATGTGTACTGTAGTGGACACTGTGGTGCCCCCTCACCTCTGTTCTCTGCTCCAGCACCGAACCACTCCAGCCCCCAGCTTCTAGAGACTTTCCAGAACTTATCCTCAGCTGAAGGAGTGGCCTCACCCACAGTCACACCTGCACTTCCAGTGGACATCGGTATCCAACGACCGGTCCATGCCGGCATGCAAAGGCCTGGTCTCTTAATCCCAGCTCTCGAGCCCCCACAGGATCAGCCAGGACCTTGGTTGTGATTGTATCACAGCCTGATTTCTCTCCCTCTGGCAGGTCCTGCCTTCCAGGTAAGCCAACACACAACATCTAAAATAAACACTCGCTAACGAGAAAAACTTTCAATATATTAAAAAAATCCTTAGAAAATGTCTTGCTTTTTTGGTCCTAGATGATTTTCTACTATGAAAAGTTGTCTGCTCTCCCAAGTGACCAACGAAATGCACTATGATATCTACTCCCCTGGGTCATGGGGTGGTGGTGGGTAGGGGAAGGCACTGAAGGCAATTAATCTATTAGTTTTTATCTTCCAATAAATCCCCTTCCAGCAGTGCCTGACCCTGGCCAGCAGACATTTCCATAACCCACTTGCCACCTTACGTGTGTTAAATGAGTTCTTATTGTCCTAAACTTGGAGATTCTAATCTCATCTATTAAGCCAGCAGGCCCAGTAATTCCCTGAATGCATTTTTATTGACTTTGTAAATCAGACTTCCTCACGTCAGGGACTGTGACCAGGAGAGAGGTGTTTATCTGTGAAATTGGCTGGACACAGACCATTGACTGTGATGATAACCAGTGATTTGTGGGGCCAGATAGACAAGCCACATGCACTAAGCAGATTAAAATATAACAAAACAAAAAGGTTCTATTACCAGGAATACTGGCAAAGGGCAGCAGGATGTTTGTGATAAAAGAGAGAAAACAAACTAATTCCAAGTCTGGAAGGAAGCCCAAAACAGCGCTTTGCTCCCTCTTCGTTGAACCAAAGAGAAAAGTGTGAGGCTGCTAAACACAGCTAAGTAAACCAATTTCTGAAAGCCCTTTAGCAAAAGTCAGAGAAAGCTTGGCATTTGCCCCGCTGGGGCCCATATTCATGACGTTGTGCACACTTGCCTGCCTCTTATAGGAAGCAGGGCTTACAAAAGGTGCAGTGATGACCTTAAACAGCTTCTAAGAGGAAGGCGGTTCTGGTGGCCTTAATTCCCGAGGATGAAATCTAAACTGTCTGGCCTCTGCCTGCGGCTGTGACTCTATCCTTCATCAGTGGTCTCCAGGCCCATTGCCTTCTTGCTGTCATTCCAGTGCCACTAACACTTCCTGTCTTCAAGGCCTTTGCACTTGCTGTTCCTTCTGCCTGTAATGCTCTTACATCAAACACTTCCAAGTCCAGCTTATCCATTTGACTCAGGTCTCTGGACAGATGTCACCTCTTCACAGATGCTCCCCCGGTCACTCAAATCTGCAATGCACCCTGCCCCCACCACTCTCAATTTCTCCATTAGCTAGTGTTTCTATTCACGGCGGTCTTTACTGTGAACTGTCGTCATATTATTTATTCATTTATTTTTTTAATAAATGTTTGTGGAGGATCTACAATAAGCCAGGCATCCTGCTGGGTACTGGTTCTTATACAGATCATACAATATATATGTAATCCACTATCAAATTTAAGGTGCCGCTTAGCAACAGTGTCCGTACAGTTATTGGAAAGAGGTGTAAGTTTCTCTTCTATAGTAAACCAGGAGATTATTATTTTGTGACCCAGTTCTGGCCAATGGGATGTGCATTTACATGATTTGTACATTTTCCAAGAGTCTAGACCAGTGTTGTCTAGTAGAAATAAAATGTGAGCCACATACATAATTTCATATTTTCTAGAAGGCATATTTTTAAACATTTATTTATTTATTTGAGAGAGAAAGAGAGGAAACAAGTGGGTGGGGCAGAGGGAGAGGGAGGGGAAATCTCAAACAGACTTTTTAATTTAAGTTTAAACTAAATAAAATTAAATACAAACTCACTTCCTCAGTTTCATTAGTCACAGCTCAGGTGCTCGATAGCCACACAGGGCTAGCAGCTACCATGATCGATCCTAGAAAGGACAGGCATGACTGCCCTGTGCCTTACCTCCTCCCACTGACTGGGAGGCGGTAACAATCAGAAGTCCAACTTGGACCATAGACGGAAGCCACATGTTAGTGTTGGCAAAACCACCCTTCCAACCTGTAGACAGTTGGTGAGAAAGAAATCCTCTGTATTTTTAGGCCCCTTTTGTTGCAACAGCTGAGCCTAACTAATACATCCATGGAGAATTTCCAGTACCTCCTGGTCCTAGCTTCATTTCTAAAACATTTATTATTATTAATAATACCATCAGTACTAGTATGTCTCAGCTTATATTTTCCTTGGGGCATTACATCAAGCATTCTTCACTATCTCAGCTTGTTATGTCAGCAAACTTTCAACTTTGGACTCCAGTGGGAGCTCAGGATGGGCAGAGACTGCCTGGCTCAAGCTCCACCACTCTGAGGGTTAAGTGTATACATCAACTTGACCCGGCCTCAAGATGCCCACACATTTGGTCAAGCATTATTCTGAGTGTGATATCTGGCAAGGGTTTCTGGATGAGATTAACATCTGAATGAGTAGACTGTCCTCCCTAATGTTGGTGGGCCTCATCCCATCAGTGGAAGGGCTGGACAGAACAAAAGGGCTGACTACAGAGGGAATTCCCCCTGCCTGCCTGACCAGGAGCTGGGACATTGGTTCTTTCCTCTCTTTAGACTCTGAAACATTGGCTCTTTCTGGGTCTCGTGCCTCCCAGCAGCATCACCTTTACCAGGTCCCCACCTTACTGACTTATGATAGGGACCTGTCAGCCGCTGTAATCATGTCAGTCAGTTATTCATTGTAATAAACCAATCTCTGTCTTTCTGAGACAGGGTTCCATCCCCTCCTGCTTCATCTGGAAGACAAGTCTCTTCATTATATGTTGTATCTCTACTTCTTTGACCTTTTCCCTCTGGAGAGGAGAGGGAGACGAGGGAGAGAGAGAGCGGGGAGATGGGGAAGAAGAGGGAGGAAGGGAGAGAGAGAGAGAGAGAGAGAGATCCTACTGGTTCTGTTTCTCAGGAGAACGCTGACCAATGCAACCACTAACTGGCTGTGTCACCTCTGTGCCTCAGTTTCCTCAGCTGAAAAACGGGAGAAATGATCATCCCCCACTAACTGTCAGTTATTCTTGCTTTTTTATCACCATGACACAAGAACTGTGGTGCACTGCTGGGGGCGGGGACTCCCCCACGCCAGCACGTATGGGGGGCACTTCACACGTAAGGTCTCCAGCTGGGTTTGGCCCTCAGCGCACAGGGCAAGACCTAACCCCTCCCTCTCTTGCTCCCCTCAGCAGCTGGTGTGCTTTGGACCCACATTACCACCTCCTCTTGGCCCTTAAGTTAGCTGGGTCCTCTTAGATTCCACCCTGCCCTCCATTTCAGAGAGAAACGATGGCTTCCAGGCATGAACTTGTTAATTAATTTTGTTTCATCTGTTCGTGCTTTTGATCCTGCGCTCTCTCCCTCCTCAGGGACACTGGCTCCACATTAACTCTTCTCTCTGACCTGGACTGCCAGCCTCAGAACTCATGCCTGGGGCCATCTGAGTGTTAAAAGCCTCTCTCTGTCCAGCCTCTTCCTAGAACACCCTTGTCCTCTCTCCGTCCCAGGACTCCTCACAAACATGGCCTCTGCCCCTTCCATTTCACGTACTGACTAGCACTCCCTCCGGAGGAGCTAAGGAAAGGGAACAAGCCAGGCAGATTGCCGGGGAAGAAGATTCCAGACAGAGGATCAACGTGCATAGGCTCCCAGGTGTGCTTGACTTGGCTGAGGAACGTCAAGGCCCGTGTGGAGAGTGAGCACGGGGGCAAGGGACTGGGGGCTGAAGCTGGGCCCACATGGGGCGGGGAGTTGGCTTCGGCTCTGAGTGAAGTGCGGAGCCGCTGAAGGCCATGGAGCAGAGGAGTCACGTCTAACCACCTACACCTGAAAAGGCTCCTTTTGCAGAGAAGCGAGAGCCGAGACAGGAGACCCATCAGAAGGCAGATACAATAAGCTTCGTCCTTTCTCACCTGCCCCGTGCCCTGCCCTCCCTTCCAGGGCTGTCATGGGCCTCCCGTTTAGAATTTTGGCCTAAACTTGTTCCCCAAATTGCCAAGGTAAGTACATAAAATAATTATAGCAGGAAGATGGGAGAGAGATGTAGCGAAAAGTGAGTCAAATTTCTGTCCACCGTAGCTGGCAGTCAGCAGGGAGCGCGCACGTTCATAAGGAGAACAGCTGTTTTTGCGTGTTCGTTTAGCTGTAATATGGAGGTGACCGCCACAACAAACAGTTTAAAAAGGTTAAGATTGGTTGCTTCTGAGAATCAGGATTTCAAGCGGGAAGCTGCAGGGCAAGAATACTGTTTTCCATTGAAAGCTATTTTGTGCTGTTTCTTTGTCTCCTGCTCTGTTGTGAAAGCGATGAGCGTGTGCTCTTCCAAGCTAGCATTCTTCAGCACAAGACTTATTATATCCTCTTGTGTTCAACCGGTGGTTACATTTCTTTCTTTGTTTGGGTTTAAAAAAATTCCCTGTATTGGCATTATAATGTTGATCTTGCTATAAATTTTTTAAAGAGCTTCAGCAAAACAGAAATGTTTTAGCTCCCCAATGACACTGCCTGTGAACACCGTTTGTAAGCTGTTTTCCCACAACATTTTGAATGAAAGAGCTTAGTATTTCAGATCAAGTGAGCTGTTTACCTGACATAGACCCGCGGCACGTGTGTCTGACAGCTATAACATGGAGGCCATCATGGAGAGCTAATTGGCACGGTTTCCAATTATTAAGCTGCTTATGACATATCCATGCAAAACAAAATCAATCTTGGCTGGCTCCACGTTGCCTAAAGTCCAAGGCATGGAATAAGTGGCTTTTGTAATCTGGACCTAATCTCTTTCCCATGTCACTCCCTGCAAGCCCTGTCCCCCCTTGGCGCCCTCCTCCTGCCCACCTCCTCACTCTGAGTATTCAGCACTCGGGACAGCACTTCCTCACCTCTGTGACTCTGTGCAGGTTCCTCCTCAGGTGATCTCACCTTTCAAGGACTAACTTGAACATGACCTGATCAGGGACATGTCTTTCTACTGCTAGACCTACTGCCACTGCCACTGCCCCTTGTGTTGGCTGGTTCCCTAAGCTTTTCTTCTATCAGGCTTAAGAGCCTTGGGAATCTTGGGGACTGCCACGGACATACTCCATCTATGAAGGCCACGGGATGAGCAGGAAGCTCCGAGCTCCCCTCTCTGTGCTCCCCCAGCAGGCGAGCGCTCTCACTCCCACACTGCACACATCTTCATGGGACATCTCTGCTTCCATCAGGAATGCCCTAGTGGGCCCAGTGCCAGAGACACAAACTAATAGGAAGAGACATCAGTAAAAGAAATGACAACAGTGTCATGGGTGCTTGAAAAGAAGATGTACAGTGTGATGGGACGATGTAAGTAAGGATGGCTGAACGGGGGAGCAGAGAGAGCTGAAAGGAAGTGATGTTTGTACTGGTACCTCAACTCTGTGTAGCAGTTTGACAGGAAGGGGGATGATGGAAGAAGGAGTGTGTCCCAGCGGACATGATGGCACGTGCAGGAGTCCAGGAGGGCTGGGGATGGAGTCAGTGGACTGCAGTGGCACAGGCACGAGGGAGCAGGGGACAGCAGAAGACACAGAGCTACCCAGAGCCAGCTCATCGAAGGCCTGGCAAGTCAGCTCCCTGGCAAGGGGGACTGGACTTTGTTCTAAAGCAACAGGGAGGGGCATCTGGGTGTCTCAGTGGGTTGAGCAGCAGACTTCATGGCAGACTTCCGCTCAGGTCACGATCTCAGTGTCCTGGGATCGAGCGCCTCCTCGAGCCCCATGTCAAACTCCACACTCAGGGGGAGTCTCCTTCTTTCTCTCCCTCTGCCCCTTCCCCCGCTTGTGCTCTCTCTCACTCGCTCTCTTAAATAAATATCTTTTTTAAAAATTTAAAAAATAACACAAGAGGGAGCAGTGGAAGGGTTTTAAGCTGTTGGGGAGGGGCCCAACATGACCAAAGCGATGCTTCTTCATTCCTCTTTTCTTTTCTTTTTTTTTTTTTTTAAAGGGTTATACGGTCGGGGCACCTGGGTGGCTCAGCTGGTTAAGCATCCAGTCTTGGGTTCAGCTCAGGTCATGATCTCAGGGTCCTGAGATTGAGACCCAGTTGGGCTCTGTTCAGTACAGAGTACTTGAGATTCTCTCCCTCTCCCATTCCCACTCTGCCCCTCCCTTCACTTGTGTTCTCTCTAAAATAAAATCTTTTAAAAAAGGGGGGTTTTACTTTAATTCCACATGAAAATAGGAAACAAAAAAATAAATACAAAGATTTTCAAGTTGTAAAATCTTATAGGATGTACAGACATGTTTCCTGGCCTGTTGTATGTTTTTTCGGACATCCTTATGAGTATTCATGTTTATCTGATTTTAACATTTATTTATTTATTTGAGAGAGACAGAGAGGGACAGAGCAGGGGAGAAGGGCAGAGGGAGAGACAGAAACCCAAGCAGACTCCCCACTGCGTGCAGAGCCCAATGAGGGACTTGATCTAATGACCCTGATATCATGACCTGAGCCAAAACCAAGTCAGGCACTTAACTGACTGTGCCACCCTGGCACCCCTATTTTTTTAAGATTTTCAATTTAGGGCCACCTGGGTGGCTCAGTGGGTTAAAGCTTCTGCCTTTGGCTCAGGTCATTATCCCAGGGTCCTGGGATCGAGGCCCGCATCTGGCTCCCTGCTTGGCAGGGGGCCTGCTTCCCCTGCCCCCTGCCTGCTCCTCTGCCTACTTGTGATCTCTATCTGTCAAATAAATAAATAAAATCTTTTTTAAAAAAAGATTTTTAATTTATTCACTTATTTTAAAGAGAGAGAGAGAGTGCATGTGCAAGCTGGGACAGGGACAGAGGGAGAGAGGGAGAGAGAATCCCATGCAGACTCCCTGATGAGCACGGAGCCCAATGCAGCGCTTAATCTCACAACCCTAAGACCACAACCTGAGCCAAAACCAAGAGTCTGACACTCAACTAACTGAGCCACCCAGACACCCTGTACTCATGTTTATTAATAATTTTAATTATAAGGTAACATGTAGATATTGTAATGGAGATTTTTATAAATTTTTAAAATTGTGCTGTGACATTAATTATAGGTATTATAACAGGAAACACAGAAAAGACAAAAATACAAGAGTCACCCCAGGGCTCGCCAGGAGACCAGAGATAACCACCGTTTTCCTGGGCACAGATGCACAGAGCCACATAAACCCACACTAGCCACCTGACATCGCTCAGTGCTCCGTGTGTAACTCGCTGTGCAATCCACTTTTGTCACTTCACAAATATCCTCATCATCATTTTGTCATTAAGCATATAATTCAAAAACTTCATGCGGGGAACGTTCACGTGGAATTCTATTGTGGTTTTCTATTGCTCACGTAGTAATTCTCAATTCGGAAACCACAGGAAAAATGAAAAGTCTCAAACATAAAAGTCAGTCGTCACCAGGTAACCAGTTTAAGTGAACGTCTCTTATTTCTTATATATCTGTTAATTTCTAAGAAAAACTCAGGTTTGTTTTCTGGGGTTTTTTGGTTTTGTTTTGTTTTGTTTTTTAGAATGGGAAAGAAAAATACATTTGTCTTGGAAATAAACATTGCCCTTGTCATTTGGTAGCCGCTTTTCCTTTAGCAATGTGCCGTGCACATGTTTCCAGGTTTGATAAATATCTCTATGCAGAGCTGGAAGATGCTGGATGTCTACCCTCCACTTTCATCGAGAGCCAGCCTTACCGAGCCTCTCTTGTCGCTCTTAACCTCAAGAGCTCTCACTGCTAGTTCTCAGGGCTGAAACAGGCAGGAAAAAAAAATGCTCCTTTGTTTTAAGTTGCATCTCAAGAACTCCAGCATGGATTCCCGGTTCCCTCAGCCCTGCCAAATGCTAGCTTGATCTCCCCATGAATCTCTTGGTGAAACCGGAGCAATGCCCCTCCCGGGAACACCGTGCTTCTCCCTCCCCTCAATGTCCATTTATGTTCACGCATTTTTTTCAATCCAGCACTTACCATTTTATACAAAAGTTAGTTTTCTCTATTTCCTTAGTTATCACTATTTAAAGAAAAATTTTTATTCACACCCTACCGTATACCAGGTCGGCGTCAAAGGAATCAAGTTAGAGTTTCAACGCACACACAGCCGGCAGGCTCATGGAGGACACGGGGAAGGGCAGAGAGTGTAATGCTGGGTAACAAGCACACGCTCCAGTGTTGAAGATGGAGTGTTAGGTGTTACAGCAAGAAGTAAGAGGAGCATCAGGAGGGGGTGGTTATGGGGTGGTCATGGAAAGCTTCCTGGAGGAAGGGACAGCTCCCCTGAGACTGCTACTGGTCTTCCCAATGTCATTAATAACTGTCTAATTGCCTCTTTTCAACCCAAAGGCCTCTCTTCAGTCTTTGCTCTGTGTGATTTCTCTGTAGGACTTGATAGTGCCCCTTGCTCACTCTTCATTCATTCGGTTATTTGCCAAATATTTATTGAGAATATTCATTATGTGCTGAGGATGGGGACACAATGATGGGTCCTTGCTTTTTGTGATATTTCTCTTGATTCCACACCTGTGACCATTCATCCTCAATCTTCATGAATTCGTTTTCCTTTCTTCTGTCAGCCCAGGTCCCTGTCCTCCACGGTCCCCCAGCAACCTTAGTTATTTCAGTGACTTTGAGAAGTCGCCAATGATCCATAAATCTCAATCTCTAAATGCAACTTTTCTCCTAGTCTCCATAGTACACTTCCAATGGTTTCCTGGATATTTGACATGGGGCTGGGTGGGGAGGAGTTTTGTCTACTCTGTGCCAAGCCCTGTGCTAATTACTGGAACTAGAAGGCAAAATCCATCCACTCGGAAGCTCACAGTCAAGTGGAAAGTTAAGTCTGCCTAGCTCAAGTACACTAAGCACTCGCCCAAACATGTATGGCACTGTCCACTCTAGAATATTTGTTATCTGGTCTCTGACATGGCTCATGTGATAACACTGCCCAGGGGTTGTCTACACTGTGAGTAAGATCCTCTCCAGTTGAACGGTAGACAACCTATACAACTTTTACGTGGTGGCTTCCAATGGACTCCATGTGGGGCTGAGAAATCATAGGCTAGAACTGTTGACCCTGATGGCTCCCTTGACGGTTTCCCTGGTGATCATTCTCTGCTGGGTCAAGGGGTTAAATATGGATTATGTTTCTCCACTTTGAAAATAGAGTCCTTTATGAGCAGTGTTCTGAAAATACCAGCCTCCAAGGAGAAGCGAAGCCCCAAAGGTTGTGGGACCCAACATTTAATCTTCCCTCTTTTCATGAGGGCCGCAAGTAAATGTAAATCATTGAAATAAAAGAATTTCTTCACAATCCAGACCCAAGGTTGCAAGCAGGTGAGCTACCCCATCTATGTCATGTGCGACCTTGCAGAGAAGTATTTTGAATTTAGCTGCCAACTAATTCCATGTAAAAATCCAGATGTTCAGCTTCTTTCGAAAAAAACAGAAGAGGAGGCAACACTGAGCCCACATTCCCACATGGCAACCGTCAGCCCTCAGCTGAGGTGTGTGGCAGCATCCCCTTAGTTGGCGGTGGGGGGGGGTTGCTGAGGAGAGCTTGCTTTCCAATTCTCCTCAGCCCTACCTCTACCTATCACTTCCCTGACCTGGCTGGCCTCCCTCTGTCACCTCCCTGACCCCGGTAGTCAGTCATATTCACTTCAATTTAAAAAATTCTTTTCACCCAGAAATAACCTACTAATTATTTTATTGATTTGCAGAGTCCATTTATTTGTTGAATTTTCTAGTGATAACAAGTCTTGGCTACAAAATAAAAAATAAAAACCTTACAACAGAACAGATTCCAAGAGCCGTTTTTCTCATTGCACACAAACAACCAATTAGTCCTGAGGGAACACCATTCCCCCCCCTCACTTCTCCCACAAAAGCCACCAGCAACGAGTACATTTTCAAAAATCATCTCTGATCTACCTCAAAATGAGCTCAGAGATCTCCCAGAGCTGGTACAATTAGTCTACCTCTAAGGCAGAGCTCCCCTGCAGGGGGATAAGGCCATTTTCCATTAACCCTTTGTGACCTGAGCAGACACTGATGAAAGAAGAGATCTGACTCATAATGAGCAAGCTCACAAAAGAACTGCGAATCCACACAAGGTCAGGCATTTTCCTCCGGAAAGGGTACCACCCATTAAAAAACAAACAAACAAACAAACAAAAACAAAACAAAACAAAAAAACCCTTTCCAATGAAGGAAAAGAGCAAGCATTCTTATTTCTTATTTTGAGCAGGGTGAGCTGGTTTACCTTTTAGGAGAGGCTCTTTAGTGGCAGGATTCAAAATAAATTACGTCTATGTTCACAATTCTCGAGGTTGTGAGCATGGCTTTCTACCGCCTCCACTCACCGGTGGCTAACAGGGGGTACAGATGGGGAGCGGTTGTCCTGACAGGCGCTTCAAGAAGTTTCTGCCCAGTGTAGCATAGACAGGACCAGGTGAAAGGAGTTCTTTGAAGTCTGATACCTCCTCGGGACGGTGGGGTGTTGGGAAGTCATGGGGACAAGCTGGTCAGAACGCCACATCCACCCTTTGTCCCTGAGTCAGAGGGGCGTGGGCTCCAGGCACCAGCAGGCTGAAAGCCGGCTCCTGACCCCTTCCCAGATGCTTCTGCCCTGAAGAGCCTGCATGACAGGCTCCCTTGGGCTAAGACCAACCTGAAGGGCTCCACACATGGAGTCAGCCAGGGGAGGTCACCCTCCCACACCCTGTGAAGATCAACACACCCAAGCGAGCAACAGAATTTCCTCCATCAGACTCCACATACACACCTGATGCAAGTAGCTGGTTTTCACACAAGGAAAACAGCAAAAGAAACAAAATACCCTGCCTCCTTCAGAAGCAAACACACCTTCCGGGGCTCACATGAAGTGGGACTGCTCACCTCTCAGGTCTTGGTGGACATTCTTGAACCTACTCCTTCCTACCCTGCCCACCACCCCTTCCCGCAGCCTGAACAGTCTCTGCTTCCAGAGCTACCACCCTCCCTATACATCTCTCCGAGGCTCCCCTAGCACTGAAGATGAAGCCTGGGCCCATAACTGGAACCCAGGCAATCCTTCTGACCTCATTTGGTACCTCTCACCACACCTGCCCCTCACCTCCTCTGCCCTCCCCTTCCCCCAAGCCCCGTATTTTTATTTGTATTCTGATTCTTCAAACAGCTCAGGCTTCCTCCCACCCAAAGCCTTTGCACTCCCTCTGCCTGGCAAGCTCTTCCACCACCCACTCCGGCTTGCTTGGTGCCTATACATCCTTCAGATCACAGCTCAAATGCCACCTCCTCCAGGAAGCATTCCCTGACCTCCTTCCCCACTCCATTACACACTGAGTTTGGAATGAGCCTTTCTTTGTGTTTATTAATCATTAGGTTAACACCTGATGATGACCCTATCGATTAAAGATCCCATGAGAGCAAAGAAAATGTCTGTAGCACCAACACCGAAAACAGTGTAACTGAACCTATTTTCAAAGTATAATTTAAGTGAAGATCGAGCTTAGAACCCAGCCTCCCTAGCTGAGGCAAGGATGGGAGATTGGATTTAAAAACCCAAACTCAGAACTCCTTAGCCAAGCCAATTCTCAACTAGTGATTGATAGAGTAAAGTCTTCCACCTACAGATCTGTGAGATCTTTTTATATTGGTGGAAAAGTTTGTCTTTCCTTAAAGACTGTGCTGTACACATTGTATGCCTGAACCCTAGATGTGCCATAGAGAGATTTGAGTTTGCTTCTGGCGCCTGTGACAAAGCCCCATGCCGTCGCACTCAGAGACTCTGTTCCTTCCATTATTCCTGACCTAGCCCTGCACCCACCCCCACACGAGCTTCTAGGTCCCTAAAATTGATCACTGACTAGCAGTCTTCCGGGGTTTCCTTTTCTCTTCCTG
This sequence comes from Enhydra lutris kenyoni, assembly GCF_002288905.1. Lineage (NCBI taxonomy): Eukaryota > Metazoa > Chordata > Mammalia > Carnivora > Mustelidae > Enhydra > Enhydra lutris. The sequence goes on from NW_019154174.1 coordinate 1,781,705, forward strand.
GGGATCCCTCTTTAAAAATCTGGGCAAATATGAGAAGCAGCATGAGGCATACAAAAATAGTTAACAGTTAAAGGAGGGAACCTCTCTGTAAGATGAGAGGAAATTAATTTCCTACCAAATAAATAAGAAGAGAAGAAGGAAAGACAGAAGTTAAGAGGAAGGGCAGGGGGAAACACTGTTAAAATATATGATCTGTGATTTCCACAAGATCCAAAAAGTCTTTCTGATCTATGAAATGGGGACAAGTGGTCACCACAAGAAATTAATTTTGGATTAGGACGTCTTATCTAAAGATGAAAAACAATCGAAATAATCAAGTTAGGCCACTTCACAGGCAGCTCGTAGGAGACAAGGCCACACAGAGGGCAGGGTCGGCAGAGTGGAAGAAAAACTTGAGAAAATGCACCTCCTCTCCCACTAAACTCAGAGGAAATGAGAACGTGACAAAAATCACGAGAGAAAGCAAACCAAAAAACAAACAAAAAAAAAGGTAGTAGAAGCGGACACACTGTAGAATAATGCAAGAAAAATTGGGGATCTAAATAAATGCTTAAGAGTTTAAAAGTGGAGATTGGGCTTTAAATTCCTGTGAGTATCTAGGGGAAGCATCATGTTGGCACCAACATGGACTCCAGAACACGAAACAGCAGAAAACACTGAAGCCTCAGTTACAAAGCACGAAAGTCATGACCAAAGAATCCTATATCCAGGCAAGATGCAATCTGAGAAGAAGTCACCAGAAAGATTTTCTCCCTTTTTTTAAAGATTTTATTTATTTCTTTGAGAGAGAGAGAGAGAGAACAAGCTGGGGAGAGCAGCAGAGGGAAAGATAGAAGCAGACTCCCCACTGAGCTTAATCACCTGAGACACCCAGGCACCCCAAGATTTTCTCAAACATACAAAGTCTCATCCTGAATAAAATACTTGAAGACTCATGCTGGAAAAAATGCAACAGCAGTCAGAGGTAAATACTCAAGAGAGGGGAAGCAGTGGCCAGCTGTGTGGTGTCCATGGCAGCCAGTGGAATAGAAATGGTAGCTCTGAACTGTAGTCTTGGTATGGCTACAACATTGATACTCCCCCTGTCACCACAGCCAAAGTTGTCTTTTTATAATTAAAAAAGTGATGGGGTTAAATTCACAAAGTCTGGGGCAGGAAAAAGATCAAAAATGAAATTTCTCAGGGCACCTGTGTGGCTCAGTGGGTTAAGCCTCTACCTTCAGCTCAGGTCATGATCTCAGGGTCCTAGGATCGAGCCCTGCATCGGGCTCTCCGCTCTGCAGGGAGCCTGCTTCCCCCTCTCTCTCTCTGCCTGTCTCTCTGCCTGCTTGTGATCTCTCTCTCTCTAATAAATAAATAAATCTTTTTTAAAAAATGAAATTCCTCATCCTCCATAAAAAAGGAGCATTCCTTCCAAGATCGCAGTTCTGGAACTGACTCTGATGGTTTAACTCAAGGACATCTTTTCAAATCTCGAAGACAGCTACTAAGAAATTTAAAACCAAGGTGTATGCCTTCTAGGTCTTCACAAAATATAACAGAAATCAAAACAATTTATAGAGGAAAAAAGAAAAGTAAAAAAGTTAATTGAGGCACCTGGGTGGCTCAGTCAGTTAAGTGTTCAACTCTTGGTTTCAGCTTAGGTCCTGATTTCAGGTCCTGTGTTCATGCCCTGCCTCAGGCTCCACGCTCGGTGGGGAATCTGCTTGGATTCTCCCTATTCCTCTGCTTCTCCCCCTGCTAAAATAAATGAATAAATATTTAAAATAACAACAATAATAATAATAATAATAAAGAAGACTTTAAACACAAAATGATGAAACTCAAGCAGGGTCATCAGTCGGAAAAAGGCTGTTGGCATCATCCCAAAATAGTCCGTGAGGGCCCATACCTGGGACATGGCAGTAGGGATGGAGTCATGGCCATGTTTGGAGATCACTGAAGAACTTGCACCTGATAACTTGATGGCCTACTGGACATAAGGTTGGGGAACGAAAGAGAGGAAAGAAATCAAGGATCTCAGCTTCATAGCCTGGGTGACCAGAAGGATGAAAGAAAGACTCAGACATGGAGTGTCAGTCCAGCTTTGGATACATTAATCTGCTGTCCCTGGACGTCTCGGCACACGTGCAGGCTGTGTAGATGGATGGCCTAGGCAACAGAGTTCCCACTGCCATAGGAGGAGAGGTCCACCCAGCGAACATTTTCACCATTTATGATACCTGGAGGGAGTTCTCAGCTCAGGACTTTATGAAGACCACAAAAAGACTTATTTAGAATTATACAGCCCCCAAGGAATTATACATTCCCAAGGAATGGGAACCATATACATTTCACTCCGAATGGAGGAATAACTAGAAACAACAAAGTACGAATGATTTATACCTGCAGCTCTGATTTCAGTCCCTGGGAAGGAAACCGTGAGGACCACAACGTCACACTCTGAAGCCCAGGCTTATTTTCAATTCTGACTCTACCACTTACTGGCTTTGATGCTTCAGTTTAGTCATTGATACAACGAGGACAACATTATAGCCCCGTCACTGGGCTGTTATGAGGACTGACACACATTAAGGGCCCAGACAATGCCTGGCACTCAGTGGGACCTGACCCACCACAGTTCCTGTCAAGATCCAACCTAGACTCTCCTCCACGGTTCCTTCATCCTGGCTTCACTGTTTAAGGTGGCTTCCACCTCTGCTTTTAATCCAGGCTTTATCGATATCCGCAAGGATTCTTGCTTCTTGCCCCTGCACGCACGTACGCATCCGAGAGAGCACCAGGATTATGAATGGTCTGTAAGGAGGAACTGCCTCCCTCCAGAAGGACCTCAGGAAGTTTCAATGAAACGCTAAACATACTTGATTAAAAAATATCCTGATCGAAACATCTAACTGCATATGTGTGGGGGTGTGTAGGGGGTGTGTGTTCAGTGGACTGTCGGGTTCAACACCTGAGCCCAGCAAACCTGCTCTCCAAGGTGCTCTACAGAGGATGGCCGTCTGCTTTATCCTCCAGTCTGCAAATGACTCCATGAGGTTCCAGCTCCCAGCCCTCACTCCCTAGACTGCAGGTTAAGTGTTCTGGTCAGCTCTTGCCACACAGAAGCAACGTTCAGGGATTTGGGTTGGATGAGATACTTCTCAAGGCAACTTGGGCCGACAGTGAACTCCCCCCATTGGATGTGACTGCTGGCACCTTCATGCTTCCTTCAGTGCTTTCCAACCTTACAATAAGGACAACCAGCAGGACAAGGGTAGAGCCCTGGTCTCCATGGGCCAGTTACAATCACACCTACAAGGGAAGCAGTGGTCTGGATGGTGCAATGCCCTAGCCATTCCCCAAACACAAACTCAGAATGTCCCTGGGACTCATGGCACTGGCTCCTCCGAGTGCAATCTCACTCTTTGTTCCCTACCTAAGCCTCTCTCCAACCTTGCTTCAGGTGAGGTCCAGAGTTAACCTTTGCTTCCCTGCTTGTTGCCATGGGGTCCAGGCCACTGGGAGTAGTGTCCACAATGCCCATGACCTGGGCCTCTGCTCCATGTGCTGAACCCCAGCTGTACTCTTGGTTCACCCCATTTTATATCCTGAAACACACTCCAGAATTCCTTCTTCTTATCTCATGTGACTCCTCAACTATCTTTCCAATCAAGACGTGTCTTCTCAAACCCAACCCATTTCTACCCATATGAGAGAACATTCCTCAACTGATTTAACCAAGTCATCAGACCTTTACAAAAACCTGTCAAAAAAAAAAAAAAAAAAAAAGGATTTCCGGGGCGCCTGGGTGGCTCAGTGGGTTAAGCCTCTGCCTTCGGCTCAGGTCATGGTCTCAGGGTCCTGGGATCGAGCCCCTCATTGGGCTCTCTGCTCGGCAGGGAGCCTGCTTCCCCCTCTCTCTCTGCCTGCCTCTCTGCCTACTTGTGATCTCTGTCAAATAAATAAATAAAATCTTTAAAAAAGAAAGAAAAGAAAAAGGATTTCCCCACTCAACAACACTTCTGACACAAAATGCAGGGGTGGGGGTTCCACTCCTCCCAATTTTCCAGTTTTCTGTGGACACCAATGGAGTGTCCTACAATTTAATTCAACTCTGAAACTAACCTCCCAGAGTGAGCACAGACCCCACAGCTGCAGGGCTCAGTCCCACAAGACTGCCCCAGACGCATGCCAATCACATCCGTCCAAATTGGCCACAAACCAGGGGTTCCCACAACCCCTCCTCAGGTTTGATAATCTGCCATAATGGCAAACAGCCAGGGAAACACCTTACTTACTATTACCCACTTATTGTAAAGGATATTATAAAAGTTGCAAATGAAGGCACATAAGTACAGAAAGGTCCCAAGCACAGGAGTTTCTGTCCCCATGAAGTTTAGGGTTCACGCACCCAAAACTCTTCAAATCTGGTTCTTCAAGAGTTTTATAGAGCTGAATCTCCAGAACCACTCCCCTCCCACTCCCAGCACACACACTCCTAGAAGGCCGGGGAGTGGAGCTGAAAGTTCTAACCTCATCACTTGGTCTTTCCGATGAACAGCCCCATCCTGAGGCTGTATCTAGGGCTTCCACCCTAGGGACCTCATTAGCATTAACTCAGGTTGTTAAAAGGGCTCTTTTTTGAAAGAGAGAAAGAGAGAGAGAGTATGTGAGCCAAAGTGGAGAGGAGAGGGAGAGAGAATCCCTCGAGATTTCCCCCAACACAGGGCTCGATCTCACACCTCCGAGAGCGTGACCTGAGCCAAAATCAAGAGTCAGAGGCTTAGCCGACTGAGCCACCCAGGTGCCCCCAAGGGCTCATTTTTAAGTAAGAAAAGGCACTCCTATCATTCAGAGAATACCAAGAGTTTCAGAAACTCTGTGCCAGGAACCAGGGACAAAGACCAAATATATTTATACCATTCCTGTAAAAACTAAATACTGTTTATATACATACCATCTACACTAATACACTTCCCTCTTCTGGTATTATAGGTTTTCCTTCTTTTCAATACTACTCATTGGGGCACTAATGATACTTCATGATACTTCTTTAAAAAAAAAAAACTATTTGTCAGAGAGGGAGAGAGAACAAGCAGGCAGACTGGCAATCAGAGGCAGAGAGAGAAGCAGGCTCCCCGCTGAGCCAGAAGCCCAATTCAGGGCTCGATCCCAGGAGTCTGGATCCCAGGACCCATGACCAGGATCATGACCTGAGCCAAAGGCAGCAGCTTGACTGACTGAGCCATCCAGGTGTCCTGATGATACTTCTAAGTAAGATGTAGTTACTATTCCCCCAGGCCAAAGGTCCTCACAGGATTTTCTACTTAATTACCATCCTGCTGGATGAGGAGCCGCTGCTTATTCCAATCCTCTCCATCTTTAGATCTGGGATCCCTTTTTATTGGCTTTGTTTTTCAGCTAAAATTCACTGAGCACTAACACAGTACCCGATACTTGTACCCCTGATGATCTAATCTCTATGACAACCCACTAGTTAGAAGCTATTTATCTTCATTTTCAAGCTGGCACAACTCAAGCACAGAGGGGTTAAGGAACTTGTCCAAGGTCACACAGCTGGTGGTGGAACGGGCTTCTAAGCCAGTTGGTCTGCTCCATCACAAATAGCAGTGTCTCCATCTCCCAGCCTTCTCTGCCATCAGATCTGCACACCCACCTCCACCTTGCTAAGCAAGATGCCCACTGCACCCCGTACACAATAATGCTTGAGTGCTTCTCTGAGTTATGCCAGCTCCCACTGACATCCGGACTGGTTGCAGGCAGGCATCCCTCCGTTTATGTGGGTCTGTCATATGCATGTCTGAAATGGTGGGGACCTTCCCCTTACGGTTCCTCAGATTCTCAACCCCATGCTCTGAATAATTTCCATACTGTGGTGGTGAGGATGAGTTCCAGGCAAGGTGTGGTGTGACGTCTGGGCTGGAGACAGGCTGGGGTTGCGGGTGTACTCTGGGAACACAGCTGGAGGCGCCTGGCTGTGGGGCCTGCCAAGGTGTATACGGTCATTGAAGCTGGGTGGCAGGAACACTGCAGGCAATACAGAACCTATCTTGTCACTCTTGCCGGGAGCTCTGTTGAGAAGCTCACTGTGTTACTAATCACTGAACTAGAGGCCTGTCCCTAGCTCAGCTGCACCCTTCCATGACCAGTGGCCACCAGAAGTGGGATGTCTGCCAAGCAACAGTGTCCATCCCGCAGTCCCCTCACACAGGACAAGGGCCCTTAGGCATCAGAATCGAAGCAAAGTTGGGTCTGGTTTTTAACGTGCTCCTGGCGCTAAATGGGCATTGCATGACATGGGCCTAGAGTGGCATCTCTAATAGATGACTCAAGCGCTCTATTTCAATCCGTTCCAAGCTCTGCAGTGACAGTCGATTTTTTAAGCCTTGTCATCCTTCAGAGTCATTAAGTCAGCAGGCGCATTTGTCTGGCACCAAGACACGGCTACGGTTTCACAAGGTTTAGCAGACGATCCATAAAAGGCATTTCTCTCCACTCTGCACCCGCCCACCTCCCACCCACACTGCTTCACACGCAAAAAAAAAAGAAAAAAGAAAACGGTACTGTCACCCAAAAAATAAATAAATATAGGGTATGCCTCCAGTGCCCTGAATGTGGTACTGCACAAAGAATCTCAAAGACATCCAAGTTATCTCAGGACTTGAACTCAACAGGGGCAGTAGTGGCACGTGTTTGGGGTGTGTGCTAGGGTGTCCAGTCGCTTACGAGCACTGGGATCTCGGGAAGTTCCTTGGCTCCCTTGAGCCTCAGCATCCTCATCTGTGACCTTCGTGAGACCAGCAGCACCTACCTCCGTAAATTTTCAATTGAATGAGATGATGCATGCCAAGTGCCTGCCTTGGGGCAAGAGCACAACCGGCATTAGCTATTCTTAGGAAAACGCAGAGGGAGAGATTAACTGGATGAAAATTATCAGCAAAAATCCAAATTCTCAAAAGGAAGCAAACAGAGTCAAGGATAAGGTTCTGGGATGGAGTAAAACGTACGGTCTCTGACAGCAGGATTCCCCAAGGTTTCTGGAGAAACTCTGGTGTTAAGTTCTTGCATGTTTAAAAAAACAAAACTGAAAACGTAGTAGATTTCTGCCTTCCTCACAAGCAGGGCAACATGACCAAACTCCTTGCCGCTCAGTGGACTGAGCTCTCTAGAGGAAGGTATTACCTAAACAAAAGTTACTTTTTAATCTTTTTATAGGCAGCGAAGGTAAAAGACTTTCTTTGAACTTAATTACAGAGTCAGAACTGGCCCTGTTTCCAAGTCCCTCTTTGGCCTTATGAAAATGGAAGTCAGATTTCCCAGCAGGGCAGAAGAAAGGAAGGTTTCTTAGCAGAGGACTGCGGGGCATTTCTCTTCCAGCCTCCTTTGGGCAAGAATCCCAGGTACTCAGACCTCCATTTAGAAAGCCTCAATGGGGAAAATAATAATCATATGTTTCCGTTCCTCCCAGATATTCGAGGGTCACTCAGGTATTAACTAATTAATTCTCCAAAGTCAGCAGAGAAAATTGCTTCCAAAGCTTTCTGAGCACTCTTGAAATGTAAATGAAGTCTCAATCCAAACTGTCCCTTCCATGCCTGAAGAATTCCAATCGCGATCCGTGTACCCGGAATAGATGCAAGACCTACCTGCACGTCTCATCTCGGATGCTTCCTAGAGAGGGTTCCCTGAACACTCTCTCTAGCACACTGGTGTGTCTGTCTCTTGTTTTCCATCCAACGTTTCTCATCAAGTTAAGCTGCCTAATGTCCCTGGTGTGCTTGCTTATTGGTTGATTTGCTCGTGCATCCCAGCTAGAAGGTGAACTCCAACAGGATTTCTGTACCTCCAGCACTTTTTACCATGCACAGCACATAGTAGGTACTCAGTCACTTCTTGGTGAACAAATAAATGAAGGTAAGAGCAATTTGATTCATTTACCGATGCCCAAATTCATTTTTAAAATTTTTTTTATTTGAGAGAGCACAGGAGCAGGGTGAGGGGCAGACTCCCTGCAGAGCGGGGAGCCCAACCCGGGACTCAATCCCAGGACCCTGGGATCATGACTTGAGCGAAAGGCAGATGCTAACCCATCTGAGTCACCCAGGTGCCCCTACCCATGACCAAACTGAAAGTAATGATATGACATTTTATGACTAGAATGTCCATCTTTAAGATGCTTACAACTCTTACGGACATTATGCCAGTGTTGATCCTGTCCCCAAGTGATCTTCCTTTGCCTTGAGTAGACTCAGAATGTCCTCAGAATGCCAAATCCATGCCCTCTGAGGACAAACTGCTGTGCCCATGTTCTCAGCATGGCCCCCAGTACTCTGCCCACTTTGGAGGTTGTGCTTATGGCCCTGCTGGACACCAGTGGAAAGCCCCAGGCCTTGAGATCGTGGGCTGTCTAGCTTTCAGAGCTAGAGCTTTGGAGGTCTTCTAACACCTTTGATGAGGAGGAGCCAAGGGTGAGAGGAAAAGGTGCTCACAAAAAAACAAATCTCTAGTGAGCCAAGGACAAAGGGTTAGAGGGGTTGAGCCAAGAGAGTCTCCAGGAAGAGACCGAACAGCTCCTGAGCACCTATGTGCCGGGTACCACGAAAGGCACTGCACATCCTTAGCCTCGCCTCATCCTCCCAACACCCAGAGGAGGCATTACTGTGCCTGTTTTACAAACCAACAAGCCAACGAGAAGGAAATTTAAGTTCCTTTGTTCCAGGCCATGAGATGTCAAGGTTAAGAGGCCAGATTTGAATTCAAGTCTATCAAACCTCAAATGTTGTTATTTCACCTCCCACACCTCCTCCTTCCTCTTTCAGTGGTATCACTGGTATCTCTCATTCTTCTCCCCCTTCTTCTTTTCAAGCAGACTCCACACCCAGCTCAGAGCCTAACTCATGACGCTGTGATTAAGACATGAGCTGAGATCAGACGCTTAATGGACTGAGCTACCCAGACGCCCCTGTATCTCTCATTCTCCTAAAGGTAATGTGGGCTGACATTTCTCACAAAAGCTACCATATTTCCAACAGTAATATTAAACCAGAACATGAGGGCTTTCTGCCAGACCCTGGGCTGTATTACCCCAATCCTCCAAGCGGCGCTGGGAGGCTGAGGTCGGCTGAAGCGAGGCCACCTGGATTTCCGTTACAGCCCCTACAAGCTAGCTGAGCTCCATCAGGCGTTATCTTTCTGTGCCTCAGTTTCTTCCTCAGTAAAATGAGGGCAGCACCATCTACCTCACAAGGGCACCGTCAGGATTACATTAGTTATTACACGTGAAGTACTTAGAGCCACACCTGGCATGTAGGAAGCACCAAGAAACGCTACCTATTATTACTCAATATTGTTAAACCGATGAAATCAAGGTTCTGAGGGGGAAACACAAGGTCTCCTGTGGGGGACCTGCAGGAATCCCAAATTCAAGACGTTGCAGTGGAGCTCCTCACACTCCTTCCTCCTGCTCCCTGCTAGGACTACACAGCTGCTCAGATGAGAAACCTCAAATATCACCCCCGCTACTGCTCCATCTCAGACCCCACATTCAAGGGGCCATGTCCTCTGAACTCTCCCTGCCCATCTTCTCCGCCTCTGCCCAGTTCAGATTCTCATCTCAGATCTCTTAGAGTCTTGTGGTAATTTCCTAATTGGCCTCCCTCATACCAGCCAGCCCTTCCTGGACACAGCTGAAAACTGCAGTCTCCCTAGAAAACAGGGCTAGTCCAGTAGGCAGCCATGTCCCGTTGGCCTGAGATCTGTTCTGGCCCTTCTCCTCCCCGCTGTGCTTCTCAGGCTTCCCTGCCAGCTGGGTGCTGGTCAGGTCTGGCCAGTGGGACGCACTGGTGGGGTATCTGGGGTGTGAAAGACAGAAGTCAGCCTCAGGCAGTGACTGGTAGCTTCTGCGTCTCTCCCGTGGCCTGAGCTTGGCGGGACAGCCCCCACCGTGGAGCTCCAGCCTACTGCATGGTCCCAGCTTCTGGATTCTGGTAACACCATCTCCTCCTCAGGTACTGCCGGCCCAAAGAGAGCAGCTGGCGTCCTGCGGCTGGTAACCTGCGAGGTGCCATCCCATCCTTGGTTGGATCCTCAGCTCTTCCCTGTATTAGATGATTTTTCCTTGAATTATCTAGAAAAGTTTATGTTGTTCTGGTTAGACCTCATCCGAATGATACTTTCTATCAATCCCCTTCTTAAATAATCTTCTAGAATCTTTTCTCCATGGTAAGTCCAAAAACTGTGGAATATCCTTTGGGACTTGAAAGTCTGGAAGCAAATCACATTTGCAAATGCATCTTACTCCAAGCACACTGGGTTCCAGATACCCTGAAATTCCTCTGTTCCCCTAGACAACACGCATCCCTGACTCAGGTCCTGTGGCCTTTCCTCACTCTGAAATGCTCTTCTTCTCTGCCTGGCATACTCTGTTCACATTTCCAATCTTATCCCTACAGCTCATTCTCCATTCAGTGGCCAGTGACTCATTCATTCAACACATAACACTGCATTCATTTTAGGGGAAAAACTTAACGATTTGATATATGTATATATGGCAAATGATTACCACAGTAAGTTTAGTTAACATATATTACCACATGTAGTTCTAAATTTTTTTGTCTTATGAGAAATTTTACAATCTACTCTCTTAGCAACTTTCAAATAAACAATACAGTATTGTTAACTACAGTCACCACGCTGTCCGTTGTATGTCCCCAAAACTTATTCATCTTACTTATTCATATAACTGGAAGTTTGTACTTTTTGACCACTACTACTCCTGCCTCTGTATCTATGAGTCCCTTCTTCTGTTTTCCTTTTCCTTTTTGCTTTGGTGTTTTAGGTTCTACGTATGAGATTACAGGGTATTTGTCTTTCTCTGACTAGTTTCACTTAGCATAATGCATTCAGGGTCCATCCATGTTGTCACAAATGGCACGATTTCCTTCTTTTTCATAGCCAAGTAATATTCCTTTGTGGGTGTGTGTACACACACACACCCCCATGTTGTCCATTCAACTTCTGCTGTACTCCTAGGTCATTGCCATGCCTTGGCTATTATATATAATGCTGCAATGAATATGGGGGTGCAGGAATCTTTTCAGGACGATGATTTTACTTTCTTCAGATAAAGAAACACCCATACCATATGCTGGATCATATGACAATTCTATTCTCAGCTTTTTGAGGACCCTCCATACTGTTTTCCACAGAGTGACACTTTTAAATTCAAATCACATCATGCCCTTCTTAAAACTCTCCACCACGTCCAAATAAGATCCGAACTCCTCGCCGAGATTTAAAGGGCTCTGCGTGGTCTGACCACCTCTCCTACCACTGCCTGCCGCTGGCCCGGTCTGGTCTGGTTGTAAGGGCCTCCCGGCTGGACCATGAGCAAACCCAGGCAGTTTCCTCCTAGGGCCACCGCCTCTTTTGCTCTCTCTGGCTGGGAGATCCATTCCTGGCTCCTTCCTTCTTGTCCCCGTGGGCTCAGCCCAACCATTGCCTCCTCAGAGTGGCTTTCCCTGATCACTCGCCTCGTGTTGCCCTCCAGCATCACTTATTTGATAGTGAATCCTTCCAGGCCTAGTTCGACATCAACTCAGGGCTGCCACAGAACATGACGCATTTGTCTCACTGTCATCATCGCCGCTGACTTTTTAGACACTGCACTTACTGTGCAGGAAACACTAAGAGCTTTACTGTATTTCATTAAATTCTCACAACTGTGTGACAGTACTACTGTTTTCTCCCTTGCACAGAGGGGGAAACTGAGGTAGAGAGGCAGGTGAAGTTTCCATGGCCACTCAGCGGGCAATTGCCATACCCCCAGGATTGTAAACACCACAAGGTAGAGAACATGACTTTGTCCCTTCCTTGCCAAATATTTATTGAGCACCAATAGTGTGCTCTGTGCTAAACCCGGGGTGTGGGGGGCAGGTGGGGTACAGTGGCAAAAAAGTCAGAATGGCCTGTGTTCACACGGAACTTGGGTTCTAGGAGGGGAAGAGACAGTAAACTATAGTTACTTACCTTTCTTAAATTCTACTTGAGCTAGATGCTAGGAAGGAGAAGCACGGGGTGCCAAAGGTGGGAAGTATAAGGTCCTAGAGTCTTGGGAATGCCTTCCTGAGGAAGAGGATTGGAGGGGCAGGACAAAAGGAAGAACTTCCCAAACAAAGAGAAATGCTCCATGCAAAGGTCTTGGGAGAAAGGAACTAGGTAACTAGGTGGTTGGAGGACCTCAATGAAGGTGAATGTAGCCCCAGAGGGCAGAGATGGGAACAAGAAGGCTGGAGGGAAAGTCATCCCTAACTCCAGGTGAGCCAAGAGCTCTGGGCTCAGTCATCTTGTACTCCCCGTCCCAGGCCAGACACAGTGGGCACTCCACAGTGGTTTGTGCTGTTGTCACTGATCTAAGTGAATGAATGAATGAATGAATGATAGACAGAATGAAGAAATGACTCTGCACGTTCTGGCTGCCAGCAGCTGCACTACCTACTAGCTGTTCAAGTCAGGGATATTTAAATGAGTGAAAGGCAGTTATCTTTAGACTTGGTACAGAAAAATACGACCAGGGAGAAAATTATATTTTGAAACAAAAGAGACTAGTCTCTTTGCACTGGGAAGGGTGTATGCTTTCATTTATTGGTGTTTGGACAATTGTTATTAAAACCATAGGAAAGACTAACCTGAATCTATAACTATGGATTTTTTTTATTTTTACTTTTTTACTGAACCTGAGCTCAAGAGATTGATGTTCATTACAAGAAGAGTCTATGGTTTGAGGGAATCTTTTATTTATAGCTATCCGGTATTTGAAATAGGTATACTGAAATGTGATTTACAGGATAGTCACTTAAGGAAATAACTGCATGGGCCTTGGAGAACAGATCTGTTTGTCTAGTCTGGGGCCTCAGGAACTGGTGGGGATTAAGTAGGACAGCACAACTCCCTGTATGTGAACGCACCCTCTGTGTGTCTCTGGGCTGGAGCTGCAGGAAGAAGCCCGAGTAGCCAGTAGACCCCTCTACCAGGAGGGCCACAGAACCTCCACAGCAGCCACCAGCCAACTCCCCTTGGCCACCATCTACGCTATTGTCTTCTGGACTCCCCTGTATGGAAGGGAAAAGGAAGATCAAAAATACAACTATGGGGCCCCTGGATGGCTCAGGTGGTTAAGCCTCTGCCTTCGAATCAGGTCATGGTCTCAGGGTCCTGGGATCGAGCCCTGCATCGGGCTCCCTGCTTGGCAGGGAGCCTGCATCCCTCTCTCTCTCCATCTACCTCTCTGCCTACTTGTGAGCTCTGTCTCTGTGTCAAATAAATAAATAAAATTTTTTTTAAAAATACAACTATAATGCTAATGCAAATAATAACAGCTGATGTTTAGTGACTATTTCGCAGGGAGCTAAACCAGATGAAACATTATAATCCTCACAAACACCCCATAGGCCAGAGCTCATTATTACCCCTGCGTGGTGTGCATGAGAACAAACGAGGTACCATGAGATTAACAGATACACACACTTGATAAGCGGAAACTCTGGGATTCTGGAATCCATCTAGTTTCAGAGCGGAGAGAAGAGAGAAATGAACGGAGGCAATAATCAAACACTGCGGAAGAAAATTTCCCAAGCCTGAGTTCAGGTCTCTGTCTTCAACATGAAAGGGCCCACTGAACCATAAGCAGCACAAACTATGAAACTGGATTTTCAGAAAGTGTTGTGAAGATCAAATGAATGTATACATATAAAAAGCCTAGAGGGGAGCCTGGGAGGCTCAGTTGGTTAAGCATCCAGCTCTTGATTTCAGCTCGGATCATGATCTCAGGGTCATGAGATCGAGCCCTGCGTAAGCTCCGCACTGGGCATGCAGGCTGCTTAAGAGTCCTTCTCTCTCTCAGATAAAAAATAATAAAATTTTTAAAAATTAAAGAAGAAGAAATAAAAAGCCTAACAGGCCCACATGTGTGCATGTTCAATATTATTAGTTTGATGAAATCATTATCACATTAAGTCAGTTAAGAAAACTTTAAAAGATGAAGGCAATGCATAAATTCATTTATAAATGCAGATACACAATTTTACATAAAGTATTAGAAAATTAAATCCATCAGTTCATCAAAAGAATGACAAAGCCCATGTTAGGAACACAAGGATGGCTTAAGATCACAGTATCTTCATTGTAACCCACTATATCAGCCAGTTAAAGGGGAAATTTCATATGTCATATGGTTATAAGATAAATCTACAAAAATCAAGAGCTTTTTAATGAACTAATAATTAACAAATATTACTTTTAATAATGAACTTGGGGGCGCCTGGGATGCCTAGAACACTTATGGAAGAAATTAAGGAAGACACAAAGAATTGGAAAACATTCCATGCTCATGGATTAAAAGAACAAATACTGTTAAAGTGTTGATGCTACCCAAAGCAATCTACACATTCAATACAATCCCTATCAAAATACCACTAGCATTTTTCACAGAACTGCAACAAACAATCCTAAAATTTGTATGGAACCACAAAAGACCCCAAATAGCCAAAGGAAGGTTGAAAAAGAAAATCAAGGCTTGGGGCATCACAATGCCAGATTTCAAGCTGTATTACAAACCTGCAATCACCAAGACAGTATGCTACTGGCACAAAAACAGACACGTATATCAATGGAACAGAACAGAGAACCCAGAAGTGGACCCTCAACTCTATGGTCAACCAATCTTGAACAAAGCTGGAAAGACTATCCAACAGAAAAAAGAGAGTCTCTTCAACAAATAGGGTTTGGAAAATTGGACAACTATATACAGAAGAATGGAACTGGACCATTTCCTTACACCATACACAAAAATAAACTCAAAATGGATCAAAGACTCAATGTGAGACAGGAATCCATCAAAATCCTACAGGGGAACACAGGCACTAACCTCTTCGACCTAGCCGCAGCACCTTCTTCCAAGATATCTCCAAAGGCAAGGGAAACAAAAGCAAAAATGAACTATTGGAACTTCAAGATAAAAAGCTTTTGCACAGCAAAGGAAAAGGCCAACAAAACTAAAAGGCAACCAACCAACAAAACTAAAAGGCAACAAATGTCTTATCAGATAATGGGCTAGTATCCAAAATCTATAAAAAAACACCCAAAAAACCAAATAATCCAGTCAAGAAATGGGCAGAAGACATGAACAGACACTTCTTCAAAGAAGACATACAAATGGCAGATAGACACATGAAAAAATGCTCCACATCTCCTGGCATCAGGGAAATACAAATCAAAATCATAATGAGATACCACCTCACACCAGTCAGACTGGCTAAAATTAACAAGTCGGGAGACAACAGATGTTGGAGAGGATGTAGAGAAAGCGGAACCCTCCTACACTGTTGGGGGGAATGCAAACTGGTACAGCCAGTCTGGAAAACAGTATGGAGGTTCTGCAAAAGGTTAAAAACAGAACTACCCTATGACCCAGCAACTGCACTACTAAGTACTTATCTGAAGGATACAAACACAGTGATTCAAAGGGGCACTGGGACCCCAATGTTTATAACAGCAATGTCCACAATACCCAAAATATGGAAAGAAGCCAGATGTCTATTGACAGATTAATGAATGATAAAGAAGATGTGGAGTGTGTGTGTGTGTGTGTGTGTGTGTGTGCGCACGTGCGCGTGTATACACTGAACTCTAGGGAACAAACTGAGTGTTGCTAGAGGGGATGGGATGTGAAGAGGGGATAATTGGGGGATGGGCATTAAAGAGGGCACTTGATGTAATGAGCATTGGGTGTTATATGCATTTAGTAATATGAATCACTAAATTCTACCCGTGAAACTAGTAATGCAGTATATGTATATGTTAACTGCACTGAATTTAAGTAATTTTTTAAAAATGAAAAGAGGATTTGGGCAATATGAGAAGATCCCAGAATGCTAGTCCAATAAATCGGGTATTTATGAAGTACACAGTGGGAAAAAAATTAAACTGGAAAATAGCATAAATGGGTCTATTTTTTTATTAACATATAATGAATTATTTGCCCCAGGGGTACAGGTCTGTGAATCATCAGGCTTATGTATTTCACAGCACTCACCATAGCACATACCCTCCCCAATGTCCACAACCCAACCACCCTCTCCCTATCCTCCCACCCCCCCAGCAACCCTCAGTTTGTTTCATGAGATTAAGAGTCTCTTATGGTTTGTCTCCCTCCCGATCCCATATTGCTTCATTTTTTCCCTCCCTACCCTCCACGGGCCCCTGCCTTGCCTCTCAAATTCCTCATATCAGAGAGATCATATGATAATTGTCTTTCTCTGATTGACTTATTTTACTCAGCATAATACTCTCTAGTTCCATCCACGTCATTGCAAATGGCAAGATTTTGGGTTTTTTGATAGCTGCATAGTATTCCATTACATATATATACCACATCTTCTTTTAAATGGGTCTATTTTTGTGGAGATGGATAGCTATGGAAATACTAAAGGCAGAGACTTTCTGGGAAATTATTGAATCAGTCCAGTTAATAATAATAAGGAACTGAGGTGGGACAGGGATCTTTCCAGCAGAACCATTATTAGTAATATTTGGGATAAGTCAATAGAATCTGGTAACTAAAGACCAGATTGGAGGAAGGTTATACTGTCAGGCTAAGTAGTGAAGGGCAAAGGAGGTAGTATGGAAAAGGTGACATTGAGTTCAGTCAAGCTGATTTCAAAATACCTCCAGAACATCCAAGTGGTAAGAAATATGGATCAGAAGCTTCAAATAAAATGTAAGGACTAGGGGCACCTGGATGGCTCAATTGGTTAAGCATCTGACTCTTGGTTTCAGCTCAGATCATGATCTCAAGGTGGTGAGGTCAAGCCCCGAGGTGAGCCTCAAGCTGAGTGTGAAATCTGCTCAAGATTCTCTCTCTCCCTTTCCCTCTGCCCTTCCCCCCGGTCCCTCTCTTTCTCTCTAAAATAAGTAAATAAAAATCTTAAAAAAAAAAAGTCAGGACTAAAACATGAACTGACAAATCATTCCTGGAGAGCTGACAGTTGGAGCCATGACAGTACAGGAGGTCAGCTAGGAAGGCTGTGTAGCCAACAAGGAGGGCCAGGACAGAGCTTCAGAAAGCGCCAACATGTAGGGGATGGGATGAGGACACAGAGTTGGTATGAAGCTTGAGCGGCTGTGGGAGAGAAGCCAGGAGTGTGCAAAACCACATTAAGCCAGGGATGAGCTCCAAAGGGACTGCAGTAGCCAGTGGTCTGGAGCGCCAAAGAAGGGTCAAGCAGGAAGAACATTCAGCAATGTGGCCTCCAGGTCTCTGGGGGAAAACAAGTTGGGAGAAGAGCCGGGGTTGAGTGGAAGCTTTGTGCAGTCTGCTGGCTAAGCAGAGATAGGGAGTAGGCAGACCAAAGCATCTAAGCTACTTTTTCCATCAAAGTGAGTAAGAGCTTAAGGCGGGGGCTCAGATGACATGGATTTGAATCCCACCTCTCTGGGCTCTATTTTTCTTATTTGTAAAATAGAGGTGACATGAACTTCGTAGGAGTTATGGTAACTGAGATCATTCATTTCAGGGGCTTCCATGGCAACCAACCCAGGGTAAGTGGTAACTGCTGAGCATTACTACTACCGTAAAATACAGGATGAGACCATCAGCTGAGAAAGGGCAGGAAGCAGGAGGAAAAGGCAGTAAAACATGTCATGTGTATTTAAGTAGACTACTTCTCATAGTTTTGAAAAACAAAACAAACAACAACAAGATGACCAGGAGGCAGCAAGGGGTCAGTGGAAGCCAGCGGAGATGATCTTGTAATGAGCCCAAACCACCCACACTGTCAGGCCAGTCCTCCCTGCAGCACTCAACCACTGAACAGTGGGGTAGGAGAGGAACAAATGGATGGCCGGGAGCATTCTGGCCTGGGGATGGCAAGGGTTAAAACAATCTGGTGTGGGAAAGGGACCAGATGTGAGCAAAAAAGGAAGATCCAACTAGACCTGGAGGAAGAGGGCAGGATGTGGGAGTGAGGGTCAGATGGGGGCAAAGAGCAAGCTAATGGATCATGAGGAAGGGAAAAATGTCTAAAAATGAGTACTTGATGGGGAGGGAGAGATTCAGAGGCCTGGGCATCTCAACAGCCATTTTCCTTCTCTCTCTCTTTCAACTAGGCTCCAAGGCCAACATGGGGCTTGAACTCACAACTCTGAGATCAAGAGTCATATGCTCTACCAACTAAGCCAGCCAACCATCTCCGTTTTCCTTCTGTTTCTGTTGCTTTTTCTATTCCTCCTATGTTCAGTCTCTTACCTGTCACAAACTGACAACCCATGAGGAATATGGCCCGCACACATGCCTGTCTGACCCACAAGGTTACATTACTACTTCCAATTAGTTGTTAATGGTCTACAGGGATTTCAGGGATTTCAGAAAAATATGCAGATATCCCACTGAGATTAGAACAGCAAAAGATCTGGGGCTCCTGGGTGACAGAGTCAAGTGCTGACTTAGTTTCAGCTCAGGGTGTAATCCCAGGGTCCTGAGATCGAGCCCTGCACTGGTGCTGTGTCCTGCAGGGAGTGGGCTTGGGATTCTCTCTTCCTCTCCCTCTGCCCCTCCCCCCCATCATGCTCACACTCTCTTGTTCTTGCTCTCTCTCTCAAATAAATAAATCTTAAAAAAATAAAAATAAAATAGCAGAAGATCTGCAAACTGAGCTTGCATTGCCACAGTTCCCACCTGGCCTGCTGAAGACCTTTGACTTTGCATCTCTTTCTCTGGAAGACACGTGTGTACTGAGCATAAACATCACAGCTGTCAGCAGGATGTGTTGGTGAACTCCCATCACCTCATCAACTGAGTGACCACTTGAAAGGCTGAGTAGAAAAAAGTATTGATTTAAAGCAGTGATTCTTACCCTTTAATGTGCATGTGAATCACCTGGGGTCTTGTTAAAATACAAATTGTAACTCAGTAGATCTGTTGAGGAGCCTAAGATTGTGCATGTCTAACAAGCTCCCAGGTGATATGGATTGGATGCTGCTGGTCCAAGGACCACACTTGGAGTGCCAAGGGGCAGGGGGTGTTGGCCTTGACCTCAAGGATCCAGAGCCAGACTTCCTCTGGGATTGGAACATGTCCTGTCTGCTAAAACAGAGCCTCTTCTAATAGGAGTCAGCCCTGGAATTGGGCTCTGCTGGGAACAGTAGCTGAGCGGAAATAAAATAACAGGTATATTGAAAAATGATTCTTTCTAGAGTTTTGTAGAACTCGTGGAAAATAAAGTAGTACTTACTGACATCTTTTGTGTGCCCTGGGTTATCTCAGCTAATTTCAACCCCTACCTCACACCACCTCCCCCCAAACCCCTACAAAAACAAAGTATAAGTGTAGGGGGCAAGAAAGTGAGCTGTGGAGCCAAGACGGCCTAGGTTCACATCCCAATCTGCCACTTATTAGCTGTGCAGCTCTGGCCAAGTTACTAACCTCTCTCTGCTTCATTCAGTTTTCCATCAGGAAAACTGAGGGTGGTATAGTACCCACCTGCTGAGATGTAACAGGGTGAAAACACGGACTGTGCTCAGGACAGCGTCTGGCATATGGTAAGTGGCCAACAAAGACTTGCTATTATTAATATCCCTTTTTTAAAAATGCAGAAAACCAGCCTAGGAGAAGTTACTTTGGTCACACATTAAATGGCGGGCCCAGTTTTCTTTTCAATGACCCTAGGGAGTAAGGACAGAAAGCCTTGTGTGAGTAAGATTGTATCTAAAAAAAAAACAGCCCACACCCTCCTTCAAGGTCCTTTTCTATCCTACTGTGCAGCCCACTCTTGTCTAGGAGACTTTGGTACGTGGCAATAATAATAACATAAAATTTACTGAATATGTGTATCATCTTATTTAATTTTTTTTTTGTAAGATTTATTTATTTATTTTAGAGAAGGAGAGACAGAGAGCACGGGGATGGGCAGAGGGAGAAAATCTCCAGCAGATTCCCCACAGCGGGAAGCCTTACACAGGGCTCAGTCTCACAACACTGAGAGCATGACCTGAGCTGTAATCAAGAGTTGGACACTTAACCGACTGAGCCATCCAGGAGGCCCTCCTCATATCAATCTTATGATGTAAGAACCATTGCATTGTTATTCCTCCACTTTGCAGATGGGTGTCTGGAGATTTGCCCAAGTTCACCTACTGCTAAGTTTTAGAACTAGGACTCAAAGCAAGGCAGTCTGATCCCGGAACCCAGGGAGCTATGCTACCTGGACAAAATCTGGATACGTAGATGGCTTTGCTGATGAATTCTATCAATCACCTAAGGAAGACATAATACCAGTTCTATATAAACCCTTCTAAAAAGTAGGAAAAGGAGAAATATTTCCCATCTGATTCTATAAGACCAACATTACCCCACTACCCAAACAAAGGTATTACCAAAAAACTGCAGACCAACATCCCTGATTATACATGCAAAATTGCTAAATAAAACACGGGCAAGTTGACATAAACGGTACATAAAAAGGATAATAATTTTGACCAGTAAGTCTTATCCCAGGAGTAGGAGTTTGGTTTACATTCAAAACTAAATCAAGGGGCACCTGAGTGCCTCAGTGGATTAAAGCCTCTGCCTTCAGCTCAGGTCATGATCCCAGGGTCCTGGGATAGAGCCCCGCATTGGGCTCTCTGCTCAGCAGGGAGCCTGCTTCCCCCTCTCTCTCTGCCTGCCTCTCTGCCTACTTGTGATCTCTGTCTGTCAAATAAATAAATAAAATATTTAAAAAAGAAAAAAAACTAAATCAAGTAATTCACCATAGCAGCAAACTAAAAAAAGTCATCTGAATAGATGCAAAAAAATCTCATTTGTGAAATTCCAAAACAAACGTTGGAATTTTTTACTCATTCATAACAAAAACTCTCTGCACAATGTAGGACTAGAGGGAGCTCCTTCAACATGACAAAGAGCATCCAAATAACCTAACATCACAATGAAAGAATGAAAGCTTCTCCCCTGGGATAAGGAAGAAGACAAGGACAGGATGTCCTCTCTTGCCAGTTTTATTCAACATATACTAAAGTTTCTAACCAGTGCAATCAAATAAACAAATAAATAAAAATAAATTTTAAAAAAGGAAGGCACCAGAAAAGGAAGACATAAAAGTGTCTTTATTTGCCGATGGCATGATCATCAAGCAAAAAAATCTGCTGTGATCAACAAGAAAGCTAGTAGAACCAGAGAGTGAGTTTAGCAAGGTTGCAGGATATGTCAATACACAAAACTAAGTTAGATGTCTATAAAACAGCAAGACAGTCACGAACTGAAATTAATAAAATGATACATTCACAATAACATAAAAATAGGACATATGTAGAGATAAATCTGACAAAATCTGTGAAATGCTCATACATTGAAAATGATAAACACTGCTAAGAGAAGTTTTAGAAAAACCTAAAGAAATGGAGGGATACGCTATGTTCATAAAGATTCAATATTGTTAAGACAACGTAAATTCTCCCCACTTGATCTATAGAACTTGTGCAATCCAAATGGAAATCCCCAACAGGCTTTTTTTTTTGGTAGAAATTGACAAACTGGCTCTAGAATGTATATTGGGGGGGGGGGCACCTGGATGGCACAGTCAGTTAGGTGTCTGACTCTTGGTTTCAGCTCCGGTCATGATCTCAGGGTTGTGAGATCGAGCCCCATGTCAGGCTCTGTGCAGAGTCTGCTTCAGATTCTCTCTCTCTCCCTCTGCCCCTCCCACTCATACCCTCTCTCTAAAATAAATCTTTTAAAAAAATAAATAAAACAAAATATATATGGAAATGCAAAGGACCTAGAAGAGCCAAATTACCTTTGCGGGGGGAGGGGAGAATGAAGTAGAATACTAACACTATCTGATTTCAAGACTTATAAAGCTTTAGTAATCCACACGGTGTGGCAATGGCATAAAGATAGAAAGATAAATCAGTAGATCAATGAAACAATAAAAGTCCACAGATAGACCCACATATGTCTGGGCAACGGATTTGTAACAAAGGCTCATGGACGATTCAGTGGAGAAACAACAGTGCCTTGACACATGGTACTGGAAAAATTAGGTGCTCATATGCAAAAAGGAAAATGAACTTCTATCCATACTTCACATCATATATTAAAATTAACTCAAAATGTATCATAACTCTAAATATAAGACTTAAAACTTTAAAACCTTGTCACACAGGAGAATATGTTTGTGTAACCCTGATCTGGGCTTTTTTCAGATTCATCATCAAAAGCACGATCCATAAAAGGACGAATGGTTAAGTTGGTCTTGGTCAAATTAAAAAACTTCCGCCCTTCAAAAGACACTGGTAAAAGAATGAAATACAGGCTGCAGGCTGAGAGGACCACATATCTCATCAATTGCACAGCTGATTAAACACTTACATCCCAAATATATCAAGAACTCTGAAAACTCATTAATAAGTCAACAAACTGATAAAAAGAATTACTCAAAATATTTGGACACATCACCAAAGAAGATGTATCGGTGGTAAATTAGCACATGGAAAAAGACTCAATCTTTAGAGAAATGTAAATTAAAGTCACATACCACTAGTATTCCTACTAAAATGATTAAAATTTAAAACACTGACCGTACCAAATGCTGGTGAAGATGTGGACAAAACAGAAGCCTTACAGACTGCTGGTAGGAATGTAAAATAGTGCTCTTGAAAACAGTTTGTCAGTTTCTTACCTTTTTAGGGAAAAATGTGCCTGCCATATGAACCAGCTATTCTACTCTTAGGTATGTACCCAAGAA
This sequence comes from Enhydra lutris kenyoni, assembly GCF_002288905.1. Lineage (NCBI taxonomy): Eukaryota > Metazoa > Chordata > Mammalia > Carnivora > Mustelidae > Enhydra > Enhydra lutris. The sequence goes on from NW_019154174.1 coordinate 1,804,504, forward strand.
CAAATAAAAAGATATGTCCATAAAAAATATGTATACATCTTCACAGGAGCTTTATTTTTTAATAGGCCAAAGCTAAAAACAAAAACAACAACAAAAAAAAACCCTAAATATCCATCAAGAAGTGAATTACAAACTGTGTATACTGTTGTGTCCATAAAATGGAATACTACTCAGCAATAAGAAGGAATGCAGGGGCACCTGGGTGGCTCAGTGGGTTAAAGTCTCTGCCTTGGGCTCAGGTCATGATCTCAGGGTCCTGGGATCGAGCCCCGCATCGGGCTCTCTGCTCAGTGGGAAGCCTGCTTCCTCCTCTCTCTCTGCCTGCCTGCCTCTCTGCCTACCTGTGATCTCTGTCAAATAAATAAATAAAATCTTAAAAGAAAAAAAAAAGAAAGAAAGAATGCAATATTGATACATGCTACGACATGGAAAAATCTCAAAATAATCATGCTAAGTAAAAGAAACCAGACCAAAACCCAAAGAACATTATTTCATTTTGATAAAACTGTAGGAAATGCACTGCACATGGACAGAAGGCAGATCAGGAGCTGTCTGGGAAGGTGGGTGGGAAGGCCTACAGAGGTGCACAGGAAACTTTTGAGGGTGATGGACATGTTCATTATTTTGATGGTGGTGATGGTTTCACTGGTGTATCCATAGGTCAAAACTTACCAAACTGCACACATTAAATATGTGTAATCTATTGTATATAAATTACTCCTCAGAACGGCTGTCTAAATATGACAAAATTTTTCTTCTAATTTTTTTAAGGTTTTATTTATTTCAGAGAGAAAGTGAGTGAGAGAGCATGAGCAGGGGGAAGGACAGAAGGAGAAGCAGACTCCCCGCTGAGCAGGAAGCCCTGATGTTGGGCTCTGATCCCAGGACCCTGGAATCATGACCTGAGCTGAAGGCAGAGGCTTAACCAACTGAGCCACCCAGGCACCCCTAAGTATAATAAAAAATTTTTAATTGGATGGAGGGGTAGGTGAGTGGATGGATGAATAAATGAATGGAGAGATGAGTGGATGGATAGGTGAGTAGATGGATGCATGGATGGTATTGGGTGGAAGGAGAGAGAAAGGGAGCCATCGTTCCTTCACTTGTGACCTAAGAAAAAGGACATTTCCCCACTGGATTTTTGGACAAGCTTTCCTATCACCTTGGGGCTTATTTGTCTCCCTGCTCACACTGCATTTATTGTCTGTCCCAACCCCTGCCACCCTAAGGACCAAATCTTTGATCACTAATTACACTGTCGTTGGATTGGATTCCCACTGGGACTATACAACCCTTCAGAGCTTTTCATTTTCTTACCTCACCATATTCCCAACACCAACTTTAGCACACACATAAAAAAGGCATTCAATAAAGATTCTTCTGGTTAATTGATTTACTGATTAATTAATTGAAAAAGCTATAAATTCTATAAGGTGTTAATTCTTTTCAAAATCCAGTGGGATTTGGGGAATTGGATTTTTATTAAACTGCTTACCTTCAAAAGAAAAATTGGATCTTCGAGTTCCAAATTTTTCCATAATTGCCCCACAATGCTTTTATAATCAGAAACCGGCTCTAAAAATATCTAAATAAGTACACGTACCATTCAAATTTTAAAAACAACAGCCTTATCAGGTTCATTGGAAACTCTAGCAAATCAGACTGAGTCTTTTCACTGTGTTATGCCAGAGGCTGGCGTCCCATCCTCCTCTCCTCTTTAAGCTTAAAGTGGTTCTGGAAGATTCCAGCAGAAACCACAGAGTGAACTGAAACAACGGATTCATGGAACAAGACAATCAGGAAAGGCAGCCAAGGCCAACCGAAGTTGTCTGCTTAGACGAAAGCTCTGATCCAGCAAATTTCTCAGAAAGTTCCATCTATATTTATAGCTTTGGAAAGCTTTGGGGAACATGGGACACTCGGCCTGGTAGAATCCTGGCTCTGAGAGGTACTGGGAACAAAATGTTCCCTCCTCACTTGGATTGCAAGAAAGCCAAGCGTTGGTTTTCTGAGTCCTTCCTGATCTCAGAGGAAGGAAGACTTCTGGCTTCTCTGTGCCCCCAGGGTCTTCCTTTGTTTAATGGAATTTCATTTTCCCTACTTGACTCATAAAGCATAGTAATAACCACCACCACTTATGTAGTTAGTACTCATCATGTTTGAGGCACTGGGCTAAGAGTCACTTTATTTTCACAAACACTTATTATTTTTAATGCCCATTGTAGAGACAGTGTAACTGAGGTGCAGGGAGGTGAAGCAACTTACTCAAGGTTCACACTGCCAAGTAAGTGGTGAATCAAGGATTTGAGACTGGGTCTACCTGGCTCTAGAGTCTTAGGTCTCAACCTTTAAACTGCTGAGGGGCTGAGATTAAACGTGATAAAATATAAACAGGAAAAGAGAGGGAACACCTGTTTGCTGAGCCTCTTTTAGGAGCCAAGCCCCTTATACCAGTTACAACTATAAACTGCTCTCAAACAGAAAGGTCAAAGTAGTATTGTTTATTTATCTAAATCAAATACAATCCAGCTGAAACCCACCCTACCTCCAAGAAAACAGGGTTATCCTTAAGTTAATGTCCCAAGTTAGGCCCTTCGCTCCATCACTTTCCAGGTCCCCCTTCTTTTCTGGGGTCCTGGAAAGCCCCAAGTCACATCCGTGGTCGGCTTCCCACCAAGCGTCCAGCGGTCTCATCCTCTCTGCTTCACGGAGGGTGGAGGGTTACCAGGGACCCGTGACACCTGCCCCCAGCCCCCAGCGGGGGGCTTCCCAGGCTCCTACCCATAGTGCCTGCTCTTCAGAGACAACCTCCCAGCACTGCTTGCAGGTGAAGATCTCTGAAAACCAGGCAGTAGCTATGGTCACCATCAATCTTTATTATACACCTTTACATCCAGGTAATGCACCAAACTTAAGTCCACTATTCCATTTAATCCCACAACAACTAAGAAGTGTTACTGCCCCAGTTTTACAGATAAGAAAACTAAAACTTAAAGAAATGGAGGGTTTTTTGCCAAGGTCTCAGGGCCAGCAAGTGCTAGAGGTAGGATCTGAACCCAGGCAATCCGACTACAGAGACTCCACTGGCTCTCATAGCCCCAAAACCATGAGGTAGCAATTACTACTCTCTTTTCTAAGTAGAGTTGCAGAGGTGAAGTAACTCACTCGAGTTAATAGGGACAGAGCCAGAATTCCATGTCACACCAAAACAAAGGCAGCCTACTAGAATCTTTGCCAACACGGAAGGAAACTGTTTTGAAAAGCCAAAGAGAACATGCACACCTAAACCTAATTCTGCTCAAAAACCTGAGTTTGGAGGTGCCTGGATGGCACAGTTGGTTAAGTTTCGGACTCTTGGTTTCTGCTTGGGTTATGATCTCAGAGTGGTGGGATTGAGCCCTGCATCTGGCTCTGTACTCAGCACGGAGTATGTCTGAGATTCTTGCTCTCCCTCTCCCAGTGCCCCTCTCCCCTACTCTCTCTCTCAAATAACCTCTCCCCCACTCTCTAATAAATCAATCTTTTTTTTTTTTTTTAAGAAAAAAGAAAGGGAAAAAAAAAAAAAGAGCCTGTGTTTGTCTCGCCCCTAGAGTAAAATCAGATTTTCCCCCAGGCTGTTAGATCGTGGGGATCTGGGAGTAAAGAAAGACTCATGGTTCCCCAGAGGGCTCCACTTGGTCACAGTGACTATCTAATCTTTGCCAAAAAAATGTGCAGAAACCTATGAAAAAATAATAGCAAATTTGTGTATGGTGCTTACTCCATGTCAAGCCCTGTTCTAAGCAATTTATAAACATGTTCACTATTTAATCCTCCCAACAACCTCATGAGGTAACAGCAGTGTGCTCTTAAGTTTAAGAAACGGCTCTTGGGGGAACGTCTGATCTCACCACGGCCAACTTCAGGACACAAATGTGAAGTCATGGGCCTCAGAGTTGGGAAGAGATGCGCAGGGACACACCAACATATCACTGCCATCAAAAGCACTTTGGCAAGAAAAGCTCCTAACCACCTCGCCTACGGCTTCTCTTGCAAAAGTGCTGTTATCTTTCTGGCGAGCACGTCAGCCCAGGTTTTCTTCTGTGCTTCTCTCAGGAAACACAGCCAGTGCATTTGATCAGAGACTGCAGAAGGGCTCCTGGTTGGCGCGCAGCTTCTTCCCCAGGACCTCGGGCAGGAGCTGAGGCCACCGCCTGCCTCTGCAGCACAGCTCTCTGGCCCCCAGGCCCCGCGATTGGCCGCAGACGCCTCCCCTGGCAGCGCTCCACGTCCGGCAGGCTGGGCCTTGCCCTCAAGGCCCGACTACGCCTGCGTTCAAACCGCACATCCATTATGGAAAGGAGGGTCCCTTAATGTAGCGCAAATTATAGCTGGAACACAAGCAAATTGCCGGCTTTTACTAGCACATAAACTGAGCGGAACCTTTGAGATAGATCCGCATTACCCTAAACGGCATCCATAATTCATACCTGCAGCAGAAACGCTTCCCTCTCCGAGGGCTGGAGCCGATCTATTATTGATGGGCCCCTTAGAAGGCCACGACAGAGTGTTTCTCGTGCTCCAGCCATCTGCCGGCGCGGTCAATTCCTCCGGCGCAGTAGCACATTTATTCATCAGAATCAACTCCCAATTAGTTTCCTAGTAGGACCCGGGGCGGGGGCGGTTATTTGAGGAATCAAAGTGAGTGTTTCTAGAACAGGACCGCTGCCGCCTTTGGAAGCCACAGGGAGCAACACGGAAAGCTGTCGCTCCTCCCTCCCCGCAGAGGGCCGGGGATGACCAAGGGCTGCCTGGGGTCTGTGCAGAAGTCACCGGACTGTCGAAGCACAGATGTCACCTGATGGAAGACACACAAGGATTCTATCTATCCTAGGTGCTTTGTGAAAAGTCCTTAGAAAAACTCTCTGAGATGGGTAGTTAGTACATTGCCTTTATACATGGGGAAACTGAGGCAAAGTAACTCACCCAAGGTCACACGGTTGGTTAAGTGGCAGTACCCAGAAGTAGGCCCAGAAAATCTGTTTCCAAAATCCAAGGGCTTTAACCACTACTCCATGCTGCCACCTGGAGGGGGAGGAAAGGGAACCCACAACAAATCCCTAATGAAATGTGGACATTCAGCTACAATAACACGACAGGTTGACAATAACCCCAACAGACTGGTTAAGTAAAGACTGGTTTGGTTTTTTTTTTTTTCTTTAATGTTATTACTATTTCATATTGTGATTAATTTTTTACGGGATGCTTAATTTTTAAATGACTAAATGGATTAGTGGCTATTAATAAACACAAATGGTTCTAAAAGACTAATCATGGGGTGCCTGGGTGGCTCGGTGGGTTAGAGCCTCTGCCTTCGGCTCAGGTCATGATCCCAGGGTCTTGGGATCGAGCCCTGCATTGGGCTCTCCGCTCAGCAGAAAGCCTGCTTTCTCCTCTCTCTCTGCCTGCCTCTCTGCCTACTTGTGATCTCTCTCTCTGTCAAATAAATAAATAAAATCTTTAAAAAAAAAAAAAGACTAATCATTTTTAAAATGTTATTTTATTTTATTTTATTTTTTTTTTTTTTGAGAGAGAGAGAGAGAGAGAGAGAGAGCACGAGCAGGGGGAGGGGCAGAGGGAAAAGAAGAAACAGACTCCCTAAAGGGAGCCCAATGTGGAACTTAATTCTAGGACCCTGGGATCATGACTGAGCCAAAGGCAAACATTCAACCAAATGAGCCACCCAGGCATCCCTTTATTATATTTTTAAAAGATTTATTTATTTTAGAGAGAGAAAGAGTATGCAGTGGAGGGGTAGAGGGAGAAAAACTCCAGCAGACTCCCAACTTAGCATGGATCCCAACTCACCCCATGACACAAAGATCACAACCCCAGCCGAAACCAAAGGTTGGCCACCCAACCCACTGTGCCACCCAGGCACACCAAAACTAAATCTTTTTAAGTGAGGATTTGGGGGATGGAGGATGATGAATCATGAAAGGGGCACCCAGCATTTAAAAGGTTGAGATACACTAGGCAAAGATATAACCATTAGGGTTTAGAGCCCACAGGAAGCATTCACCAAGCACTTATGTCTGTTCAACATCTTCCCAATACCAGGCTCTGTGCACGGCACAGGGGATACAAGGACCAACAAGGCATAGATTCTAATGTCTGCAACAGACTACTCGGGTAGAGAGAAAACTAACTCCAACATGTGGCAGAGCAACACAGGGCTGGATATAAACATGCCTCCCCACCACCACGCCCCTTCTTCCCTACCCCAGGGGAGGTTGGAACAGCACTTCATCAAGATGAAAGTCACGATCACATGGCACTCTGCTTGCTTGTCTGTTCCTGCCACAGGACTCTACGCTCTGTGGGGGCAAGAATTAAGTTGTGTTCAGTTTTGCACCCACTGATGCTTAGTACAGTGTCTGAACACAGCAGGTGCTGTTTGCTGAATGGACTCATCACTAAATGAATGAATGAAGCGTTAGACTCTAAGATCAGGGAATGAGTGCAGACTGACAGCTCAGGTACACAAGCCCAACGGCAGTCTAGAAAAACACCAAGCCGGGGACTGTTGCCCCAGGCCAGGCCGACTCTCACAAAATCTAAGCAGCAGGTTGCACGCAGGAACCAGCTCCATTTCAGAGCTAGGGCTCGGAGGGGCACTTACCTCCTGTCCTCCTGACTCCCACACAAGGCTAGTTTCCACATCTCTTTCTAAATCCCACCCCTTCATTTATTTTCTGCCCTCTGTCTTCTCTACCTTTAACGGGAGACTCTCTCTTCAAGTTTTCCTCCTCGGTGCCAAAACAGTAGCCCCCAACTTCTCAAAGTTAAAATAATGAACGTGTACTCCTCTATAGCAACCAGCCCTTCCCTCCTCCCAGAGCCAAGCCTCAGGTCTAGGCTAAGAAGCTTCACTTCCACGCAGGCCTGGAGGAGGTGCCATTCACATGGTGCCAGGAGAGGACCCAGTGTCTGGGAGCACAGCTCTACAGAACAGTGCGAAAGAAGCCCAGGAGTTGAGGTCTACGCACTCTCCAGTCCGCTGCTCTCTAGCTCCCAGCGTGGCACTGACATTCTTCCGAGTGTGGTCAGAGAGGACACTGTACTACCAAGTCAAAGGGGTATTCTGACTTGTGATCTTGGCTTCTCTGCAGAGGGGTGGCACCATCGTCCCTTCCCTCCTTCTCCACCCTCGGCTTCTACGGTTCCACTCCCTCAGGTTTCCCTTCTCCCTCTCGGAGTGCTCCTCAGTCCCCCCTATCTGTCCCTTAGTTCTTAACTCTTTTATATTCTCCTTCCTTCCATCCTTTTTCTAGCTGATCCTGTCCAGGTCTTGGACTTTCACTACCTCTTCATCACCGAGAACTCACAGCCCTGCATTCTCCGCTGAGCTCCGGCCCACCTGCGGCGTCGGCCAGCTCGCTTCCTCATCTCCCAAATCCGAACTGTCAGCAACTCCTATGGATCTGACTTAACCAGTCTGTGAATCTACCTTCTTACTATCCCTACTGCGGCTGCTTTAGTTGTCCCTCACCTGACTCCTTACCTCCATTTTACCCTCCCTGTACATACCCCATCCAGCTGCCAATGTGCCTTTTCAGTGGAATGAGATTCACTGTACCCTTCATCTCTTTAATACTTCCTCATCCTCACCCCCAGAGAGGACATCTTTCAACTGCATTAAATCAGAATACCGTATTTCATCCAACTGAAAACACTCTGATGCTGGCAGGTCTTTCTGAGTTTACAAGAAAACGTCCAAGGAAAGTTTCATACAACGTGGTTAACTTAACATCATTTGTAAATGCACAGAGCAGAGGGAAGGGAGGGAGGGAGGAGGAAGAAAAGAAGGAAAGAAAAAAAAAGATGAAAGAGGACAAGAAACTAAGAAAATGTACTTCCAAGAGACTTTTCTAAAGTGATTCTCTATGGACAAAGGGGAACCACATTTGGGACGCCCTCCTCTGGATTCTGACTATACCCGTGATTGGCTCCAAAAAGCCTGGTTCTTTCTGGTGATGTGCTGGGTCCTTTCAGGTACAGCGGGTTATAAAGACAAGTTTGACAAATGCAAATTCCATCTCACTGTTAAACTCTTTAGTACACTCTGATGCCCCATCTCACATGACCTACAGGAAGGAGTCCAACATGTGAAAGATTATTATGAGGGTCGGGACCTGGAAAATGTTGAAAATATCCCAAGATATCCCAAGACCTCTAACACGCTTCCCGCCTCTTGCTGGCAGACAGCTTACGAAGCGCGGCTGCTACAGCGGGTGGGTACGAGGCAGGAAGTGAGAAGCTGCCGTGCTGCCTGTCTGGCCCGGCTGCCCAAGAGGCCAGCACCCCATCACTCCCCAATAAATCAGGAGGTCATTTTTCACTGAACTGAAACTCAATACTCCCATCGTTTTCTCCCCTAACCAGCCCCGAGATTGCTCTGTGCTCTTTATTACCTTTCAATGACTTAAGCCCCTGAACTGAATAACTTCATCAAGGTGTCAACCTAAACAGATTTTCCCCATAATGGCCCAACTCTCACAGGTTCTTAATGAAAAATATTGATTCCCAAGGATTAGTTGCAGATTTATGTGTTGGGATGCTGATCCCTCTGTCACCTAGCACCTTATCAGTGGATGAAAGGACCTAGTTCCCCTTCATGGTTTTAAAAAAAGCAATCACTGGCTATGTCAAGGAGCAGCTTAGGTCCAGAAAAACAAATAAAATTCTGTGTCTGGATCCCTTGGAATACTTAACAGATGGGGGCAGGGGGAGCAAAGACACCTGTCTGTCTTCCCTCATTAGCATCTTCACTGGCTGGGCTCTTGGGGACCAGGCACCAAGAAGCTGGAAGCAATGTGACAAGCAACCCTCCCGGTACGACTGATTCCGGGGACACAGTCTGGAGAAAAGCATGTTGTCTGGGGCTGAAGACACCAACTGGCAGGAATTCAGCAGCTGCTGTCTCAAAGTGGCATTCAATCAACACCAGCCTAAGGTTGGCTCTGCCAACTCACTCTGTGAAATGTGGTTCTCAGGGGATAAGTTGAGACGCTGGCACCTAAAACCCCAACAAGCTGCACAGCAGATTCTCTCCCATCACCCAGCTAGGACTGGGATGGAGTATGAGTCATCCGCTGTTTGGCAGATACGTATCTGCTGATGGTCTACTATGGGCTCAGTACAGTGCTAGGCACTGAGGACACCAGTCAGCAAAACCAGATATGGGTTCCCACACTCACGGAAAAGGCAGACAAAGAGAAAACCATCACAAATAAATGCAGAACTGCAGCTGTGACAAGATGCTGGGGTTGGGGACAGAAGCCTATAAAAAGGGGATTTACCTGGTGAGAGAGGTTGAGAGTTCATTCTCTAAGGAAGCTATGGTCAAGGTAACACCTGAGGATGGGAAGGAGTCCACTGGAAAAGCAGGGAAGGTGGGGGACATTCAGGCCTGGGAAGTAGTATGTGCAAAAGCCCTGGTTTGGAGGGAGCCCAGCACCCTCTGTGTGGCCGGAGTGCAGACAGAAGTGGGGAGCATGGCCTGAGAGGGCTCTGGGCAGGCAGGCAGAGGCCAGACTGTGGAGTTGAGCCCCTATTCTAAGAAAAACAGGAGGCCACCAAAGGATTTTAAGCAGGAAGGTGACCTGATCAGATACACATTTGCAAAGACCACTGAGGCTTGTCTGTGAAGAGTGGATGGAAGCAGAAGGTAGGTGGGAGACAGCGGTGGTCTGGGTGGGAGACAAAGCCATGATGCTGCCAGAGAGGGAACGACATGGACAGAGTCCAGGATATTTGGGAGGAAAACTCAACCAGCACTGGTGCTGAAGTGACTATGAGGTGGGGGTAGGCTGAGGCAAAGGAGGGGATGAGGATGACTCTAGCACTTCGTGCCTGAGCTTCTCCTTCTCTGAACTGATGACCGCCTCAGGCCGTCAAAGGTTCTCTAACCCTGAGGAGTCCCTAGAGCAGGGCTGGCAAAGTTCTTCTGTGAAGGGACAGACAGAAAACATGTCTGGCTTTGAAAGTCTCTGTTACCTGCTCTGCTGCTGTAAAGGAATAGCAGCCAAGGACAACAGGTAAACAAACGGGTGTGGCTGTGTTCCAATAAAACTTTATTTAGAAAACAAGTGGCAAACTCTCCCGACTGTAGTTTCCGGACCCCTACTCTAGGAAACCTGGAGGAATCCGAAAGCTAGCCTGAACTCCTGGATTCCCCAGTCCCGAAAAGCTGGAGTATTCCACTGAATTGGGATGTTCATTCCCAGGCCTGGAAGCCTTGGACCTCCCCAGGGAAATGAAGTAGAGCACTGAGGACTCTGGGGAGCCCAGAGCACCACAAAAGTCCTGCAGAAAGGGTCCTGCGAGACTTCCAGAGCTGGAGCTGGGTGGATAAAATAGATGTCCAACTTCCCCGGGCGTCCTCGGAGACCCCAACACCTTCCATAAAGGAAACCCAGAGCACGTCCTTCCTATACATTTTCATGTGTACTCAAAGCAGAACTTTATTTTTTATTAAGATTTCATTATTTGAGAGAGAAAGTATACAACAGGAGGAGTGGCGGACAGAAGGAGAGGGAGAAGCAGGCCCCCCACACCGAGCAGGGTCTCTATCCCAGGACTCTGGGATCACTACCAGAGCCGAAGGCAGATGCCCAACCGACTGAGTCAACCAGGTGTCCAGAAAAACACCAGAAGGGCACCCCAGAAACTAGTAAGTGCTCTTCTGTAGGCCTGGGAATGGGAATGAGACTTTCACATGTACACCTTTTATATCGTTCTGATTTTTGAACCATAGGACTATGCTAAAGTATTATCTACTAAAAAAAAAATTAGTAAATAAATTTCTTCATAAAACATACTGTTTTGGGGTGCCTGGGTGGCTCAGTGGATTAAAGCCTCTGCCTTTGGCTTGGGTCATGATCCCAGGGTCCTGGGATCCAGCCCCGAATCCGGCTCTCTGCTCAGCAGAGAGCCTGCTTCCTCCTCTCTCTGCCTGTCTCTCTGCCTACTTGTGATCTCTGTCACATAAATAAACAAAAATCTTAAAAAAAAAAAAATACTGTTTCTGTGTGGACAGAAATGTATCTAGCTGCCTACCATTAGATTTTAACTATGAAAAAGACCTATATCTATCCCTGAAGTCACAAACTAAAATTAGGCCGGGGGCAGGTTTTTCAGCTGCACTGCACATGGAACTGTGGAGTTAAATGTGAGTAATTAACAAAAGCACCCTTTTCTGGTTTGATTCTCAGGTCTGCTTCCTCGGTTAGTAGACGTCTACTTCCCGCTTCTCCAATGTTCTTAACAACCCCACCCCCATCTCCAGGTAACAGCCCCTAGTTTTACTGACGGATCCTCTCCTCCCGCGTTGGAGACACTCTGGTAGGACTGTCAATCAAAAGACTCTCCCCGCCTAGATGCTGGTCATGTGACCAGGCTAAACCAATCAGATTCCCTCTCCCCAACCCAGTCTGGAGGGGATCCCCCAGAGAAGGAAAAATGGTAGAAGTGCCTTGAAGAGTTTTCTGTTAGTTCCTTTTGCCTAGATCTTTGAAGCAGCTCTTTTTAAACATATGGTTATTTGACCTTTGTTTCCATTTTAATTGTTTTGTTTTACTGACTAAATTGGCCAGTATCCTTGTTTGTGAGTTGATACTGATGAAGTGATCCTGCTTAACTATTTCCAATGTGTCCCTGTGGCTTACAGTGAAAGGGCAGGCAGATATACGAATCTCACCAAACTCTGGCTCAGGACACCCCCTCTCTCCTCATCCTCACCAGACACCCTATGCTTCAGCCCACTAGAATTTCTGTCCTTTCTCCAAAATGCACAAACTATAGATACCTCTGTGCGCTATTCCTGCTTTGGCACCTAGAAACGCTCCTACCGATCACCTGAGGCAGCAGATTGGGGCAGATCAGAGTACCAGTCCTGGTGCCAGTCTAGCAGCCAGTGATTTCTTTGTAACAGGCCCTGCACCCCAAATATGAAACCGATCAGGCTCTTCTCCCTTGAGAAACATGGCAGAAACGGCCACAAGTCTAGGACCCCCTGAGCCCATTTCAGAGATCTGAGATATGCTGTGGTTATGACAGCACTGAATTCAAGTGTTTCTGCCAGCTGGACTTGGGCAAGGTGTTTCCTCCTTCAAGGTCTCAATTTTCTCATCTGTAAAATAAGGATAGGAATTCTGCCTTCATCCTAGAAAGGGCTTATGTATATATTTAACAAACACCCTGTACCAGACATTGTTCTAAATGCTTTACATATATTGATTCATTTAATACTCGTAACAACATCATAAGGCAGATACTATTATTATCCCTGTTTTGCAGGTGAGGAAACTGAGGCACAAAACATTAACTTAGTTGTCCAAGGTTACAGAGCTGGTATGGGGACAAAATGAAAGACTGCATGGAAACTACCTAGCACAGGGCCCAGGAAATAATACATATTTCATAAAATGCTAGTTACATGGACTGAATTGTGTGTCCCCAAAATTCATATGTTGAAACCTTCATACTCAATATGTAACTGAGATTAAATGAAGTCATAAGGGTGGGGCCCTAATCCAATATGACTGGTGTCCTTATAGGAAGGAGACACATGGGATGCACACACACAGAGAAAAGGCCATGTGATGACATAGAAACCATCTGCAACCCAAGGAGACAGACCCCTCCAGAGAGAGCTCTGGAGAAACCAAACCTGCCAGCACCCTGATCTTGGCCTTCCAGCCTCCAGAACTGTGAGAGGTCTGTTTCTGTCGTTAGCCACCCAGTGGGTGGGATTTTGTTATGGCAGCGTGGTGCGCTAATACACTGTTGAAGAAGACCCCACCTTGTGGGGGACATCCCAGCTGTTTTTCAAATGCCTGTCTGACAACCTCCCATCAGGACATATTCTCCTTCAGCGACTCCCTGCCCTATTCAGCATAAAGTCAGACATCCCTGGCAAGATCTACAGGGCCTTCCAAAATACCTCTCCAAGTTCATCTTCTTTCACCCATCCAGTCCCACCCTCAGTTCAACCAAAATGAATTTCACACTTCCCTAAACACGCCAGGGCTTTGTACATACCATTTCCACCTCGCATGTCCTCCTCCTCTCGTGCCTTCACCCATCCCACTTCCCGGATCAGTTCCTAGGCATCCTGCCAAGACCCAGCCTCAGTATTTCTTCTGAGGTTTTCATGGCACTTCCCGGGGCAGAGTTGGATACTTCTTTCTCTGTGCCACTGCCATACCTTGCACGTGGTTCTGCTGTATTACACCGCTGCTACCTGACCTAGTACCTCTCCACCAGCACCACTACCACCATCTTGCAGAATGAGTCTGGTTAGGAGACTGCCTCTGTAATTAAATAAAAACTTATTCCAGGGGCACCTGGGTGGCTCAGTGGGTTAAGCCTCTGCCTTCAGCTCAGGTCATGATCCCAGGGTCCTGCGATCAAGCCCCGCATCAGGCTCTCTGCTCAGCAGGGAACCTGCTCCCCCCCCCCGTCTGCCTCTCTGCCTACTTGTGATCTCTCTCTCTCTCTCTCTATCTCTGTCAAATAAATAAATAAATAAATAAAATCTTAAAAAAAAAAAAAAACTTCTTCCATCATCTCACCTTGTCTCACTGATCAGGATTCAAATTCTAGGAAGAAAGCATCAGAGCATCCCAGCTTGGTTCCTGCGCCCACTCCAAGTCTAGGAGAGGATAGCGTCTCCAGTTACTATTCCACAAACCTGCAGTAAGTGGGAGGAAGGTTATTCCTCAAAGGAAAAGTAAGAGAGTCTAGAATTTGACTCACATGTAAATAAATGATTTTCAACAAGGGTCCAAGGTAGTTCAATGAAGAAAGGGTATTCTTCCAACAACTGGTGCAAACACAATTGGATATCCTTATGTCAAAAATGAACCTAGACCCTTAACTCACACCACATGCAAAAAATTAACGGAAATGAAGCATGATCCAAATATAAGAGATAAAACTTCTAGGAGAAAACAGAACAGGAAACTTTTATGACCTTGGTTTACACAAACATTTCTTAGTATTGACATTAAAAGTAATATCCATCAAAGAAATCCATCAAAGAAAAAGTTGACAAATTGGACTTCAACCAAATTTCAAACTTTTGCTACATAAAATGAAAAGAGAAGCCACAGACTCCATAATAAGGAGACAGACAACTCGGTTTTTTAATGGACAAAATGTCTGAATGAACACTTTCCCAAAGAAGATACACCAATGAGTAGTAAGTGTGTGACAAGGGGCACCCACCATTAGCCATCACAGAAATGCAAACTGAAACCACAATGAGATGCCACAAGATACTCAGAAGGACTAAATAAAAAAGATGGATAAATCAAGGGTTAGGACAGAGAATAGCTACAATCCTCGTGGGAATGTAAAACGGTACAACCACTTTGGAAATGAGCTGGTAGTTTCTTTAAAAATCACTTAGTGTACAACCCAGCAATTTCTCTCCTAAATACCTACTCAAGAGAAGTGAAAATATGTGTCCACACAAAGACACATATGCAACTGTGTAGAGCAATTCGTAACAGCCAAAAACTGGACAATCCGAGTATCCATCAGTTGGTGAGTGGGTAAAACGGGGTTTATATCCGTGCCAACAATAAAAGGGAACTCTGGATACATGCAGCAACACAGATCTCAGAAACACTAGGCTAAGTGAAAGAAGCCAGCCACAGAAGGCTACCTATTGTACGATTTGATGTACAGGAAATTTCTAGAAAAGATAAACTGTAGAGACAGAAACACATTGGTGGCCGCCTACAGCTGGCACTGGGAGTAGGCATCAACCATAAATGGGAATGAGGGGAGCCTGGGGAGTGATGGAAGTATTCTAAAACTAGATTGTGGAGGTAACTGCACAATTATATAAATTTGCTAAAAACTCATTGAACTGTACATTTAAAATGGGTGAATGTTAATGCATGTAAATTGTGCCTCAATAAAGCTTTTAAAAATAAGTGATAAACTATGAAAGAAAGAAAGAAACAAACAAACAAACAAATAAACCACTGCTGTTAGCTGGGTTTGGAGAGAAGAACACAAACATGTATCACCTCATTTTATGTACTAGGACAGTGAGAAAGTGAGGTGCCCAATGTCAAACAGACTAGTAAGTGACAGAACCCAGATGCGAACCTCAGCTCTTTGGCCCCAAACCCATGCTGCTAACCCCCCCACCAAGTGAACTTTCTTCCCTGTTGTGCCACCTGCCTCCTGTCAGCACCACTGCGGACCGAGCCATCATGAGGACTCTGCTCACATCGCCACGTGACCAGAATGCTCATCTGAATGACATGTAAGCAAGAGACATGCAGAGGCCTGATGTCCTCGGACGCTTCATTTAAGTTGCAGTTGTTACTCTTCTTTGAGCGTGGTGTGCTCGGGTTCATTTGGTGCTTTTTGTATATTGCTCATCTGGCAGAGAATTACTACTCTACTCTACAAGTTCCCACAGATGGCTTTATTTTCCATTGCTATTAAATTGGTTTTGAACAAGACATAATTCTTCAAGTGCCTAGTGAGCTCTCTGGGTTTGCTCAGGCAAGATTCCATAAAAATGTAAATAATCGGAACACTTCTGGGATTATTTATCACAACTGACTTGTGGCTGTAAATTTATGTATTAATTTCAGCTATAAGCTACAATGGGGAAAAGATGAACAGCTGAAAACAGACTTGCCCACCTAACATCCTCTCTGTGTCCCCATTTCCCCTTGGCTTCCAAGGAACATACTATAGAATGGCCCACAGATCTGGGTCTGAAAGACACTGGACAGTGCCAGAAAGATTAGGTGGCAAGCAGGAAAAAAAAATCATCCCTCAGCAAGCCACAGGTTGGCCTCTTACCACTCCCCCCTGCTCTTGGAACTCCAGCCACACCAGCCTTCTTTTATGTCCTCCTGCTGATTCCTGCCTCAGGACCCTTGCATATGCTCCCTTGGCTTACAATGTTCCTTTCTCCCTTTTATTGCCCGGTTCTGCTGTAGTCAACCTTCAGCTCTTGGCTCAACATCATGAAAAGCCTTCCACGCCCATCCATCCACCACACCAGGGTCTACTCCTTTGGTAGCAGGCCTTCTCATCCACAGCACTACACACAACTGTAATTCCTCATTGTTGTGGGCTTTTTAAAACTTACTGTCTGTCTCCTCTACTCAATTTTAAACTTCATGAGGGCTGGGCCTAGGTCCTTTGTCACCTGCATCCCCAGAGCCTGGCACAGAGTACATATTGAATGAACTGACAGGTCCACGTTAAGAGCAAAAGAACATAGCTGGGCTTCCAGGGCTCTGCCCATACACACTCAGATCGCTTCATCATTGTCTGCACACAAGCAGAGGTGTGAAGCACCAGATGTGCCTTCACTCAGCCAGCATCTGTATCTCCTTGTCAGAGGACTGCTCTCACCTTGCCTGGGTATGCCAAGAGCCTGAAGTGGCTAGGTACTTCCATTCCCTTTAACCTTTAACCAGCTAGTTGACAGGTACAGGTGTATAACCTTACCAGCTCTCTTGTTTCTGTGGGACAACTGTCAGGCATGACCTGTACTGCCCCTGGAGCACCCCTGTGGGACTGAGCCATGCTGGCCATCCATGGGACTGTGCTTGATGATACCACCCTCTTGCCTTGTCCAGTCCCCATCCCACTTCCCCACTTCTCTACCAGTGCTCCCTGTGAACTCTTATAAATCACGTTACACAAATCGTCATCACAGGGCTGCTTCTAGGGAGCCCAACCTAAAACCAAGAGCTTACTTCTGGAGAAGTTTCTCGATGAGCTGTGATTAACATCGTAAATTTTAGTGCAAGAAAGCACTCCAGCCAGACCATTTGCTGGTTCAGATGAGGATAGGTCCTGCCAGTAATTCTCTAACTGGCAAGAGTCATGTCTATGAAGAGAGAGCACTAAAACCCTCCACTTTCCAATTTTCACAGACATGACCCAGTGCCCCACTAAAAAGGAGTCAGGAGGCTGTGCACCTGGCCTTCCAATCACAATGGATGTGGAAACCTACTGGCAAGATTGTCTTGAGGGTGAGCCAAGATCATCTCTACCTGCTCCTTCTCCAGGATTTCAGCTCAGGCCAGGCAAGGGTAGGACCGAGCCTGTGGGTGGGGAGAAAGGGACAAAGGGACCCGTCTGGCTAGAGGACCTTAGCGGGAGGAGATGCAGGCTGTTAAGGTCTATGCATACACAATCAAAAGAGGTTTAATAATGGGGCACATTTATCAAGGAATCTGCTATAAGACAAAGTCACACGGTTTTATGAGAGGAAAGATCAGGGGAAACCTACATAGATGGGACTGGCTGAAAGGCCTGAGGAGGTCTATTAAATTCAACACTAGATAGTCAGCTATGTCCGGAAGAACACTGACCCCACCGAAGATGTCCACGTCCTGATCCCCGGAGCCTATGAACCTGTTACCTTCCACGGCAGAAGGCACTTTACAGATGTGACCGAGTGCAGAATTGTGAAGTAGGGCAGTTATCCTGGATTAGTCCACGGGGCCCACTCTCTTCACAAGGGTCCTCATAAGGGAAAAGGGAAGCAAGGGAAACAGAGGTCTGAGTGATGTGGCCAGGAGCCATGGGCTCCAGGCAGCCCGTACTTCTGGAAAAGGCAAAGAAATGGATTCTCTCTCTACAGCCTCCAGACGGAATACAACTTGATTTCAGCCCACTGAGACCCACCTGAGACTTGTGACCTCCAGAACTATTAGATAAAAAAAAGTGTGGGGTTGTTGTTGTTGTGGTTTAGGGAAGGTTTTGGTTTTTTGTTGAGAGAGAGAAAGAGCGCACCAACAAGGGGAGGAGAAGGGGCAAAGAGAGAAGTAGCTTCCCTGCTGAGCAAGGACCCTGGGATCATGACCCAAGCCAAAGGCAGGTGCTTAGCCCACTGACCCACCCAGGTGAACCAAAATGTGTGTTATTTTAGGCCACAAAGTTTGTGGTCGTTTGTTACAGCAGCCAGAGGAAAAGAATATGACCATCGTCACACGGGAAGAATTGTATACAAAATTCTGGGGCCGGGGGCCTTTTAGTGTTATTAGGAAATATGAGGGTGGGGGCCCCTGGGTGGCTCAGTTGTTAAGCAAATGCCTTTGGCTCAGGTCATGACCCCAGGTCCTGGGATCAAGCCCCACATCGGGCTCCCTGCTCAGTGGGAAGCCTGCTTCTCCCTCTCCCACTCCCCCTACTTATGTTCCCTCTCTTGCTGTGTCTCTGTCAAATAAATAAGTAAAATCTTTAAAAAAAAAAAAAAAAAAAAGAAAGAAAGAAAGAAATGTGAGGGTGAACAGTGTGGCTGCTACTTAGTAGGTCAGCCCCTGTGACAAGGTGAGAGGTAAACAGAGCCCAGATCCTGTGGGGCCTTAACAGACAACTGTTAAGGAGTCCGGATTCTAAGATTCTAAGTGGGAAGCCATTGAAATTTTGATATAATCTAATCAGCATTTTTCCAGTATCGCTGTGGCTGCCGCATGGAAAAACGGGTTGGGGGCTGCATGAGGACCGGTAGGAGGGGCACAGGGACCAGGAAGCCGGTCCAGTCACCACAGAGTGAGGTGGTGACGGTACGCATCAGGGCAGTGGGGAAGTGGGGATGCAGAGAGAAGGCTGCAAGATATATTCCAGACACTGATTTACTGCCTCAGAAAAAAATCAAATAAAATAATTTGGACGTCTTCATGCCAGAGGCCCTGCCATCAAATAAGAGCCAGCTTTTCAGGGACCACATGTTGGCTCTTGACAGTGACAAAATGGTATCGCCACAGAAATAGTCCCAGAGCGGGGACTTGGGGATGTTCCAGCAGAGCAGAGAGGAGTAGAAGGAAAATGTGTGCTCCTTCGTAAATGTCCAGCAACAAATGACTGCCCAGTGAGAAAGAAATTGAGCCAAAGTGCAGGACGGTCTGGCTGTGCTGTGGACCCCTGGGAGGCCAGCTGTGATTTATGGGGACAGTGACTTATTCTCCTAAACAACTGCCAAGTCCTGACCTGTCTGAGTTTCATGAAAACCTCCAGTTCAACTTCCAATTTGAAGTTACAAAAATAAGCACGGATCCTTCAGGAATTCAGACTTGATGTAAAGTATATCCAAAGACCTGCCAACAGATGTTACAGCATCTTGGAAATGTTAAAGACTCATGCCAGCTGACAGTGATGTTAAGTAGAATCAGTGTTCTGATTTTTTTTTTCAAGATTTTATTTATTTTAGAGAGAGAAATTGAGGGGGGTGGAGGGGGCAGCAGACTTCCTTGGTGACCAAGGAGCCCAGTGCAGGGCTCCATCCCAAGACCCTGAGATCATGACAGTTGCTTAACGAACTGAGCCACCCAGGCGTCCCTGATTTTTTTTTTTTTTTAAGCCAGGATGAGGAGATGGTGCTTGTCATGGGGTGACCTTCCTGAGACTCTTCTGTTCCTCACAAGAAACAACAGTCATAAGGATGTTAACAACAAACCAACAATAAAGCTCACATTTCTTGAGTACTTATTATATACCAACCTATAGACCTCTTAGTACCCCCCATCTTAGATAGGAGGAAACTAAATCTCAAGAAGTAAAATAATTTACCAATGTCACACAAGGAAGCAGTGTAGATGAGTCTAACTATAAAATGAAGTTCTAAACCCCAGATCTGCAAACTCTGGCCTGAGGGCAAAATCCCAGCTGCCACTTGTTTTTATAAATAAAGTTTTATTGGAACATACCCACACCCATTTATTTACCCACTGCGTATGGCTGCTTTCGCAGTCAAGGACAGAGCTGGGTAGTTGCAACAGAGACCATATGGCCCACAGAGCCAAAAATATTTACGTGGTCCTTTACAGAAAAAGTTTGCCAATTCCTGTTCTAGATCATACATGACACCAGAATGTTACCTCATAATACATTCTCCCACTCCTTCATGACGCTTCCACAAGTTAGAGCCTATTCCAGAGCACTGAATAAAGGACCCAGGATCCTGGGGCGCCTGGGTGGCTCAATGGGTTAAGCCTCTGCCTTCGGCTCAAGTCATGATCTCAGGGTCCTGGGATTGAGCCCTGCATCGGGCTCTCTGCTCAGCAGGGAGCCTGCTTCCCCCTCTCTCTCTGCCTGCCTCTCTGCCTACTTGTGATCTCTCTCTGTCAAATAAATAAATAAAATCTTTAAAAAGAGAGAGAGAGAGTGACCCAGGATCCTTCCACTTCCCAGATGCCTCCCATTCCCACAGTGAGCCTGGCAAGACCCTGGCGACCTTCCTCTTCAGCCTGCTCTGTGTTGAGAGGAGAGTGGAGTGAGGGCTGCAGTACTACAAGCAGGATCCCTGGTGCCTCCAAGAGTTCCACACGCGAGAGAATGAGCCAGACTACTCACTGGGGGACCACCCACGGCAGGCATGGTTTTAGAGAAGCATGAATGTTATTTATGAGACCATTTACTGTTCTAACCAACCATAAAGTCCTGACCTGTGTGAGTTCTATGACACACCCCAAGCATGATGTCTACTACATGAGGCCTCTCCTTTGGTGGCTCAGGGGGGCCCTCCTAGAGAGTCTACTCAGCCAGAGGGAGGGGGATGAGGATGGAAGGGCAAGGGTGCTTCTGACCATCTTGTAGCCCTTCCCCAAAGCCAGCAGGAAGAGACGCAAAGGGAAGATGGGGGTCAGAGTAAGGCATGGTCTTTCCTCTGACTGGCTGACAGCTATACCCACAACCCTTCCTAACCTTACTTGCCCTGCCTGGTTCCTTTACTCCAGCTTCCACTCCTCTTCGATTTTTTAAAAGATAATCTTTGCATCATTTGTTTTTCATGTCCCATCTTTGGTGACCGTTAAAGGGATACACGGCTAAGAATTGTCCCACCTCCCTGGTTCGGAATTCCTGCGCCACGCCACCCTGTCTGAATTGTTAGAGCTTCGCAATACATTATCATATCTGGTGTTTCAAGTCTCTTGTTAGGAATCCTTTCCTATGCTGTCCTCACTGGACCACAGAATTATTTTATTAAGGTAGTAAACAGTAGAAAGTCCACGTGTTCATCTGTAAGCTAATTTTGGAAGAATTTAAATCTCTAAACTCTTTAGGCTCCTATTCAGGCAACTGACACGTCTATTTATCTAAACCACCTGCACTGCTCAGGACATGTTTATTTTTATTTATTTATTTTTTAAGAGAGAGAGCACGCACACACATGCGTGCATGAGTGAGGGAGAAGCCGAGGGAGAGAGAGAGGAAGAATCAATGCAGGGATTGATCTTAGGACCCTGAGATCATGACCTGAGCCTAAATCAAGAGTCAGCTGCTTAACTGACTGAGCGCCCAGGCGCCCCTTAGTAAATTTTTATAGTTTTCGTCATGCACTTCCTCCTCTTACAGTCTGATTATTTTTTGTTGATATTGCCAATAAGACATTTAGTAATAGCTGTCTTATTGGTTATTCATCCATAAATGTCTGAGATCCAATCATGTTCCTGAACCATCCTACTGACAACGTTCCAGTTCTCATGACACATCACTTATGAATGATACACTGGTCTTTCTCACAGTTGTGCCTCTATCTCTGTAATCCCATATGGTCATTGATCAAAAATTTCACAACACACTTACACTTTATCAGTGAGGTGAGTGCATTGGTCTGTTCGGGCTGCCATCACAAAGTACCACAGACTGGGTGGGTCAAAAACCCGAAATTTATTTTCTCATAATTCTGGAAGCTAGAAGTCCAAGATCAAGGTGGCAGTAGGGTTGGTTCCTTCCAGAGCCATTAGAGAAGGATCTGTTGGCTTACAGATGACTGCCTTCCCCCCCTGTCTCCACAGGGGCATTCCCCTGTGTCCTTCTATGTTTTTATTTCTTCTCACAAGGACATCAGTCACACTGGATGAGGTCCCATCCTCGTGACTGCATGTTCACTGAATTACCTCTCTAAAGACTATGTCTCCAAACACAGTCCAGTCCCATTCTGAGGTTCTGGGACTCAGGACCTCACCATATGGAACTGGGTGGGGGGACAGGATTCAGCCCCTAACAGTAAGCATCATTATCTCTAACGAAAACACATTTCATGTTTCCTCAGCAAGACTGATGGATATCTTGTTTGTTCAAAAGAGATAATTTTATCATGTTTCTATTCCTCAAATTTCAAAGAGCTTTTTATAAAAAGTAATCTTAGGTTCTACTGCAGGCCTCTTTGGTATCTACTGGCGTATCATATAGGGTATTTTTTTAACCTATTTCTCTGGTGTAATATATTAACACATTCCTTGTTATTAAATAGTCCTGGATCAACAGAATATAAAAAGAAATCCTATAAATTAACAGAAAAAGGATTTTCTTAATCTAGTATAAATTAGACAACAGATATAAAGAGAGAATTCAGAGAAAAGGAAACACTCTTGATCACTGAACACTGGAAAAATCAGGGAAACAAACTAAAACAGAAATAAACCCATCCCACACAAGAATTAGCACAGCTGTGGGAGACAGAACTGTCACCCCCAGCAGACAGGAGAGTAAACCGTAATGTCATTCACACGTGCATGTGGGGAAAAGAATACAATGTTTGTGGGAGCATCGTTTATAATAACCACCAAAATAAGGGAAACAACCTAAATGTCCACATGTAGAAAATAAAGGATAAATAAAATATAGTGCATTTATATAATGAATGAGCTAGATCTACTTGTGTCAACATGGATACAACTTGACAACATAATGCCAAGAGGGGGAAAAAAAATCAAGTTCCAGAGGAACCCACTTAGAATAAAGCCAGTTATGAAATGTTAAGGACATACAAAATAATATGTAGTTGAGTATTATGGACACATGAAAATTGCAGGGATACAAAACGTAGATTAAGGGGCTAAATACCAACTTCAAGATAGTTGTTTCTGCAAGAGGTGGGGGATGGAAGAAGGGAAGGTGGGGAGAGAATGAAATCCAGGAGAGTTGTAGAAAAGGTGCCTCAACTAATCTAGGAGATTTTCTTTTATTTCTTTTTTAATAAAATTGTTCTGAAAAACAAAAGTCTTTGCATTCTGAAGCTAAATCCTACTTGGTCATGGTGAATGATTCTATTAATGTATTATTGAATTCTGTTTGCTATTATTTTATTTATAGTTTTTCATCTAGTGCCATGGTCTTCTGTTTTCCTTCCCCATTCCCCCACTATATTCTTCAAGATTGGATTTCAGGGTTGTTCCATCCCGATAAAATGAATTAGAGAGTTTTCCATGCTTTTCTATAATCTGGAATCGTTAGTCAAGGATAGGAAAAATCTGCTGCTGGAAAATATAGGGGGAAAAAACAACATTAGAAAAATCTCTGTTCAAGGAGGCTACTTTAGAGCTACCATTTAGTAACACTTTAACTTTTTAATTTTTGTATGATTATTTTTCTTTTCACACATTACTTTTTCATGAGCCCATTTCTGTTGTCGAGATGGCACCAAAAATCGGCATCGCTGGATTTTTTTCATTTCTTTAGAAAGATCTGCACATGGTAGTATCTTGGGTTTTAATCTCCCACATGTCTTTTTTAGTTCCTCATCTATAATTTTATTTGTTTTGTTTTTCCTCCCTTCAGTCAATATGCCAGTGGTTTATCTACATTATTAGTTTTCTTCCAAGAACCACTTCTTGGATGCATTTATTATATCTTGAGCTTTTCTGCTTTTGAATCCATGGATTTCTGCTTTGTTCTTGAAAAGATTTATTTTTTTTTTTTTTACCTCCTGAACATTTTTTTTTTCTAATTTTCATAGTCCCTGATTTTAAAGCTAACTTCATTCGTTTTTATTTTCAACAATAAAAAGCAATTTAAGGGCTTTGGCTATATCCTGTAAGTTTTCATATGTATGAGTCACATTCTCATTATTCTCTAAGTGGTCTTTGATTATATATTTTATTTTTCCTTTGACTCAATAATTACTTGGGAGATTGTTCTTTTTTTCTTTACTTCCACATAGTTACAGCCGTTCAGTACAAATGTGAAAAACACAAAGTACAAGAGGAAGGCCAATGATGTGCCTTCCCCAGTGTCCAACATTCCATAAACATTTGCTTAATAGATGTGCTGACTGATCATGACGCAAACATAAAGGCTGGTAACCCTGAAAAATAACATGAACTCCCTAGTTACATCTCAAACGTCCAAAGAGTAACAACAAAATGAAAAAGAAAAATAAGGAGAGTTGAAATCCTCTGCCCTTTAGCCCATCACACAGTTTGAATGTTAGATTCCACAGACGGTCCACAGAGAACCTTAACCCACAACAGGACTGTGGCACAACCAGAGGAGGCCACTCAGACCTCATGAATGGCAAAGATCTTTTGACAACCAGGGCCTGACCTCACCCTCTCTCCATGTACAAGATAGCGTATTTGCTGAAACCTAACATGCACGCCCCATGTGCACCTAAGGGGTTCATTCTTCAGATGGAAGGTCCATCACAAACAGGGTCAGTGGAGGATACCATCCCCTTGTGGCAGAGCATGGTGGCACAAACATCACAACCAGCACTGGCAGAGGAAGCTTTTACCAACTATCTGTGAAACAGACCCTTGACAAAAGCTGCAGATTCATACCCCCCACCTCCGTCACACCTACCTGAAGATTTAAGATGCTACTCCATTGGAAGTCCAAAGTCCATCTGTTGTTCTCATGTTTCCTGTCCTTTTTAAAATGTACTTTGCTGAATTTCCCTCTCGAACTGTAATAACAACATATACTCACATGAACTCTTCCCTTCAAAGTAACTAATGTCAACTACATGATATGTATTTTCCCATATTTTCCTGGGCTAATGCAAACAGGCATCTATAAAAAGTTACATGAATGGGGTGCCTGGGTGGCTCAGTGGGTTAAAGCCTCTGCCTTCAGCTCAGGTCATGATCCCAGGGTCCTGGGATCAAGCCCCGCATCAGGCTCTCCGCTCAGCGGGGAGCCTGCTTCCTCCTCTCTCTCTACCTGCCTCTCTGCCTACTTGTGATCTCTGTCTGTCAAATAAATAAATAAATAAATCTTTAAAAAAAAAGTTACATGGATAGATTTTTTTTGTCAAAAGTGAGATCATCCTACACAAATCTGCTTTCTTAACAAGATATTATAGATATCTGGTAGCTGCATAAAACTCCAGAGTATGAAATAATATAATTTACTCAGTAATTTCCTATTTTTGTACATCTGGACTGTTTCCAAATTTATGCAAGTATCCAATATGCTGTAATAAACAAACATTTTTCTTTTGACCTGTATTTTTGTCTACCCAAAGAGTATGTATATTTTGAATTTCAATGACTACTTCCAGATTTTTGTTCACCAATAGTCTAGTTAAACAAATCACAAATTATTTTGAATGGTTAAAACAATTCTTGCTCATACCAGCAAAGTCTGAGAGAGTCCTTATTTCCCCCACACAGTCAGAAGCTGTAGGTTATGAATCATTTCCATTTTGGCCAAACTAATGAATTTCTAACATGATCTTACTGGCTTTTTATTTACATTTCCCCTTCCCCCATATCAATGAGCATAATTTAATTTGCTTATTGGCCATTTGCATTTCCTCTCCTGAAAGCTGCCTACTCTTATCTTTTGCCTACTTCTTTATTGGATTTTTAAAATCTTTTCAGTTTGCAGTACAGTAGAAAAATTAACTCTGGGGCTCTCCCCAGTACTTTTGCTAGAACTGTCCAAAAAGCAGCACAGTCTAATCTTTTTTGTTGAAATCATTGGTACAAGAGCAATGGAAGCCCAGAGGTGCTGGTGCTGTCATTGCCACCATGTGAAAGAGTGAAGAAAAGGAAAATCAATACAGAGAAAAAGTAAGTCAGAGTTGGGGAGAGAGAAAAAACTAATGACATCATCTGAATGCCCAGATACAAAGGCACCTGGGTGGCTGTCGTCGGTTAAGCGTCTGCCTTTGGCTCAGGTCATCGGGCCCTGCCTCAGGTTCCCTGCTCAGCAGACAGCCAGTTTCTCCCTCTCCCTCTGCTATTCCCCCTGCTTGTATGCTCTGTCAAATAAATAAATAAAAATCTTTTTTTTTTTTTAATGAATACCCAGGGGTGCCTGGGTGGCTCAGTGGGTTAAAGCCTTTTTGCCTTGGGCTCAGGTCACGGTCCCAGGGTCCTGGGATTAAGCCTGTTCAGCAAGGAACCTGCTTCCTCCTCTCTCTCTCTCTGCCTGCCTCTCTGCCTACTTGAGATCTCTGTCTGTCAAATAAATAAATAAATAAATAAATAAAATGAATACCCAGATACTGCCAGACTTGAACCTGGAAGGGTTTAGCCATAGCAGTTCCCAATTAAGATAGCCAACACATTTTCTTTGGGGTTTGTGCTGGGTTTTTGTCATTTGTAACAAAAACATTCCTGGCTATAGTGAGTCTGCACACAATGGAATCCCACCCTCTGATTCTGGAACAAGCCCCTACCATCCGAGAGAACTGGACATGCTCAATTCCGGGTCCAGATAATATTTGAACTGGCCTCATCACTGTTCCTGAATGTCCCCAAGGTTTCCTCCTATGTGACACCCTCTAGAGGATTTGTAGCACAACAGCACACCAACCCATGGGAAGAGTTCCCCCAGTGTATACCTGTTTATCGGTCACCGAAAGAATTCAAGTCCACAAGTCACTTGGTTTACACTTATATACAGGCAGGACATGCTAAAATGAGACCCAAGCCGACAAATGTGCAGAGGCCCAAGGTAAACAAGTCACAAGTTACTCTTGGAATGGCTGGGTATTTGTGTAAAAGGAGTGCTGGAGCCCACAGATGAGTCAGAAAGCCTACGCAGGGTAGGTCTCCAACTGCTCATTGAAAACGCAGAGGTTCCCCGAATGGGCTGTTATCATAGGCTAAACTTCCTTAAACTCTATGAGATACTAGATAGTGTTGTAATGAAGAGGCGAAAGTAATTACAACTCTGTGTTAAAAGGCTTTGTCTATTCTGGAAACTCCAACAGAGGGGAATCAAGCGAGCCTGCTGTGGGACTCCTGATTAGGACGGAGGGCCAGATACTGAACTGCTAACAGTTCACAGAAACACCGAACATACTATCGCGGTATCACAGATAGGGTCATTTAGACACAACACAGAGGCATCCCCAACTACAGCAACAAGACCAGCAAGCGCTTTCATTCAGTACCTGCTGTGTGCCAGAGTGAAGCAATTTTTGTGAATTACTTTTTTCAATTAACAACTCAATCAGGCAGGTACCAAAACCTAAAGAAATCAAAGCTTAGAGAAGGTGCACCTGGGTGGCTTAGTCAGTGAAGCTTCCCACTCTTGATTCTGGCTCAGGTCATGATCTCAGGGTCGTGGGCTCGAGCCCTGCATCAGGTTCTGTGCTGAGTGTGGACCCTGCTTGAGATTCATTTTCTCTCTCTCTTCTTCTGCTCCTCCCCCTCTATCTCACCCCTGTCTCCACAATTGCTGTGATAGGGAAAACATGGCAGGCTACCTCTTAATGCTTCTGCAGGCAACTGACACGCCTCACTTCTTGCACGTAACTAACCAAACAAATCTCATGCCGTTGGCAAGTTCAGGGTTGGGGAAGAAGAAGAGTGCAAGCCTACTTGTGCCCAGAAGGAAAAGAACTGGAAAGAGCTGAACTGGTCAGAACTGGTCTCACTGAGCACAACAGAGCGTGAGACAATGGGGCCTCTTCTAGAAACAGATGTGTCAGAAACTATAGAGCACTCTGTTTCTCTCTCTGCAACTGCTCCAGGTTAACACTTTAAACCTGAAAGTCTCTTTGCCTCAACTACCCACGGATGACTATATCTCTAATGTCATGGCTGCCCTCACAGCCAATGATGCTTAGAACACCAACATCCAGCCAGAATTTCAGAAGGAAAAAAGCTTTTTTTTTTTTTAAAAAAAGAAGGAAAAACTTTTGATATGTTCCAACCAAGTAGAATCATTCTGCCTGTGCAGGTCCTCCGTCCCCTCCATGGAGATGGGTTTTTTTAGAACTCCATGGTTAGATGTGGGCAAACAGATTTCTCTTTTAGATCACATGCCACCTGGAAAACTTCTAGAGCTATAGCAAAATGCCTGTGTGTAACAAAAAATAGGTTGCAATATTTGTACTACCCATCCACATACAGACAGTTTCTGAATTATAAATGGTTCAACTTAGCAATTTTTCAACTTTACAATGGTGCAAAAGCAATACTCACTCAATAAAAACCTTTCTTGGAATTTTGAATTTTGCTTTTACCCCAACTAGCAACATGCAACAGGATCCCCCTCCATCATGCTGGGCAGCGGCAGCCACAGCTCCCACTCAACCACACGATCATGAGGGTCGGCAAACCACTCTGCACCCGTACAACCATTCTGTTCTTCACTCTCAGTATAGTGTTCAACCAATACGGGAGATGACACTTTACTAGAAAACAGACTTTGTGTCCGATGATTTTTTTTTTTAATGTTTCAAGTTTTTAAATTCTAGTTAGTAAACGTATAGTGTAATAGTGCACTGTATGGTTCCGGAATAGCATTTAGTGATTCCTCACTTAAATATAACACCCAGTGCTCATCGCAAGTGCCCTCCTTAGTGCCTATCACCCGTTTAGCCCATCTCCCATCCACCCCCCCCCCGAGCAACCCTCAGTTTGTTCTCTATCATTAATATGGTTTGTCTTCCTTTTTTTTCCTTTCCCCTATTTCATGTTTTGTTTCTTAAATTCCACGTGAGTGAAACCATATGGTATTTGTCTTTGACTTATTTCACTAAGCATAATATGCTCTAGCTCCATCCACATCGTTGCAAATGGCAAGATTTCATTCTTTTGATGGCTGAGTTATATTCCATTGGGTATATATACCATGTATTCCTTTTTTTAAAAGATTTTATTTATTTGACAGAGATCACGAGTAGGCAGAGAGGCAGGCAGAGAGAGAGGAGGAAGCAGGCTCGCTGCTTCGCAGAGAGCGCGATGCAGGGCTTGATCCCAGGACCCTGGGATCATGACCTGAGCCAAAGGCAGAGGCTTTAACCCACTGAGCCACCCAGGCGCCCCAATGTACCATGTCTTCTTTATCCATTCACCAGTCAATGGATGTCTGGGCTCTTTCCATAACTGGCTATCATTGATAATGCTGTTATAAACACTGGGGTGCATGTACCCCTTCAAATCAGTATTTTTGGGTCCTTTGGGTAAATACCTAGCAGTGCAATTGCTAAGCCATGAGGTAATTCTATTTTGAACTTTTTGAGGAACCTCCATATTGTTTTCCAGAGTGGCTGCACCCATATGCTTTCCCACCAACAGTTTGAGAGGGTTTCCCTTTCTCTGAATTCCCACCAGCATCTGTTGTCTCCTGTGTTGTTAATTTTCGCCATACTGACAGGTGTGAGGTGACATCTCACTGGGGTTTTGATTTGCGTTTCCCTGATGATGAGTGATGTTGAGCATCTTTTCATGTGTCTGTCGGCCATTTGTAGGTCTTCTCTGGAAAAATGTCTATTCGTGTCTCCTGTGCATTTCTTAACTGCATTATTTGTTTTTTGGGTGTTGAGTTTGATAAATTCTTTATAGATTTTAGATACCAACCCTTTATCAGAGATGTCATTTAAAAATATCTTCTCCCATTCTGAAGGCTGCCTTTTAGTTTTGACTGTTTCCTTTACTGTGCAGAAGCTTTTTATCTTGATGACTTTCCTTAACTGTCAGCTAATGTTGTAAGTGTCCTGAGCACATTTTTAGGCAGACTAGGTTAAGCTATGGTGTCCAGTAGGTTAGGTGTATTAAATGCACTTTTGAATTATGATATTTTCAACTTACAATGGGTTTAAAGGGACATATCCCCATCTTAACTCAAGGAAGATCTACACTTTCTAAATGTATAAAAACAGAAAATGTAAGTTTCTTAAAGCTCCTCCTGGAAGTATGCTTTATTCACAATTTGGTTCCCTCACTATCCCCCATTTTCTGTCTATAATATCTTTCTACAAGAATTCTTTTACTTTATTTTAATAGAACTTTCCACCTCCTGGGCATAAAACTCTTTAAAGTGCACATTTGGTTCAGAGGGGTTGTTGCTTTTTTTGTTTTTTTTTTTTTTCCCTGAGAAGTTTAAAAACCTTCATTTTGCATTCAGGAATAAATGAGAAGTGGTGTTATTTATAATTGGCTCCTTCTAATTCAGACTAAATGCAGATTAATCCTAATTGATAACACATAAAATTTAATTAAACCTTAATAAAGAACCTGGGAAAGAGTTCTCAAAAGATAGTATCAATGGTAATGTTGGATGCTGCACACTGCAGTACTTGAGATAAAACACAGTTCATAGGAGTATTTTCAGGGCTTTGTGCAAGTCCAGATATGGGTCATTATCTCAAATAGGACATTCATTAAAATTGTGGATAAATCTGAGAGATGGTGTTCTTCGTGCAGCTCACCGATAAGAAGTTTGGACCATAAGAGCCCCCAGTGACCTCCTCAACCCTCCCTCCTCTCTATAGCCTGTTGGTCAGATGGCAGCTCAGCTCCCTGACGATGGAGCCACCCTGAATCACTGCCACGAGCTGCCATCCCAGCCCACAATGCATCAGACAAACCCCAAACAACTGAATTTCTCATTGTAGAAATCCAATTACCAATGCTACAGAAACATCAACCCTCTGATCAATGTTCCCAGCAGAGAAACATTTTCATCTCATGTATTCATGAGTATTTTTGTGTGTTCAGGAGTGACTGAGAACTGATCTTCCACGGTCAATCACCCCAGTACCTAATTACTTAAAACACGGAGAGAGCCCAGGAAGATGGGAGACCAGGCCCACAGGAGCAGGACGCCTGCCTCAGAGATGGGAGTATACACTCTAGCTACTGGCAAAAAAATAAAAGGAGCAAACCCAGATGCCTCCAGGGACCAGAAGGTAACCCAAGTGAAGACAGTGCGTTGGGCTAGGATCACAGCAAACTGGAAAGGATCTGCCTAGTCCAAAGGGGGTGAAAATTTCTCCATTCTACCCACGCTTTCTATTAGGGACTGTGGATCCAATGTTACCAGGTCATTTTAGTCTTCATTAGAATTTTTAAATTTGGACTGTAATCTGGAAAATGAAACCATATTTTTGAGTGGGTAACAAATCTTTTTAAATGTTTAAATACTCTGCAGGTCTTGTGATTTCTCCTGTATAAGCTGACTCTAGTTCTTTGAAGTTCCTTCCCTTTGGTTCTTTTATTTTTTTTTTTTTTTTAAGAGAAAGAGCACTCACAAACAGGGGCAGGAGTGGGGATAGGTAGAGAGAGATCTCAAGCAGGCTCCATACTCAGCACAGAGCCCAAAGCAGGGCTCGATCTCACAATCCTAAGATTATGACGTGAGCTAAAACTAAGAGTTGGACACTTAACTGACTGAGCCACTCAGTCACCTCCTTTTGGTTCATTCTTTAGCAAACATTTAATTTTTTTCTGAGCATTATGGGAAGAAGGAACAGCCCATGCAAAATGCCCAAAATAGAGGAGTATGCCTAGTGTGTTCAAGAAACAGCAAATAAGGGCGCCTGGCTGGCTCAGTCAGTAGATCTCAGGGTCATGAGTTCGAGCCCCATGCTGGGCACAGAGTTCACTTACAATAAAAAATTGAAGTATAAAATTTTAAAAATTAAAGGTATTAAATTAAAAAATTAAAAACTAAAGTATAAAATTTTTAAAAAGAAACAGCAAATAAATGAATGTGGCTGGCACAGAATGAATGAAGACGGGACTAGGAGGTGAAAGGCGAGGAACAGAGGAGGAGATCACAGCGCTGCGGAGCCTGCATCACTGGAATGACTCTGGTTCTTAGTCTAGGGGTGACAGGGAGCCACTGGAAGGTTTTCAGCAAAGAGACATGGGCAGACCATGTGTTTTTACCAGGATTCTTCTGGCTGCTGTGTTGAGAAGACCGCTGGAAAAAAGCTGGGAGACCAGCTCGGAGGCAGAAGCGGTGTCCAGGAGTGAGAGGACAGTGGCTCAGACCAGAGTAGTAGCAACTGAGAGGGCAGAGAGTTAGCCAGCTTCTGTTTTAAAGGGAAAGCCAACAGGAATACCTGATACACTGGTTATGGGGACTGAGAAAAACAAAGGATTCAAGGACAATTCTAAACTTCTGGCTTGAATAACTGGAAGGATGACAGTTATCAATATATACCTCCAACCCCAAATGTTCCCAGAAGGATTGCAAACAGCCAGGACACCCCATTTTCCATCCCCTGTCCAGTAATGATGATGATGTTAAAGAGTATTATCTTTTTATTGAGCACTCACTCTATGGCCAAGCATTTTCTTTTTTTTTTTTAAGATTTATTTATTTGGCAGAGAGATCACAAGTAGGGAGAGAGGCAGGCAGAGAGAAGGGGAAGCAGGCTCCCTACCGAGCAGAGAGCCCACTGTGGGGGGGCTCGATCCCAGGACCCTGAGATCATGACCTGAGCCAAAGGCAGATGCTTTAACCCACTGAGCCACCCATGCGCCCCTGGCCAAGCATTTTATGTGCATGACTGCATTTAATCCTCCATCCACTCTGTGAATTAGATCCTGTGGTTTAGTGCCATTTCCTCCACAACGACAGTGAGGTTCACAGAAGTTACACAAGTTGTCAATTTCGCAACACTCATAAGTGACAAAGCCAGGATTTAAACCCAGGGCACAGTGACTGCAAGGCCCATGACCATATTCACCATGCTATCTTCAAATCTACCTTTCTATATGTCAGGCACAGGCTGGGTCCTTTCACATATGTGATTTTACTTAATCTCTCTAACAATTTTATGGAGTAGGTGCTCATGTTCCCATTTTCAAGTGGAAGTCAACAGAAATACGTACCCAAGCCCTACTTCCCTTATTCAGAAGTTGTTGTTCTCCAGGAAACTACAATAAGGCCAAGTGGCATCTTCCCACCCAGCCCAATACTGGCTTGGGTAGAATAACTGAGTAAATTGGGGGAGATATAAAGAGGCAAAAGACATAGTGTCCTCTATAGGGAGTGTGACTCTCCCAGAGAAGATGGTCAGTTACCCAAGGCCAATCAAATGCCACTAGGTCTTAGGATGTGCCTGCCTTCAGCAAGCAACCCACCCAGTGCACAGAGGGCTTGCTCCATAGTAGGCTTTGAGAATAGAAAGATGGACAGGAGGAAGTTCTTACACAATCTAAGGGCAATTAAGAATTTTGGAGGCAGGGGCGCCTGGGTGGCTCAGTGGGTTAAGCCTCTGCCTTCAGCTCGGGTCATGATCCCAGGGTCCTGGGATCGAGGCCCGCGTCGGGTTCTCTGCTTGGCGGGGAGCCTGCTTCCCCCTCTCTCTCTGCCTGCTTCTCTGCCTGCTTGTGATCTCTCTCTCCCTCTGTCAAATAAATAAATAAAATCTTTAAAAAAAAAAAAGAATTTTGGAGGCATATGCATTTCTGTAAAGGATGTGCAAAGCTGATTTAAATGCATCATAACTGCCACTGAGCCGAGTGTCTATTCCCAGTTCTTTCCCTTAAATGTTAAAGACTAAAGACAGCACTTACCATCTGCTATAGCTTGAGATCTGCTCCTTCCCCCAAGGTCTCCTGACATGGCAAGGCCTGGCTGGCAGCCCCCTCTGACACAGCCCACCAACAACATCTAGAAGCAGTCAGAACATCTGCTAGTCTTTGCAACAAGTAGCTGCTGAAGAAATGTAACCCTTGCCTCTGAGGTCACTTCAGCCTGTGGACAATGAGGAACCCAGATCTGAGGACATTTAGCTCAGTTCTCATCCAATCTGGGTCCTTGGACTCCTGGTTATTTGTTCAACAAATGTTTACTAAGCAACTTCTAGGTGTTGAGTGTGGTTATAGATGATACCATGGTAAAAAAGAGAGATGTAGGCTCTTCCCCGATGGAAAAAAAAATCTAGAAGGGAAACAAATTTTGAATATGTTCACTGGCTCTTAGGAAGACATACAGAGTATTGCAAGAACATGTAATCGGTGGATCTAAGCCAACATGGGGTACCCTGGAATTAGTGATCTTTGAGCTAAGAAATGAAGCAGGCATTAGCTTGGTGAAGGCAGGGACTGGTGAATCATTCCAGAGAGAAAAGTGTGAGGAAATGTCCTAAGTCTGGACAGAGCACAACAGTTGAAGAAAAGAAAGAACTACAGTGCCATGGGAGAGAGATATAAAACAAACATAAGACACCAGATCTTATAAAGACTGATCACTGTAAGGAGTTCTTTTTATCTCCTGAAGGCAGTGGGGAGCTATTAAAGGGTTTAAGCAAATGAACGGCTTGATGAGATTTATATTGTTAAAAGATCATTGTCATGGCTATGAGAAGACTGATGGAAGGAAACAAGAGAATGAGGAAAGCCATCCAGGCCACTGCACCAATGCAGTGGTCCAGGTGAGAGAGGATGGTACCAGAGGCCATAAGGGTGGCAGTGATAATGAAGAGGATGGGGTTTAGGTCTGTTTTGGAAGACTCAACAAAACATGGTGACACTGTATAAGGTGGGTGAGAGATAAAAAGTAGAACTGAGGCTGATTCTACCTTTTAGGAATGATGGCACCATTTGTGGGATGGGGAAAAGGCAGAAGAGGGGTAAGTTTGGTAAGGGTGATGAATTCATTTCCAGATTTTCTAAAGTGGAGAGAAGTACGAGACATTCAGGAGAATATATATGTCCAGAAAGAAAATCTAGCCAGCCTCCTATACTGCTTGGTTATTTGTTCTGACTCTTCTCAGGTAAAGGTGGCATAGCCAAGAAAGAAAAACTTCCATTCCATCCTGTGAGTCCTGCCTAGTTCATGCTTTGGCTGTTGCAAATAAAAACATACATACGGATACCTTGGACATCCGGTGATGTTTCAGCACACATCAAGCAGCACCATGGACAGATCCCTCACCGCTCTCCTGACAAAGTCCACTCAAGTCATTCTACCATGCATCTTGCCTTTTATTCTGCCCCTTACATACCACTGACCTCAAACACTACTTTCTGTCAGTTCATCTGTTCCCCCTATTTAAGTCTTAGAACCCAAAAAACATAACCCTGAATTTAAAGTCTTCCACCATCTGACTCCTGATGTGAGATGCCATGAGACAAGCCTAAGGAAAAGTAGCGTCTGGAGACCAAGGAGGATCTTCTCAGCATCTGACATGGGGTAGAGGACAACTAAACCAGGGAAAGCATGAAGAGAGAGACTAAGAAATTAATGATGTACAGTGGATCCTTCTAAAAGCTAAAGTTTGCTTAGGAGATTAAGACCAGGGTGAGTCCTGCAGGACATGGAGCTAGAGACTGGAAAAAGCAACCAGGGAAGGTCATGGGAGGAAGAGTAGCTGCAAGAAAGGGCTCTTTATGACACAGTTTTCAGCGACACCAAAGAACAGTGTATGCTTAAAATGCTGTGTGAGTGGAAGGATGCAGCTTGGTAGTGCATAAAAACGCGCCAGTAATGGTATTGATTTAGGTGCACAACTTCTAATTAGGAGATAAAAGGAAACACAAGAGCATAAGGTAATTCTTTGTGTGCCCACATCACATAAAGTTCACAATGCACTCTGCTTTGAGAGAGGAGAAATGGCAATTTGTGGTACAGAATGCATAGTAAGGTCTTGTTTATGTTTGCAGAGAAAATTCAAAGTCTGGCAGGATATATCCTGAACTGTCAGCCACAGTCCTCCTTGAGAGGTGGAATCATAGTAAGGTTCCATTTTCTCTGTAATGCGTTTGTCTTATGATTCTGTACTAGGTCACTGTTTGGCCAGTATACACAAGTGCAGCATTGTGGGTTGCTAAAATACTTCTGATTGGTTGGGAAAAGCCACTCTCCCAACATCCTGCCCTCAAAGAACCTTCCGCATGCTCCAGCAGGTGAAGGGTTAACACCAAGTATAGCTGGGAGCTGCCAGGTCCCCTCCAAGGCCAGTGTCCATTCTGACTGTTAATTTTTTAAATATTTGTTTGCAAAAAAAAAAATTATTTTTTTTTTAAGCATGGTATTGACTCCAATCAGAACTGCACAATGACTGTGATGCTGGAAGAATTTTAGAACATTGGTCTGCAGTTTTTACTGTGCTCACCACTCACATGTCAAATGACTTCCACCTAAAGGACTCAATTTTATAGGCTTCCCCAGATGCTAAAAATTACTTTGGAATTTTTAAAACAAATTGTCCTGCAGAGACTTTGTTTCTTCCTATTTGCACTTCATCCAGATGTAGCTGCCAAAATGAGAGCCCTAACCAGGACTCTGACTGATGCTGTGCCACAGCCCAAGTGGGGCTGCTCTCCCCTGAAGACCTGTGTCAGCTCCCTTTTCCCCATTCATGCTATATTTGGCCTCTGTTCCTTAATATTTCTTATTATTATATTCTGTCACCCTGACTGCTTCGTAAGCACTCTGAAGACATATAATTTGGCAGGTTTTTTTGTCCTCGCTCTACCTAGCCTACTGCCTGGCTTGTGGAGATTTTCAAGGATATTTATTGTTTTTTTTTAAAAGATTTTATTTATTTATTTGACAGAGAGAGATCACAAGTAGACAGAGAGGCAGGCAGAGAGAGAGAGAGAGAGAGAGAGGGAAGCAGGCTCCCTGCTGACAGAGAGCCCGATGAGGGACTCGATCCCAGGACTCTGAGATCATGACCTGAGCCGAAGGCAGCGGCTTAACCCACTGAGCCACCCAGGCGCCCCTATTTATTGTTATTGATACTGAAACGTGTTATTTGCGGAGTGATCCTCTTCCCTGGTTACTGCCAAAACTGTCCCTGCAGGGTCAGTGTGGTAGAGGACACAGAGCCTGTCGTCGGAGGCTTAAACATGACTGGGGTGGGACATATTCCCCCTTGTGAAGGAGCAGAAATCATTTGTCGGCCTGTCCCAACGGGTGTTGCTTTTACAACCCTCTCTTATCTTCAATATCCTTTCCTACTCATCCCATTATCTGCTAACAAATATCACTGTTTTCGCTCAGAACAGCTGTTACAGGACAGAGGTTCCTTACCTATCCTGTATGTTCCATGCTAGACATTAGGAGTCCCACTGCTTTTATCGGCGTCCCTGTCTCAGGAGGTCAAAGCGCCTTAAGTCCGATAAAGATTATTCAGTGGCTGACTGATGAGCCAAGTGTACGGTTAATGAAGGTAATCCGTGCAGGTGCAGTAAGCAAATCTCCAAATTCCAGTGATTTGGCATAGTGCGTCCTGACTTCTCACTCACATCCAAGTCCAGTGAGTGTTTCTGCTCAGCGGGCAACCTTCTTCCGTGCAGTGACCCAGGAGCCCAGGCTCTATCTGTCTTATAATTCCATTTCCCCCAGGGCTTTGGGATTACCTACACTCGAGCACCCACTTCTTCAAAAACCTTGACCCAGAAGTGACACATGTCACTTCTGCTCATGTTCCCTTGGTTAAAGGCTAAACGATGACCAAAGGTTGATGCAAGGGAAGCTGTGTCTTGTGGTCCCTGGTCCCACAAGCAACTCCGTGCTGTCAAAAGGGGATCGTGAGCTCTTGGTGGATAGCTAGCCATCTGCCATAGCAAACAAACTTCCAAAGGCTTAGCAGATCATCCAATGACACTCTTAAGGAAAACCATCTCCCAATGAAGGCAAAGGAAGCATTTTCAGGCTTATGCTCTCCAAGTCCCTTAAGAACACTCCTGTTACTTGTCATAAAATAGTTTTCATGGAAACGAGGAAAGGTTTTGAACTGGGAGGGGATTATGCAATGTGACCACCCATATAAACCTTCAAGCTAGGCTTGTAGCATTGTAGGACCTGCCTGCATAAAGTGTGTGGGCATCAGGAAGTCAACAGACATCCTGCAATCCTTTGCACCAAACTGGTCTCCCTTTGGAGTTGCCACTGCCTGACACAGCATCCCCACACTGTCCTCGTCCATACATCCAAACCTTGAGGCAAAAATCAAGCCCAGGAGGGAAAACTGAAGTAAACTCACAGAACACATGTCTAATAAAACTATGTCTTTCAAAAATAGAAGCAACTGCTACGGGTTCATAATGAACATTTTTATTTTTAAAGTATTTTCTTTCATAGGGAAGAAATGTAATTCATTCTTTTCCCCAAAATAATAAGGAAAATTGCTACTGCGAACAGTCTGGCATTTGAAACCTAGTGGGAGATTTCTCCAGCAGATGGTTTTGTGGCAAAAAGCTTTTAAGAATTTCTAACTGCTAGCGAAAAATATATGAGAGAGAAAGAAAGGAAGAAAGGGGAAGGGAGGGAGGGAAGGACGGAGGAAAGGAGAGGGAAAAAGAGAGAGGGAAAGACTGATTTGATATGATCAAGAAAAGATGTACCCAAAGAAAACAATCCTTATTCAAGTTCTCATGACTCAAATGATCCATGGACGAAGTTGTAGATTCCAAAATCTGGCTGGGC
Source organism: Enhydra lutris kenyoni (assembly GCF_002288905.1). Classification (NCBI taxonomy): domain Eukaryota; kingdom Metazoa; phylum Chordata; class Mammalia; order Carnivora; family Mustelidae; genus Enhydra; species Enhydra lutris. The sequence continues at coordinate 1,842,901 of NW_019154174.1, forward strand.
ACCAGAATAGCATGGAAAGCTTGTTTAAAATAACCATGGAATCAGAATATCTGTGGGTGGTGACCAGACATGCATATATATTTTTTAAGTTCCATAGATGATTCCGTTGAAACCCAGTGGCCTTTTTTTTTTTTTTTAACTCTGATGATGGTTATGCAAAACGGAAGGCAGCATTTTTAGCTTAGCGAAGATCCTGCCCTCTTTGCCACTTGGCCATCATTTACAACATGCGCATGTCCACCAGCAGCAGGCTATTCCACAGGTCCCTCATCTCACCACACAAAGCACTGGGGTGATGTTCTTAAGAACGCCATGAACAAAGATACCAAAGCAGTTAATTATTTTATTTGGAAGCAAGGGAGACGTATTTCACAGCCAATCCACCCAGCACTATCTGCAGAGAATCAAAGGTATGTCACAGCCAATGGCTCTGCCAAATGCCATTGGCCACATCCTCTCAGAAGGCTGGTGGGGGGTTGTGGGGGGGCTGTTCCTGGGAGGCATGGCAGATCAGCTTTCACTCCCAACACAGCTGCCTACTAGCTGAAAGGCCAGGACAAGTCCCTCTGACCCAATCTGCTTATTTATAAAATAGTAACTGAAATTTCTGACCCCAGAGTGCTGTGAGCTACAAATAGGAAAAAGATGAGAAAAGCACCTGGAAAAGAACCTGCCACAGAGAAGGAACTTGATCAATGGTACTTTCCTTACCACATTTTTTAAACCTCCTTCTCCCTGGAAAAAGGAGAACCATTATCAAAGGCTGACAGAAGACTGTCTCATTTTCCCAGTACTCCATGAGTTGTCTACAGAAGGGTTATCCAGGAGAGAACTTGGAGACAGGTGACGATCTCTATTATTCTTTATTTAGGTGGCTACCACTGAAGAGACGCTTACTTCTAGCTCCTGCTGTCACCTCAACCAGAAAGCATCTCTTGGTAGCTGCAGCCATGGTAGGAAATGCCAGGTACAGTTTTTGCGGCCATAACTTGGGTTATGGGCATGATCTCTGTGAGTCCCACATGGTCTAATACTAAGTTATATGGGAATCAAATTAATCATATAGACAGTCACAAAACACCAGACTCTAAATATTATTTACCCAGCATCAAGCAGATGTTTGTTTCCAAAGCTACAATCTCCTCTAATTGGCTGACATTGTGCTGCATAAACACCAATGCAAGCTTATGTTCTCTAATGAATGACAAATGCCTAGAAGAATCCTCTGCGAATTGGCAGCCTCCCCCTCCAGCATGCAAATTACATGGAAATTCCATCAGTACATGCATATAAGCGGATCTGCACGACTGGCAGACTGGTGGATAAACACACCCATGGATTCATTGTCCAAATTCAATTTGGTGGGTTCATCTCTGCTTTTAGTGATCATTTGTTAAGTTACTCATCCAGCCAACATTTACTGAACAGCCATTCCACAACAGGCATTGTCTTGGGCGTTAGGAGTACAAAAAGGACTAAAAATACGGTCTCTCACTTCAAGTAGTCCACAACAAAAGAAGGGAGACAGAACTGGTAAAGAAATAAAATTAACAATGTGAGAGGTGCAAAAATAGAATGTGGGCAAGCATCTGTGGTCAGAGAGGGAATAAATCAACCCTACCTATAGGGGCTGGGGACAGCCTCCCAGATTTTCAAGGCAAAACTCCGAGCAAGATCTGAAGAGTCAGCTAGACAAAGTGTAGAAAGGGAGGTCACAGTAAAGAGAGTAGCAAGGACATGACAAAACATGTCAGGGTCTGGGAGCTGACAGAGTTTGAACTTGCTGGAGCGTACAGAGCAAGCAACTATCTGCTATTCTTGCTCCTTAAAAATGCGTGCCAACCACAAACCGTAAGTGACTCTTAATCTCACAAAACAAACTGAGGGTTGCTGGGGGGGTGGGCGTCGGGAGAGGGGGGTGGGGTTATGGACATGGGGGAGGGTATGTGCTATGTGAGTGCTGTGAAGTGTGTAAACCTGACGATTCACAGACGACCTGTACCCCTGGGGATAAAAATACATTACATGTTTATAAAAAAAATTAAAAAATTTAATAAAAAAAAAAAATGCGTGCCAACCACACAGCCCCTCTGAGGGGTAACGTGGCCCTAGCTATTGAAATTTAAAATGTGTGTATCTTGTTTGTATAGCAGCAAAAGGGGGGAAAGTGCTCCTCTATAAGGGGCTAGTTAAATATGGTACAACCACATAAAGAAGTATGACACATACTAAATACTCTGCCAAAAGGCACGGGCGTACGCCCCATAAACTTACAGAAGATTTACAGTTAGGGGAAGATCTCCAGAAAATACTTTCAAGTGAAAAAATCGTGAGATAAAAAAAGATAGGATGCTACCTTTTGTGTAAGAGAGAAGACAAAATAGGAATATCTATTCTTCTTTGCTTTACTGATAAAGAAACCCTAGAAGGACATACAAGAAACTAACACCTGTAAGCGCTGAGGGGGGTGCAGAATAGATTAGAAAAGAGCTGGAGGTGAGATTCTGCAATGCAGACCTTGTAGATTTTTTTTTTTCCAAATCACATAAATACATCATCTCTGAAAAAGTAAGACCAGGGTGGGGCGCCTGGGTGGCTCAGTGGTTAAGCATCCAACTCATAATTTCAGCTCCAGTCATGATCTCAGGGTCTGGAGATCAAGCCCCGCATTGGGCTCCGTGCTCAGGAGAGAGTTCACTTGAGAGATTCTCTCCCTCTGCCCCTACCCCATCCCGTCTCTCAAATAAATAAACCTTTAAAAAAAAGAAGAAAAAGTAGGACCAAATTTTAAAACGTATCTGCCTCATGGCCCACCAATTCCAGTCTTGACATCAATTACAATCACTTACACACGTGCCTAAGGATATTTGTTGTAGTACAGTTTTTTTTTAAAGATTTTATTTATTTATTTGATATACAGAGATCACAATTAGGCAGAGAGACAGGCAGAGAGAGAGGCAGAAGGCTCCCTGCTGAGCAGAGAACCCAATGTGGGGCTCGATCCCAGGACGCTGGGATCATGACCTGAGCCAAAGGCAGAGGCTTTAACCCACTGAGCCACCCAGGCGCCCCTGTAGTACAGTTTTTGTGAAAAAAAAAAAAAAAAGAAAAGAAAAAGAAACAACAAAAATGTCCATTAATAAAATCATAGAATAAACAAGTATGTTCATACTTAAGAATATCAGGCAAGCAGTTAAAACTGTGAAGTAGATCTTTCTACCCACAGGGACAAATCCAAGACTCCCAGAAGGATAGGACACTATTACTGTAACACACACACCCCAGGTAACACCGTGCTAAGTTGAAATAATTCACACCTGTTACCAGTGCTTACTTGTGGACATGGTCTAGAGCGGTAGTCGGTGATCATCTTCTACAAAGAGCCAGACAGTCAATGTTTTAGGTTTTTCAGGCCTTACGGTCTCTGTTGTGCCTAATCACATATGGCCAACACAGCCACAGATAATATATAAATGAATAAGCTGTGTTCCAATAAAACTTTATTTCAAAAACAGAGAGAGAGCCAGACTGGGACTGCAGGCTGTAGTTTGCCAACTACTGGTTCAAAGAGTCAAGGCAGGAGGTGTTGATTAAACACTCTTTAATTTTTTTTTTAACAAGGAGAATAAAGTATCCCTTCCTTATCTAATTAAAGTTAACTAAAAATAACACGGTATATTAGTCTGCTCGGGCTTCATAACAAAATACCATAGACTGGGTGGACTGAATAATAAGCATTTATTTTCTAACGGTTCTGGAGGCTGGAAGTCCAAGATCAAGGTGCCAAGGGTGGTTTTTGGTGAGGGTTCTCTTCCTGGCTTGTAGGCTGCTGCCCTCAGTCTGTGTCTTCCCATGTTTTTCCTCTGTGTACATGGAGGCAGAAAGAGCACTCTGGTGTCTTTTCCTCTTCTTACAAGGATATCAGTCCTACTAGATCAGGGATCCATCCTTATGATGTCATGTAACCCTAGCTACCTCCCTAAAGCCGCTACCTACAGTCACATTGGGGGTCAGGCCTTCAACACGTGAGTTTTAAGGAGACACAATTCAGTCTGTTAACAGTGGGTCAGGACTTGTGCTCTATAATAACAAGACACACAGGCTCCTCCTCCCAGAATCCAAAAGAAATAATCAAGATCATGATGGTTCTTAACATCAGAAGGCCCAGCCAGGGATTCTTCCTTCTCCTGGAAAGAATGTTCCCTTCTCCAAGGCAGTGCTGCTGTCCTGCCTGGGTGGGAAGTCTTTACCACCCCCTCCACCCCTCACTGACACTGACTGACTCTCTCTCTCTCTCTCTGGATTCCTCCTCACCTGTCAAGAGGTGCTAGAAAGGCATACATTGAGAAAACCATGATAATATATCCAGATCGCCTTTGGGATTTATGTCTATATATGTCTGTATCTTCCCATATTTATCTATCTAAAACAATCTATTGAGAGAAATTATAAGGAATTGGCTTATGCAATTATAAAGGCTGAGAAATCCAGACCCAGGAGAGCCAATGGTATAGTTGCAGTCGGAGTCTGAGTTCAAATGCCAGAGAAGACCAATGTCTCAAAGACAGGCAGAGAGAGAATTCTTTCTTATCCACCCTTTTATTCTCCTCAGGCCTTCAACTGACTGGATGAGGCCCACCACACTGGGGAGAACAATGTGGTTACTTAGTCTACCAAATCAAGTATTAATCTCATCCAGTAAATCCCTCACAGACACACCCAGAAATAATGTTTAACCAAATGTTTGACACCTTGTGGCCCAGCCAAACTGACACATAAAATTAACCACCACAGCCAGTGACTAGAAACAACTCAAACGTCCACCAGTAGAAGACTGGTTAAATAAATTATGGGACAGCCAGAGAAGTGGACACCGTACAATTATAAATTTTAAAAAGGTAAGAAAAAAGAATGAACTTCTCTAAATACTGTCATGGAAAGATCAAAAGTGGAAAAAGCAAAATGCAGAATACATGTGTAATAGGATACATCTGAGGAGAAAATGAGGAAAAACTAGCATTTATATTTGTATTTTCTTATATATATGTAAAGAACCTCTAGAAGGAGTACTAAGAAACCCCATTGCTTTCCTGTGAAGACAGGAACTAGGCACATACAAAACAAAGAAGGGAGGGAGAATTTTGACAGCTTCTTCACACTGTCTGGATTTTAACTATGAAAATGTAGTACCTGTCCAAAAAAGATTTTAAATAACTGATGACGGGAAAAACAACTGCTGGGCATCTCCGAAGGTCCAGTCTGGAAGTCCTCAGTACACATCCAGCCAGTAGTAAAAGCCATGAAGAAAATGAGGTTGTCCCGGCAAATATGGAGAGAAGGAAATAATGTGGAAGTCAGACCCTGGGAACACCAACATTTCGAGGGGGGGGCGGCGCAAGGAGACTATGCAGGAGCAGACAGAAAGGCAGAGTACAGGAGAGTCTCAGAGGGTATGTAATGGTCTCGCGACGACAAGAAATGTAAAGTACAGACAAGCATTCAGCGGTCGCATCATTTCTGGGATGATATATTTAACCAGAGAGTCTGTATTGTGTTTGCACTTTCTGTAGGAAATAGATCATGTAGTTACATCTCTTCCCTGGAATTTCTTTAGCTGCTGTCAGTGCAACCTGATTTGAGATGTAAATAAACTGCGGAGATAATGCCGGGATCTCGGCAGACTCTGTTCTGCCGCTCGCCCAGGACGAGGGCGGTGATGGATGGTGCCAGGGCCACTGCATAATCTCATCTGTTTTAATACTCGATTATCACGTCCCTCATCTTCCCCAGAACCCAACTCAACACATTAAAACCTCTTTGTTCCTTCCACAATGCTAGTATCTCCCTTGCATCTCCAGCCTCCTTTAATATTGTTCATTATTGAAATGAACACAGAAAACCAATTACCTGGGTGGCAGCAGGAGTTGGTCATGTGCCCACCCAGCCGCTCCGGGAACCCGATTCCCGTTGAGATAAATGAGAACCCCCGTGCACAGCCAAGCTGCTCACCTCTCCTCAGGCTCCTGGGAGCCGCCCCGACACAGCCACGGGGCTTCAGACATTCCTGTTCAGCTAGTTCAGTGCGTGTTCGTTGTCACCAGATGCTATGGGAGGGTGCGGCACGACTGAAGTGCGCGGCCAGGCAGCTCTGCAGGCAAAGCCCTTGTTAACGCAGTGAGGGCAGAGACTCTCAGAATACCCAAGTTCAAATCCAGGCTCTGCTAACAAAGCTGTCTGGCTTGGGCAGATTCTTAACTTCTCAGGGCCATGGATCCTCATTTGTGAAATGTAAATAATAATAGTACCCACCTGGGCGCCTGAGTGGCTCCGACCAGGAGCCACACCTACTCAGGTAGGTGAGGCATCTACCTTCTGCTCAGGTCATGGTCCCAAGGTCCTGGGATTCGAGCCCCATGTCGTTGGGCTCCCTGCTCACTGGGGAGTCTGCTTCTCCCTCTGACCCTCCTCCCTCCCATGCTCCCTCTCACATTCTCTCAAATAAATAAAATCTTTAGAAAAAAAAAAATAGTACCTCCCTGTTATGGGTCGAATTGTGCCCCCCAAAAAATTGAGAGTCCTGACCCCCAATACCTGTGAATGTGACTTTATTTGGAAATAGGATCTTGGCAGATAGAATCAAATTAAGCCTCCTGGATTAGGGTTGCATCTCAGTGGGGTAAGCAGTGTCCCTGTGAGGAGAGAGATTTGGAGCCACAGAAAACACACGGAAAAATGCCACGTGATGGCAGGGGTGGAAACGGGAGTGATGCAGCTCCAAGGTGGGGAGCAAGGGCAGTCACCAGACGCGGAGAGAGGCGAGGAAGGATTCTCCCTGAGAGGTTTTAGAGGGAGCACAGCCTAGCCAACTGCTTGATTTTAGACTTCTAGCCTCCAGAACTAAGAGAAAATAAATGTCTGTTATTTGAAGCCAACCAGTCTGTGGCCACTTGTTACAGCAGCCACAGGGAACTCATACACCTCTTCAAAGGGTTGGTATGAGGATTAATTAATTATACATGCAAAATGCTTAGGAGAGTGTCTAACACCTAGTGAGTCATACAGCAGTGCAGCATTATTGTTATTACCAATTATTATTATTATTGTGGTAGTCTTGTCCCATAAGCAGGCAAGTGTCCCTCAACACGTCAAATATCAACTGACAAACAGATTGGGGGCCTCCCACTTTCACAGAAACCTAGAGCTTGTGGTTGGTAAGCAAGTCCTCAGGCTACCTCTGGAGCAGGTGAAGAGCCCAGCTTCTCCCATGTACTCTTTGAGCCACCTTTGCAGGGGTATTGTGACAGGAAGGATGTCCAGGGCATTTGCACAGGCTGACACCGTGCCAAAGATTAGGCTGGTTTCTGCTATACTGAATCACTCTGGTGGAAGAACCAGTTCCTCACTCAAGGTTACTGGCGCATGGGAGCACTGTGGCTAAGCACATCAATCTTGGAGCCAGACTATCCCGGTTCAAATCCCAACCCCGCCCTTACCAGCTCTGTGATCTCTGACAATTCATTAACCCCTCTGAACCTCAGTTTCCTTATCTGTAAAATGGGCAAAAGCTAGCAAGAAGCATATAGTAACATACAGGTGAATAATCTAGAGAAGGTGGGGAAGGAGGCACTTTGTTCAGAACCAACACAGCCTCTCCTTCTCCCACATGCACACAACCCCTGACCCGGTAGCACTTCTCAGGGCATCCCTCTAGCCTAATAAAATCATCTGTTCTTTTGTCGGTCCCCCTGTATAGCCTAAGTTCCTTCACGACAGAAGGTGGGTGTTTTTGGAGCATCCCCAATATATAGAGTCATGACCAAGAACACATACTGAACAAAGTATCTCAATCCTAAGGCATTTACACCCTGGCTTTACGATTTCTCCTCTACTTCCTCCCTGAATTCTTATTTTAACAATAAGTTCCTTTCACTCAAGGGTCAACTAACTGCAGGCCTAATTCGACCACACCCGTTCGTGTACTATCATCTGTAGCTGCTTTCAAGCTACAACAGCAGAATCAAGTAGTGTGCAGTAGGGACCATGTGACCCTCACCATGGGACCCACAAGACTGAAGATAGTCACTAGCTGGCCCTTTACAGAAAAAGTCTGTCAGCTCCTGCTTTCCATCAATTTCTCGGTTTTCACTTAAGTGTATTTTTTTTTAAGATTTTATTTATTTATTTGACTGAGAGAGACATCTCAAGTAGGCGGAGAGGCAGGCAGATGGAGAGGGGGAAGCAGGCTCCCTGTTGAGCAGAGAGCCCGATGCGGGGCTCGATCTCAGGACCCTGGGACCACGACCCAAGCCGAAGGCAGAGGCTTAACCCACTGAGCCACCCAGGCACCCCATCATTTAAGTGTATTTTTAAATAGGAAACTTCCTATAACTAATGTGACTGGAAACCAGTATCTCTTGCCATACAGGGAAGGCAGCCATCAAGTCAATACGGCACTATTGAAATAAAGCACAGACCAGCTACGAGGACTTACCAGGCCTCAGGAAGCCAGGCTGCAGGGCAAAGAGCGGAGGCCTCAGCGGGAGATGCCAGGACGGCCAGTGGAAGCTGGAGGCAGGCTACTCTGCAGGAACAAATGCAGAAAGGAAAAAGGAAAGTGTGAGTACCAGATCTTGAGGGACAGCCACACAACAGTGTGGAAAGAGGAAGACTATGCCGATAAAGGACTCAAAGAAGAAATCCTTGGGGCGGAAAAGGAACCAGAATTTCTAAGAGCAGGAGCTCCGAGGACACACAGCCAGAGGGGCCACTGAGAAAGGCAGCAAAGGCTCCTCACAGGATTGAGAAAAAAATATATATATATTTTTCTCAACATCTCAAAGTAGTAAGCATAATTTATAAACCAGATTAGAAAAGAACATCTCAGCATATTTATAATGAAAACAGCTGATGCTAATGAGCACAATAACATTTAAATAGAAATCTGTTTACCTTCGGGAGATTCATGCAGAACTTCGCTGCTGTACTGACTGATTTAAGGACCAGGGACGGGGCTGATGAACCCTCCTGAGTTTTCTGGATTAAAAGCGTAGCTGGCTGAGGTGCAGAGGCGTACTGACAACCTCGGAGCCTAACCAACCAGTGACTGGGAGTCATGAGAACCACGTGGCAAAGAGGTCGCAGCACCCAACCAGACCATATGCTTCCAGTTCTTTCTGTTATGAGCACCAGAGACTCCTTGAAAAAGCTGAAAAAGCTAGGCCCCTCCTTCCCAGAAAACTGCACAGAAATACATACACCAAAACTTTTGCATTTACATTTTTTTTCTGTGTTGGAAATGTATTTCTTACACATGAAGAAAAATTAAAAGCAATCTTTAAAAAAAAAAAAAAAGCCTCGGCCTCATTTTTTATAACACGTTAAGATTCAAGGTCTATTTGAGTGGTAGAGGGAATAGATCTAAAATAAAACAAAAAAAAATTTCAATTCTTCTCAAAATCTCATTTTAATGAGATTTCTGCAATTTCTTGGCCTGAATAAAAGTTGTAATTGTGGGGGTGCCTGGGTGGCTCAGTGGGTTAAGCCTCTGCCTTCTGCTCAGGTCATGATCCCAGCGTCCTGGATCGAGCCCCGCATCTGGCTCTCTGCTCAGCGGGGAGCCTGCTTCCTCCTCTCTCTCTCTCTGCCTGCCTCTCTGTCTGTCAAATAAATATATAAAATCTTTAAAAAAAAAAAGTTGTAATTGTGGAGTGGTCTTTGGCATGAAAATCAAATTGTCTTCAAATTTTCATTTAAGGGAGACCTGGGTGGCTCAGTCAGTTAAGCATCTGCCTTCAGTTCAGGTCATGATCCCAGGGTCCAGGGATGAAGTCCCACATTGGGCTCCTTGCTCAGCAGGAAGCCTGCTTCTCCCTCTGCCTGTTGTTCCCCCTGCTTGTGTGCTCCCTCTCTCTGACAAACAAATAAATAAATAATCTTTAAAAAAATGTTTGTTTTCATTTAAATGGTACCTGCATAGACAAAAACCCTGAACCCCAGAAATACACAGGAAACGAAAAAATTAATAATCCTATTACTCACTTGGCTAACTTAGAGTGGGGTTGTGTCAATAAATATCAAATTCTCCAAAATATTTTCAACACTGAATTTACATCAATTTTTTTTCTCTCATCCTTAAGTTAATGAGGCTAGGTGGATGACAGAAGTCCTTATGAATCATATTTCACTTTGAAGATGGACTGGGGGATGCCTGGGTGGCTCAGTGGGTTAAGCCTCTGCCTTTGCCTCGGGTCATGATCTCAGGGTCCTGGGATCGAGCCCTGCATCGGGCTCTCTGCTCCGCGGGGAGCCTGCTTCCCTCTCCCTCTCTGCCTGCCTCTCTGCCTACTTGTGATCTCTGTCAAATAAATAAATAAAATCTTTAAAAAAAAAAAAGATTTAAAGATGGATTGGGACACCTGGGTAGCTCACTAAGTTAAGCATCTGCCTTTGGCTCAGGTCATCATCCTGGGATCTGGCTCCCTGCCCAGCCAGGAGTCTGCTTCTCCCTCTCCCTTTGCCCCTCCCCCTGCTTCTGCTCTCTGTCATGCTCTTGTTCTCTCTCTCTCTCTCTCTCTCTCAAATAAATAAATAAAAATCTTAAAAAAAATTTTTTTTTTTTTGGGGGCGCCTGGGTGGCTCAGTGGTTAAAGCCTCTGCCTTCGGCTCAGGTCATGATCTCAGGGTCCTGGGATCGAGTCCCACATCAGGCTCTCTGCTCAGCAGGGAGCCTGCCTCCTCCTCCTCTCTCTCTCTGCCTGCTTCTCTGCCTACTAGTGATCTGTCAAATAAATTAAAAAAAAAAAAAATCTTTAAAAAAATTTTTTTTTGAGGGGCGCCTCGGTGGCTCAGTCAGTTAAGCGGCTGCCTTCAGCTCAGGTCATGATCCCAAGCTCCTGGGATCTAGCCCCTCATCGAGCTCCCCACTCAGCAGAGAGCCTGCTTCTCTCTCTCCCTCTGCCTGCAGCTCTGCTTACTTGTACTGTCTGTCAAATAAATAAATAAAATCTTTAAAAAGAAATTTTTTTGAAGATGGTCTGAGTAACTCCTGTTAACCTTAAAAATAAAATGGCCAGTTCTTTTACCAGCAAAAATGGGTTTATCTGGGAATAGCAGAAAATTGCAATTTAGGACCAGCACCGGCAAAACCGCAGGCAAGTCTGGAGAACAAAGAAAAGAAGTGTTCTTTTAAAGGGGAAAGGGGGGGGTGCCTGGGTGGCTCAGTGGGTTGAGCCGCTGCCTTCGGCTAGGGTCGTGATCTCGGGGTCCTGGGATCGAGTCCCACATCGGGCTCTCTGCTCGGCAGGAAGCCTGCTTTCCTCTCTCTCTCTCTCTGCCTGCCTCTCTGTCTACTTGTGATCTCTCTCTGTCAAATAAAATAAATAACATCTTTTAAAAAATAAATAAATAAATAAAATAAAGGGGAAAGGGGGATTTAGGGGAGGCTGTTCTGAACTAAAAGTCCATTGGCGTAAACTGGGAGTTTGAAGTGGAGTCGCTTCTTTTTGTCTGCGCTGTTGCCAGGGGAGGAGGAAAGCTTTTCTTCCTCCTGCTGGAGTAGTCAGGTAGCGGCTAAGGTAGTAGCCCCTATAAGCCATGACTCCTCCACTGGCTTTGCAGCTGACTGGTGCTGGCCATGACAGCTCCCCCTGCCAGCCTCCTGCCTCCATCCTAAACAGAGTTTCCTTTTATTAATTTTCACATCCTCCCCTCCCTTTGATGGAGAACTCTGAAAAGCACTACTGACCAAGAGTCACATTTTCCACGTTCAGTGGTTTTGTCCCTCAGCACCAAGGAAAGCCTTTCCTGGTTCCCACGTCCTACGTTGGAGGGAGCGTGCAACAGCAGCTGGAAACTACATAAGGCCCTGTTTGAGTAACAAGGAAGCTTAGGAGGGAGAAACTCGCAGGCCCTTCCCATCTGTCATCCAAGACCGGTAAGCCTTGGAGATCATTTCGAGGTGTTGAGCCAGCATCACTTTATTGGGTACATCTTTTTTTTTTTAAGTTTGAAAGGCAACAAAATACAAAACTTCAAAAAATTATACAACAGAAAAAGTAACATGACCATTCCAAATTGTAAGATGGTTCTAAATCAGGACTCTGGTCTGAAAGTAGGCAACCAACCAAAATACTTATCGGGACTTATTCCAACCTTAGGAAGAACGGTTCTCCCTATGGAGGCAAATCTGGACTCGTGTATGCCTCCCAGAGGTCTCCGCCTAGAGCGGCCGTGAGAGAAGAGTGGCCGCCTCGGGAGCACACTGAAAGAAAGAATCGACCGGGTGCATCTGGGAAGATGCAGTGCAAGTTTAAACAGGAAGCAATCGCTGATGAACTTTCTGTGAAACAGTACAACTTCAAAGACATCTTTAAACAGTACTGTTACCCCAAAAGAACTATTTATACCAAGTATTATTCATAATAGTCTGTAAAGTTGTAAATTCAAAAATCATGACTGTGGATGAGAATGCCAAGTTGGTGAATAGTTCAGATGACTTTCACGGATTCTGGAACCTTCTAACCCTTCAGGAAAAACATGTGAAAGAAGAATTTGTCCTGGTTTCAAGATGAGGCTATTCCCTAAAGACTGTAATTCAAAAAAAAAAAAAAAAAAAAAAAGGAGGTTTCTCCCTTTCACCAGAGCTTGGGAAATGCAGACAAGGGCATTATCTTTCCACAAAAGAAAGGAAACACCAGTGAGAAAAGATACATAGGTCTCATCTGACATCTTGGAAAAGCTGTCAGACGTCGCCTGCCTCTCAGTTCTGGGAAATCTTAACTTTCAGGTCACCAGATGGTGTGCGGGTCCAGTCAGGGGTGGGTGCTCTCTTTAGATATTTCATGTGACTCCAAGAGCTTGTTCCCTCGAGTTTGCTGGCACAAAGCAGTTCCTGATAAGGGCTTTTCATCAAGGCTAAAATCTCGGGGTGGGGGGTATCTTTTCTAATAGATGAAATCTCTCGGTAGCAAGATGGAATGCCTAAGGTCATTGTCTCCTGGAAGGACACGGTGAAAAAATCGCTCCACCAAAGCATGGCTATTTTAATAGAAGCAATCAGGCCTTTATGATACTGAAACGTATCTCCTTTCATCAGCTCTGTGTCAAAGGAGAGAGGGGCCAAGTACATTGGTCGCCCTGTGACTATCTCAAAGGGTGAGAGTCTGTGAGTTCCAAATGGGGTGGATCTGAGATTAGAAGGACCAATTACAGTGCTTTCACCCAAAATATCTGGAGGGGTCTCTACACATTTTGCCAGTTGAATCTCATGGACCCATCAGTGTGTTTGAGTAATCCTGAGGATAGAGGATGGTGTTCACAATGGAAGTGTTGTAAAACCAGCCGAAACAGCACAGACTTGTTGAAACACCTGACCTATAAAATGGGTTCTCCGGTCCCTATGAAGTTCAGGAGAAGTTCCTCGGGTAGGGATAATCTTTTCTAACAGAATTTTGGCTACAGACAAATTGGCCTATCTACAAGAGAAAGCTTTGGTCCACTAAGAAAACATGCAAACTATGACTAAAACATATTTATATCCATGAGACAGGGAAGCTATATGAAATCTATACAAACAGGTTTCCCCGGATTATACTTGGGACAGGTGGGGAAAGTAAGGCAGGCACTTTTTGCAGCCTTATTAATATTTCCCCACCAACCCTGGTTCCTAAATGCTAGCATTTTGTCAGTAGACCAATGGTTTAATGCATACAGAGTGATGGATAATGGGAATTTTAGAATTTCTTATAGGAATGGATGGTTACTTGGTCCAAACCAGAGTTCTTTTTATTGCGCCAGTGATTATTAGATTGCCAATACTGTTCTTCCCTCTCTAGGGACAAGAGTTGGGTATCTCTAGTCAGTTTTTCCAAATTATCATTTGAAAGAACATCCCTTTGGAGCATGACAGAGGTTTGGCTACACGTTTCCTTGGCAGAAATGTTTTTGGCTGAAATATCAGGGAGGTGGTTTACTCTGGCCTCCACGGACTGGAGTCTGGAATACCCAGGAACCTGCAAACATACGGCATCTAATAAATATTTTCCTTCCTTCCTTCCTTCCTCCCTCCCTCCTTCCTTCCTTTCTTCCTTCCTTCGAGACCAAGCAAAAGCACAAGCAGGGGTGGAGGGGCAGAGAGAGTGGAAGAGAGAATCTCAACCAGGCAGGGTCTATGCTCATCGTGGAGCCCTACACACGGCTTAATCTCAGGACCCTGAGATTATGACCTGATCATTGATTCCTGTTATGGAATCAAGAATTGGACGTCTGGGGCGCCTGGGTGGCTCAGTGGGTTAAAGCCTCTGCCTTCGGCTCAGGTCATGATCTCAGGGTCCTGGGATCCAGCCCCGCATTGGGCTCTCTCTCCCCCCGCCCCGGTCCCCGCCTGCCTCTCTGCCTACTTGTGATCTCTGTCAGATAAATAAATAAATAAAATCTTTAAAAAAAAAAAAAAAAGAATTGGATGTCTAACTGACTGAGCCACCCAGGTGCCCCCTTAGGAGCCATTTCAAATTTTATACCGCTTGGAGGTAAGGAAACCTTGTTGCTTCCATAATATTCCAAAGTATGAACTACCCCAAAAGCATACCAGCTATTGGTAGAAATGCTTAGGCTCTTCTTGGCTAAAGTACATGCTGGAGTAAGGGCTGAAGTCTCAAAAGATGAAACTGCCATCTCAATGACTTCAAAGAGATGCAAAAACATATTCAGCATATTTACCATTTTCACCCTTTAAATAAGAACCATCAGTGTACCATGAAAAATCTGCTTTGGTCCGAGGAGTTTCCTGTGAATTTCCACAGGGAGTCAAAAGGTAATCTGTCAGGAGTTAAGCAGTCATGAAGGGTTTCATCTGGGTGGAAATGTCGTGGTTGTTTCAAGATCAAACGCCCTAAGTATAGAATGTGAGTTTGAGCAAACTGCAATTTTTCTTTGGAAACTTTGTGTCCCTTTAAGGCCAAAAGTTGCAATAGGTGAATAGTGTTTCCTGTGAAGAGGTTTCAGAAGGGGAGCAGAGAAGCAAATCATCTGCATATTTTAACAACGTAGAGCCTGCAGAAAACTTTCTATCAACCAAATCAGCTTTTAAATGCTTGTGAGAAGTAAAGACTCTGTGAAACCCCCAGGCATTGCTGTCCAGGTGCATTTCTGTTCCTACCAAGTGAAAGCAAAAAGATATTGGCTATCCTTATCAACAGGAATACTAGAAATGCACTGCACATATCATCTGCAATGAAAAATTTGCTTCCGGTGGGACTGGATGTCAGCAACATACAGGGGTTAGGAAAACAGGGTGTCGAGGGATAAAATGTTTATTGCTAGTAGGTCCAGGACAAACCTCCATCTTCAGCCACTGGATTTTCTCACAGGTAAAATGGGGTGTTTACAGGGACTACTAGTGCAGGGGATAATGAGACCTTGAGCTTTGTAATCTATATTGGCTCACTGTCTTGAAGGACTTCCTTATCGGCTACTGATTAATTCTGGGAAGAGGTTTGGAGGGATCTGTCTGAATCCTGATGGGCGCTGCATAGTAGATTCTGCCCATAAAGAAGATGGTAGCTAACCCAACAGGAATCAATGATCAGGGTCCCTAGACTCAGCTACAGGGCAACATCAGAGATAGAATCAAGAAAAGATGTCAAAGGGACATTTAATTCCCCTGGTTGGCTATTTTGGTTACTACTGTTAAATTCCAAAATTAGTTTCCTCTTTTGAGAGGAAGAAATTATGACAAGAGACTTTTCTAAGAAGTCTTGGCCTAATAAATGAATAGGACCTGAGGAACTAAGGAGAAAAGGGTGCCTCTCTCTCGAAGGACCTAGACAAAAGGGAATAGGTTCAGAGACAGGAACCTGTTGAGGTTTATCAGAGACCCCCAGTATTTGAACTGTCTTAGTATCCTGAGGCAGGAGCTGCTTTATGACAGTGGGGTTGGGCACTGAGAGGGTAGCTCTAGCATAACCAGGGACACAGGCAGATTCATTCTAAATGGTCTCTCCACGTCAAGGAATAGGACTGGGAAGTTCCTTGGAGCCCACCATTGGGAATTGAGGACACCAGAAAGACTGAGCAGAGGGCAGAAGGTGCCTGGGATGCTGAAATATGTAACATCTTATGCCAGTGCTCTGGCTCTTTGCAGTAACAGGAGAAACTAGAAGGGTTTTGGTTTTGTTTAGGGGCCCTCATCTGCTGGAGTTGAAAAATTTGAGGATTTTCAGTCTTTTAGTGGACTCATCTAGGGTATGAGCAAGCAGGTTTGCCAAATTAACTAAATCTGAACTGCCCAAAATTTCCCATTCCACCCTGGTTCTTTGGTCTGATTCCTTCCAGAAGCAGGCTGTTCCAAACAGAGTAAAGAAAAAATCACCTCAGCCCACTAATAAACACAGAATTAAATACTACGCTGATGGATTCAACATCTAAAGGAAAAACAGGGGTGCCTGGGTGGCTCAGTGGGTTAAGCCTCTGTCTTCAGCTCAGGTCATGATCTCAGGGTCCTGAGATCAAGCCCCACATCCGCCTCTCTGCTCAGCGGGGAGCCTGCTTCCTCCCTCTCTCTCTCTGCCTGCCTCTCTGCCTGCTTGTGATCTCTGTTTGTCAAATAAATAAAAAAAAAATCTTAAAAAAAAAAAAGTGAGGAACTTTGTAAACACTCTTTTAATATTTAAATGGATTCTCAGAAGACTCAACTTTAAAGAGGAGGTTTTAACAGGTTCAGGAGAAGAGGGAGCAGGGGGAGGTTTCGAGGAAAGGGAAGTCTGGCAAAGAACAGAGGGAAATGGCCAAGGAGGCACCGCCTGAGCGCAGGCCGCCAAGTGGGAGGAAACCCAGGAGGAGAGGAAGAGAAAAAAAGAGACATTTTTACTTCTTTCAATTATTTGTTTGCCTCAGTTAATTTAGAAATACTATCCTGCAAAGAGGCAAATTTAGAATCCCAAAAACATTTGGAAGCCTCAAGGTACAATTTACAGTAGGTATCTCATTCAGTTTGTTTGGTTTTGTTTTAGGAGCCCCGGCTTTCTAATTTAATTTTGAGTAAAATAAGTTAGGTGAGCTCGGAAGTTCCCCATAATGGCCATGGATGGACTAAACTACTTTTGATTACGTTTCCTCAGAAATGTGCACGAGGAGGGACCACATCTTTTAAACATAACACCAGTGCCATCCCAGTAGGTGATCTTCAAGCATTTCGATGACTAGGATCCCATTTCTTAGAGCTTTTTCTCTAGAGCAAAGAGGGAAAATTCCTAAACAGCACCGTTTCAACAGGAACAGTCCGGTTCCAGAGGGATCAGACCAAAGGCCAGCACAATTCCAAAGGGCACAATCCGGTCCCAAAAAGGAAGAGGACCAAAAGACAACCAAGTACACTGAGGAAGGGCAAAGACTTAAATAAAAGCTGTAGAGGGGCACCTGGGGGGCTCAGTTGCTTAAGCGCCAGGTTTTATTTTTTGTTTTTTTTTTTTTCTTTTTTTTTTTTTTAGATTTTGTCAGAGCACGAGAGCACGTGCGCAAGGAGAGCGACAGGCAGAGGGAGGGGCACGTTCCACGCTAAACCGGGAGCCGCGTGCCGTACGTGATCCCAGGACCGATTATAACCTGAGCTGAAGTCAGACGCTTAACCAACTGGGCCACCCAAGGTGGCCCGTAAGTGCCAACTCTTGATGTCTGGTCAGGTCATGATCTCAGAATCGGGAGATTGAACCCCGAGTGCAGCTCACGCCGGGCCTAGAGCCTGCTTGGGATTCCCTCTCTCCCTCTCCCGCTGCCCCTCCCCCACCTCGCTCCCTCTCTGAAAACAAACAAACCAAAAAGGCCTGTAGAGCTCAGACACAAAGAGAGTAGACCTCGGTATGTAGGAGAAAGCCTACCCTCAGGCTCCAGGGTCCCCGAGAAAGCACTGAGCTCTGCTGGCTCTGTGGGCGCCCGCACCAGCTTCCTCACCAGCCTCAGAGCTGTTTGGGGTCTTCCCTGGATCCCACCTCTGATCACCAGGTAACATGACCCTTAAAAATAAACCTGCCAGGTGTTTCGCCAGCAAAAACAAACTTATCCTAGTTGTTACTACTACAACTCCTCAAAACAGAAGAGAGCTTTTTTGTTGTTCTTTTAACCAGAGGAAAGGGGAGGAGTTAGCGGGGCTCTTATAAACAAAGAATCCATTGGCGCAAACTGGGAGTTCTGAGTATACTGGCTTCTCATTGGTTGAATTGTGAGAGTCTCTCATTGGCTGGGCTGTTGCCAAGGCAGAAGGCAAGCCTTTCTTCCTTCCCTTGGGCAAGGTTCATCTCTTCCTTTTGGGTCTGTAGTTGGCAAGGAGTGGTAGAGTGTGAGAGCTCCCCCTGCCTCCCAACTCCATTCTAAATGAGGTTTCCTGTTGGTAATTTTCACACCCTCAAATGAGTTCCTGTGATATTATGACTCATAATAAGGAATATATATTTGATCTTGTCCCATTCCTGGCACAGAGCTCGTAAAACTTTTGGAATTTCCTAAGTGATGAGAGCAATCAAGGTGTCTTTTGTTATGTTAACCAGGTACCTTTTGGACCCACACAGAAGGATGTGGGCTGGCTGCCAGGAGGATTGAAACCTTCAGGGACACCTTGGGTGGCTCCTTAGTTAAGTATATGCCTCTTGATTTGGGCTCAGGTCATGATCTCAAGAGATCAGGCCACAGCAGCCCCTGGCAGCCCGTGGTAGCCGGGGTAAGGCCACCTGTTGGCCATGGAACTTGCTTAAGATTCTCTATCTCTGAGACACCTGGGTGGCTCAGATGGTTGCGTGTCTGCCTTTGGCTCAGGTCATGATCTCATTATGGTCCTCGGATCGAGCCCCAAGTACAGCTCCCAGATCAGCAGGAAGCCTGCTTCTCCCTCTCCCTCTGCCTCTCCCCCTCCTCGAGCTCTCTCTTTCTCTCAAATGAATAAATAGAAATCTTTGGGGTCGGGGGAGGGATAAAAATATCCTCCCTCTGCCCCTTCCCCCTTTCCTAAATAAAAAAAATTAAGTTAAATTTTAAAAAAGTAGGGTTGGAGAAAGTTCCAATCCAGTCTCCAGCTCCGGAGAGGAGAGAGGGGCTGGAGGTTGAATTAGTCACCTACGGTCAATGATTTAATCAATCGCACTATTCTAATGAAGCCTCCATAAAAACTCAGAAGGACTGGATTCAGAGAGCTTCTGGGTTAGTGCACACGTGCAGGTGCCAAGCTCGGAGAGGGTACAGAAGCTCCACGCCCCTTTCCTCATACTTTGCCCTACACAACCCTTCCATCTGGCTGTTCCCGAGTTACATCTTTTTTTTTTTTAAGATTTTATTTATTTGACAGACAGAGATCACAAGTAGGCAGAGAGGCAGGCAGAGAGAGAGGAGGAAGCAGGCTCTGCATGGAGCAGAGCCCGATGTGGGGCTTGATTCCAGGACACTGGGATCATGACCTGAGCTGACCCATTGAGCCACCCAGGCGTCCCGTTACATCCTTTTATAATAAAGTGGTGATCTAGTAAGTAAAATGTTTCTCTGAGTTCTATGAGCCACTTTAGCAAATCAGTCGAAGCTGAAGAGGAGCTCTTGGGAATCTCTGATTTTTAGCCATTTGGTCAGAAGTACAAGTAATGGACATCTGAAGTAATGGGGAGGCAGTCTTGTAGGACTGAGCCTTAACCTGTGGGATCTAATGCTATCTCCAGGTACCTGATGTCTGAATTCAGTTGGATTATAGGACACCCAGCTGTGTCGGAGAATTGCTTGCTGGTAGGGGAATACCCCGCCCACACTGGAATTGGTACCGGAACGTATTTAGTTCCTCAGCATTCCTAAGTGTGTTCAGAATTTAACACACCAAGAAATGAATAAGGCTTATCATTCTCAACTCCAGTCTGCAGAAGCACCTTCTTTCCATCTTGTACACTTGGGAGAGGCTGAAAGAGCTCACAGTTTTTCTGCAACATCCCTAACGGTAACTGAAGGAACTTGAGTGGAAATATCTGCTTCATTCACTTGGCAAGGCCCTCCAGGTTAAGTCCAGCAGTGAAAGAATTTGCTGCCACACTGTTCTGCAAGAGGGCTTTTTATTCCCTCAAAAAAGGTGAAAATTCTGTTCAATACTCAAACAAGAGGTGGGGATTTGTTTTCTGGAAAGGCAACACACTTGTGTTTAAACAAGATGAACATAATACTATGCATGCATCTTGGGACAAAAACTCCTGAAAAGACCAGCTTTTCCGACACTAGACAAGACTCCTTTCAAGATTTTGGCTGAGGCTTTGATGCCAACGTAGATAGTAATGAAGCGTGCAACGTCTCCACCAAAGGAAGAAAGCCATGTGTTGTCGAGCATGACAGATGCTCCCTTCCATGCCCAGATTTTTTTCCAGTTAAAGTTATGCCTGGGAAAAAAAAAAAAAAAACAAAAAAAAAACAAAAAAACAAAAAAAACAACAACAACAACAACAAAAACTTTTCAGCCATTAATGTCTCCAAAGGGACCCACCAAAAGAAAACATTTCTTCTGATGACACCGAAGGGCACATAAAGGATGAAGGGAAGTAGCTCCACACTGAAAAGTGTAAAGCATTTTCATGCGATTGCAGGCTGAGACGAAGCAGTAGCTGCAATTCCTGCTTTCAAATATCAGGAAGAAATGTCTGTCTCTGAGAGCAGATGAGGTTCTTTGATAGAGACACTGTTTTATTGGTGTCTCTGCTCCAAATCATAAACCAGCTTGATTACTGAGAGGGCACAGGTTTTTCCCAAGACATCCCCTATTGTACAGCTATTCTGTTGTTTGGCAATGTGAGAGGCAGAGTTAGAGAATAGTCCCACATCTGGCTTTGGGGGGCAGGGACAAAGGCAAGTTCAGGGGAAGTTTCATCCTTTTCAAATCTAACCTTCTTCTCAGGAAACATACCTACACTGCAAGATACTTTATGGGAATGCTGAAAAGGAAGGTGCTCTTTTGGCTTTGTTCCATGCACCCACTGACAAATAATTCTCATTCCAAGAACCATTATGGCTTTAGTGACCCATTAGGTTCAGTAATGAAGCTAAAGTCAAGGGATACGGAAGTCGCTTCATGCTTTTATTAAGTGATATGTCCCAGATGGACTAAGCTTATGATTCCTTAAGCATTATGGCAACGTAAACCGTCTTTCATTTCTATCAGAGAAATTAATCTAGGTATTAACATTGACAACCGTAAACTTAGTGTATTACTTTACTGGGCCACCATTGCATTCCACAGCGCAATTGTTTGGAATGAAACAACACCTTCATTGTATAATTTGACCACAATTTTTTTTTTCAAAGATGACTTCTATTTCAAATAACAGAAAGAAAAATGGAAGAAAAGCATCATGCGTGCATGTATGTGTGTGCCTGATTCACAGAACACTTGCCACTCATCGAAGGCCCCATATCTGGCTCTCCCCTCTCCCTATCTGAGGTTAAGAAACTCTGCAATTAGTACTGACTGGCCTATCACTGCTTGTACAGATAATTGAATGGAATTGTTGTGAGCTGTTCTTTTTTAAATTTTTTTTAAAAGATCTTATTTATGTATTTGAGAGAGAGACAGAGCATGAGTGGAAGGAGGGTCAGATGGAGAAGCAGGCTCCACGCTGAGCAGGGAGCCTGGTGGTGTGGGGCTCAATCCCAGGGTCCTGGGATCAGGACTTGAACCAAAGGCAGATGCTTAACCAACTGAGCCACCCAGGCACCCCAGCTGTGAGCTGTTCTGAGCAACGAGACCAAAGGACAGATATTACAGTTAGTATATATTTCAAGCCCCAAGTGGCCCATATTTCCCACACTTACCACTATTTTTATACTCTAACATTGTCCAACTCCTTATTTACAGATAGAGCCCTCCAGTGATGACTGATACTCCCTTTGTGACATTTGAGATGCTCAGATTGTGGGTGGTAGGACTCTTCACGTTCCCCTGGGGAGGCAATGTAGCATAGTGGCCAAGTGAACAGTTTTGGAAGTCAAATGGGCCTGGGTTTGACTTCGAGATCCACTATTTTTTTTAATTCTTTAATAGCTATGTGGCCTATTTAACTGTATAAAGCCCTTACCTCATCTGTAAAATGGAAATTAAAGGAGATAACATATCTGCACTAAAGAGCCTGATTCCATTTTTCATTTTGACCTTGACAGACTTCAAGCTCCACCCTCCCCCCAGCCCCCCACCACCACCACCACCACGTCTGCTTTGGACTCATATCTCAGCGAGCTGATAAGCAAGCCTGGGTGTTCCTTCCTTTGGTGACAGCGAGATGTTCACACCACAGAAGCCCTGGTGGGTGAGTGGGAGCCCTCACCCCCTCACCCCAGCCCTACCCCCTAACCACCATAAAAGCCAAGACAGCCTCCACTGTTTGCTCTCTCCAGACATTTTGAACCTACCTGGGAAACTTGCCCTCTTTACCCCAGAAAGCCTTGTGATTTGAGAAATAAACCTTGTCATACCCTCGTGTGTGTGTGTGTGTGTGCATGTGAACCAAATTTTGATTGATGGAGTCCATCCACTGCTTCTGGGTGACCACAAGAAGTGGCACTGTTAGCGGGATGTCTAGGCAAGGCCCCCCAGCAGCGAGGGTCTTTCTTCTCTTGCTTTGGTTTGCAAAGTGGGCTCTGCTGCCCGCTGGAACATGCATTATGAGCTGCTGCTGGCCAGTATCTTCTTCAACTTGCTGCTGCCTGCTGGCACTCAAAAAGCTTGCACTTTGAGCTGAATAGCTTTGTGCCACATCTGCTGAGTTCTTCAAAGCTCTGTTATACATAACCAAACTAAGTCAATAATAACTGGCATTTAGGAACAGGAGTATGGGATTGGGGCCCTCCTTAAAGTAGCCCTGGGATATGTGTCTTAGCCTGACCCACAAGTGGATATTTCAGACTGAATTATGTCTCCATTCCAGCATCAGCCATGACTGCCTCTAGGTGTGGGGGAATGACTCTTACCCTGTGACCATTGTGTGTAAAGCACCAGGCTTTAGTCCCCTGGAGGGCACAGGGGGTAAACTGATACTCTACACACTACACATGTCCTTGGAGGGGGGTCACTCATGTGGAAGAATATCCTGAGTTTATGCCCTTAAAAGTGCTTGGATCCTCAAAATGCATTTACTGCTGCCTATGCCCCTGTCATAACAAGTTTTGTCCTCACAGTTACAGGAAAAAAACATTCATGGCGGCCCTATGGCACAGTCAAAGGGTTAATTTTAAATACTACTTAAGCTATGGGTCCTAAAACTCCAAAAAGCAATTATCTCTATGGAGGGAAGCCCTTAATCCTGATGATACTAATTTGAGGGTCTCTGGAGGAAGAAATTGCTAAACATGAGCAGGATAGAGATGACCCACTCCCCAAAGTATAGAAACCACCCCAGGTGATGTTGATGATGATGTTGATGATGATGATGATGGCGGCACCACTTGGAGAGAGAAGGGAACAAAACTGAAACAGAGATTTGGCCCAATTGGAAATCCAAATTTACTAAAAGAATTTCTAGAATAAAAAGGGAAAAGGGAGTAGATTGGCTTTTGCAACCTTACAGCAGAGGTTCTGAATTAACTTTAATATCTATTGAGAAACACCAATTGGACTGAGACTCAAATTATACTTTACCTGAGGAACCCACTAACCTTAAACATGGTCCTCCCTATAATCTTTTTTTTTTTAAGATTTTATTTATTTATTTGACAGACAGAGATTGCAAGTAGACAGAGAGGCAGGTAGAGAGAGAGGGTTGGGAGGAAGCAGGCTCCCCATTGAGCAGAGAGCCCAATGCGGGGCTCGATCCCAGCACCCTGGGATCACGACCTGAGCCAAAGGCAGAGGCTTTAACCCACTGAGCCACCCAGCGCCCCATCCTCCCTATAATCTTATGGGAGTCACTGAACATAAAATACAAGAACAAAAACGTGTGCTTCTCCTTCACTGTCAGAAATATCGCCTTGCCTTAATCTCCCACAGTCAAAGTGTCCATTCCCCTAAAATATCCCAGAGTGGGCATGGATACTCTGATTCAAAGTGTGATATATTAAAATTCATTTAAACCCTGCCACTTACAATCAGCTTAACAAAAATGGAGCCCCATAGACCTCCCTGCCCCTGGTTAAAATATTTAATAAGACCAGTATAAATCAAAACAGGGCATTTAACATGGAAACATGTTATCCAAGACCTATTTAAAGAAGGGACAAATGATCCCCATTATTGCTCCATTTGATAGCGCAAGTTGGCCAGTTCCTAAATCTTGGAAGGAATGAATGGGACCTCACTATGGATACTGGAATCTTAGCGTCACTGTCCCACCCACTGAGCCCCCCATATCCAGTACTATGTAATTACTGACTTGATCTAATTAGCAACTGGTAAATACTTTGCAGTCAAAAATTTGGCTAAATCTCTCCTATTCAGTGCTTATTTTAACAGCTTCTCATTCACAATTTGTCTTCACCATCAAAGGGACACAATACAGCTTTACCTGGCTATCCATGGGGTACCTCAACAGCCCTGCTATTGCACATAACCACGGCAAGTAAGATCATAACCACAACCAATGTGATGGAACTTTTCATCCCTAATGAGGACATCGCTAAAAAAGGATGGAACCCAAGGGTCAGCACAATTCACTGAACTTCAAAAAGTTATCTTAGCACTGAATGCCCTGGCTTACGATGAGCCCCATCCGTATACTTTTATAGACTCATAGACCATCGTCAGTGGTCTGGCCATCAGTCTTGCCAATGGCAGAAATAACTCCTTATCCAAGGTTGCCCCCTTTGGGGTAAAGAACTCCATAAATCTCTTGCCTCACAGATCCCCAAAATATAAATCAAGGTCACACATGTCTCCATACAAACTAAAGCCACAGTACAAGGCCTCACAAAGACATGTGTTATCTCCTTTGAAGTTTTGACTGAAGCACTCATTTCAATTCTCAAAATACACAATGCTGGGCTCTTTAATGATTCATTCAGTGAAAGTTTCATCTCCCCTACTGATCTCAAGATACAGGCTCATAGAGAACTATTAGTGTTTAATTAAATAAGCTCAAACTCAATTAAATGAAACATAGCACATTTCAGTCATTAGTCAAACATCAAGGGTGAATTATAATAAAAAGTCTGCCTTCGTTTCTGATGTTTGACTGCTGACATCTTACAAACCTGCCCCTCCCTCTTCCCCTTCTGCCCCACATCTAAGCAAGCTGATAAGGAAGTCTAGATGCTCTTCTTTGGAGCCAGCTGGAAGTTGCAAGCCTAGCCCTCACATAAGACCCCTCGCCCCAACCCTACCCCAACTACCATAAATGCTTAGCCAGTCTCCTCTCCCTGCTCTGCCAAGCCATTTTTGGACCTGCTTAAGAGTCTGCCCCGATCTCCCTAGAAAGCCTCATTATGTAAGAATTAAAACTCTTCCTACCCTCTTCGTATGTGTGTAGCATCATCATTCTTGACATCTGGACTAAACTGGGGAAGGGAGAGTGTCCATGTCATCTTTGCTATGTGACCACAATAATACCTGGCATGTTGCATGTTTAATAGATGGAAATTAGTGTGGGTTTTATTTCCCTATTTAAACTGATGGATATATGTAAACCTGACAGTTATCATACTTATGCTTGGATACAAGAGAGACAATGTGTTCATCTAAGTAATATCCTTGATGCTAAAAACGTCAGAAACCTTTTGTGCCAAGGGCAGATTCCTCATGTCACAGGATGCTAAGAACTACCAATCAAGAACACTGAATGAAAACATAGAGGATAAATCCTTCCTGATTGAGAGAGCAAGTGGCACAAACTGGGGATTCAATAAACAATTTTTGAGCAAATGAAACATTTTTTGAGTGAATGGACCTAGTATATGGGATTTGAGAGCTAATTAGATATAAGGAAGAGGAAAGGAACAAGTCAAAGATAATTCAGAACAAGAAAGTTGCCCTGTTGTGTTTTATCCAGGAGCACTTGGAAAACTTTGGTGATTAAGAAAATAATGCTTTTAGAAAAAGTTTTGGCACTGAGACACTCAGGAAAATCTATCAATAAATAGCAAGCCTGGTCCTTTTTAAGACACTGTGTAGAAATAATTCCAAAAAGATTAAAATCAGGGCAGAAACCAAGGAACCATTTTTTGTGTATCATATTGATCATTCCAAGTGGAACTGTTAGATATCTCAGAAAAAATTGTGGTTCTGAATTGCTTTTGCCTCCAACTCTGGACCTCTGTTCCTAAAAGATTGTTTCCTAAAGAAAAACATTCAACCAGAAAATTTTAGCACATCAGAATCTCTCTGAAGATTAAGAAGTCTGTGTAGGACTGAATGTCTAAATTGAAAAGTTTTTGCTGTCACACTCAGGTATAAATGAAATAGTTCTTCATATCCCCTTCCTTTCTGTCCATAGTTCAACCATGTCAACTTTTCTCTCGGAAGTGAAATAAAATTAAAGCCCATGGCACTGAATGTCAGTCATGGAGGGACGTGTCCCCAAGTTTGCTTCTGCTAAAGGGTTTCCAGAGACACCTGTCTCACACCAAGTCTCTACTATACTTCTTCTCTACTCATTTTCACATAATCCAAAAGTCATATTTCAGATGCACAGTTCCCACTGGGCTAACCTCATTAGGCCTGGCCACCTCTGTAACTCTTGGAGAAGTCTCTTGCTTGAATGATTAGTCCCCCTCTCCCGACTGTGTGGGTTGAATCTCTCCCTATCTGGGGTTGCTTGGAACAAAAATAACTACCTCAAATCCTTGTCACTAAAGCAAGAGGAGGTGGCATTAAATTTCTCAGAACAGGATGTCATTACAGGTTTTCCTTGTTAGCTACAGGTAAGATATTTGAGTGGTCCTCCCTCTGCTGACCTTGCTACACAGTCTTCCCATGTCTGGCAGTTGACCTTCAGAATGCCACCAGAAAAGGGACTCAGAGTCCAGCAACTCAATGATTATAGAACACAGGGAACTGAGCCCCAAAGTTTAGCAACTCTACTGATCTCTTTTGTGCAGCTCTGCTTCTGTGTAACCAACGGAAAGTCTTTCAAAATGGCGGTCAACCTTCTTAGTTGTTGGTTGATCTGAACATGTAAGCCTCATCCTCCAAATCCAACAAAAAGTCAACTATTGGCTAGACTTCTTGTGCTATGGAAAGGCCAGGTTTGGCTACTGCCTTCGGAACCCTCAATCCTAGTAACATCACACTTAGACTTGGGAATGTAAGGAAATGCAGGAAATCTGACTTCACAGCTTTGGTTCTTGATTCATCTTTGGAATCAAGATAATTTTTCTGCTTAAAGAACTATTTTATTAGAGTAATGGGCAAGATGGACATTCCTTACTTCATGCTTTCAAACTTTCACGACCACTTTAACCATCTTGGCTGTGTACCGTTTGTTCTATGATTTCCTTAACATTGTTCTTTTTTTTTTTTCTTTAAAGATTTTATTTATTTATTTATTTGTCAGGAAGAGAGAGCGCGCACACAAGAAAGCAGAGTGGCAGGCAGAGGCGGGGAGAGAAGGAGGCTCCCCGTTGAGCAAGGAGCCCGATGCAGAACTCCATTCCATGACCCTGGGATCATGATCCGAGCCGAAGGCAGCAGCTTAACCGACTGAGCCACCCAGGCATCCCTTAACGTTGTTCTTTAAGTCAGCTCATTCTTAATTTATTTTTTTAAAGATTTTATTTATTTATTTGACAGACGGAGATCACAAGTAGGCAGAGAGGCAGACAGAGAGAGAGGAGGAAGCAGGCTCCCTGCTGAGCAGAGAGCCCGATGCGGGGCTCGATCCCAGGACCGAAGGCAGAGGCTTTAACCCACTGAGCCACCTAGGCGCCCCTTATTTTTTTTTTAACCTTAAGCAATAACATCAAAGAGCTAATGAGTTTGGTGTGTTAGTTATGTATCTCTTTTCATAATATACATTATGCTAAATCCCCATTCAAGTATTTTTCAAACGTTCAACTTGGTACCATTTAAAATAATCTTATACACCATATGTAACAGTCAAGATTCAGGCAGGACAACAGAAAATGCACAAGTTTATCTTGGAATTTTTTAGACAGTATGGGAGAACTAAAAATGCAAAAAGGGAACACTTGAGTTAACACAGAAATAGTAACTGTATGAAGCAGTTACTGAAGGAACAGAGGGAAGAGTACGGGGTTATTGGAACCTAGAAGAACACTGCTCGTGTAACCACCTGCCCCTGCCAAGGTATTGCTGGAGGGATGGTACCCAGAAGAGCAAGCAGATAAGAGGAAGGCATCCCTTCTTCCTCCTTCTTCCTTCCAGCCTCCCTATTCAGGGAGTATCCAGCTGGCAAAGGAGAAATGTGGTTCACAGCTCTCTGGCCCTGGCATCACAGAGTCTAGAAGTCTGGGTTAGTTGAGAGACAATATCCTAACCACCAGCACACCTCACTTGGCAGAATGTAGTAGTCTCCCCTTACCTGTGGTTTCAGGTACCCGTGGTCCAGAAGCAGACGATCTTCCTTCTGATGAATCATCTGGTGAATACAGCCTAACCCTAGGTCACGATGCCTATTTCTCTTTCTTTAAAGATTTTTTTATTTGACAGAAAGAGAGAGCACAAGTAGGGGGAGGAGCAGGGAGAGGAAGAGAGGGAGAAGCAGGCTTCCCACTGAGCAGGGAACCCAATGTCAGGCTCAATCCCAGGACCCTGGGATCATGACCTGAGCCGAAGGCAGACGCTTAACCGACGGAGCCACCCAGGCACCCCTACGATGCCCACTTCTTCCACCTCACTTCATCCCATCACACAGGCATTTTGTCATCTTGCATTACCACAAAAAGAAGGGTGGGTACAGTACAGTAAGGTATTTTAAGAAAGAACACATTCACGTAACTTGTATTATAGTATTTTGTTATAATTGTTCTATTTATCATTATATATTTTTGCTAATCTCTTACTGTGCCCGATTTATAAATTAAACTTTATCATTGGTATGTAACAATAGGAAGAAACGTCGTCTATATGGTGTTTGGTACGATCTGCGGGTTCAGGCATCCACTGGGGGGTCTTGGAACATGTACCCCACACAGAAGAGGGGACTACTATATTTCCATAAAAGATGCTCAGAAGAGAGATGCCTGTTTGGGCAAACATGCTTGTGTGTTGTAAGAGAGAAGTTGGAACAGGCTTTCCAGACCCCCTCGAGGCCCAACAAACAAATTATAATTTAGACGAGTCTGGGATTCTTCGCAGCTCAGCTTGTGGGGAGGGTATTAGTTTCACAACTCCAAACAAGCTAAGCCGTCCGTACAAACACCCTCCACAGCACCTCGCTCAGAAGCCTGGAGGTGCTGAAAACATAAAGCTTTCAGTACTTGTTTCCAGCCATGGGAGCTGAGCTGGCAGATGGGCTCTATGCAGCCCCGAGAAAGGATACCGCAGACCTTGCAACCAAAGGGATCACAAGCAAGATGTTAAGACAGAAACTCTCCAAAGTTTGCAGCACAGGACCACACGGATCACCATGGTCATGGGCCCTATTATTGCTGGTTGCTGTTTAAAATTCTCCTGTGCCTTCCAATCCCACAAATTCCTTACTTGGTGGTAAAAATGCCCTCCGTGGTTCACCACCCCGCCCTCCCCGCAACCTTATCCCTCAGTCTTTGCAATATGACTTTGTAGCTTCTCCTAGCATGAGCTGGGGTCCATTTCCTCACCCCGTGGGCTGGCTGTAATGACTTTCTTTGACCAGTAGGACGTGGCAGAAATGCTGGGGTGCCAGTTCTGAATAAGCCAAGAGGTCGTGCGGGCTTCCACTTTCCCTTGGAACCTTGTCATCACGTGACAAGGCCTGCCCAAGCTTGCATGATGGAGGGGGAGAGACCACGTGGAGGAAAGCCAAGGTTCCCCAGCCAGCAGCCAACCTCCTGCCAGAAGCAGAGGCACCTGCCGCTCCATAGCTGACTACAGATGCGAGAGAGCTCAGCCTAGATCCCAAAACCACCCAGCTGAGTCCAGCCTAAACCGCCACAACCTGCTGGATCATGAACCAATAAATTACTGTCATTTTAAGCGATTTTGGAGGAGTTTGATAGGCAGCAGGAGCTAACCGCTACACGTGGCCCATGAGGCTACAAGAGAACTTTCCTGGAGAGAGAACTCTCTCTCCAGCCACATATTTCATTTCTCTCCCCCTCATTCGTTGTTCTAACCCCTCCACCTAGACCACTCTTTCCCCTCCCTGCCCTGCCAGCCCACTCCACCCAACACATCCATTTTTTTTTTTTTTAGAACAACAAACAGGACAGACCTTATTCACTCTCCCAGGGAGGAGAGGGGCCAGACATCAAGAGAGATATCAGAAAACACATCCATTTTTTAGTCTCAGTTTATTATTTTTTTTAAAGATTCTATTTATTTATTTGGCAGACAGAGATCACAAGTAGGCAGAGAGGAAGGCAGAGAGAGAGAGAGGAGGAAGCAGGCTCCCTGCTGAGCAGAGAGCCCGATGCGGAACTCGATCCCAGGACCCCGAGACCATGACCCAAGGAGAAGGCAGAGGCTTAACCCACTGAGCCACCCAGGCGCCTTTAGTCTCAGTTTAAATAAGACTTCCTCC
This sequence comes from Enhydra lutris kenyoni, assembly GCF_002288905.1. NCBI lineage: Eukaryota > Metazoa > Chordata > Mammalia > Carnivora > Mustelidae > Enhydra > Enhydra lutris. The sequence goes on from NW_019154174.1 coordinate 1,873,506, forward strand.
AAGACCTCACTCAATCTGTAACATAAATTCGATGCCTATCTCATACTTTCTCATAGGATGCCTTTTCCTTCAAGGAATGTATCAGAATTAGCAATTTTATATCTAACTGTAAGGTCTTTGGTTAATATCTACTTCCTCCAGCCTCTGGGAAGCTCTGCGAGGACCTCTCCCTACCCAGCACCCAGGCAATGCTTGGCCCACTGGTGCCCCTGGATACCAGATTCTTAAAGGAAAGAAGACGATTTGAAGGCTCAAAGAAGAAAGTGATGCCTCCCTCTCCTTCACTGTTTTGGTTCTTCCTGATACCGGTTCTGAACGCTTGGAACAGACACGAATGATTCCAGATGCGGAATTATTGCCTTTCCCGGATCATGATTCTTCCAGGCTCTGAATCCATGTAGCAGACATAGCTAATTATCCTTCAACCTCTATCCCGCCTCCTTCCTTTCATCCTCTCCTCGTGGTTTTAATAGGGCATATGGCCGTCCTACTGGAATCTCACTTCTCAGCAACTAGACATGGCCATGGGACTAAATTCTCACCAAGGAAGTGTGAGTGCATCTGCATCTTCATCACTTCTCTGACAAAGAAATTGCTGGTCTGGGGTGCCTGGGTGGTTCAGTTGATTAAGCATCTGCCTTCGGCTCAGGTCATGATCCCGGGACTGAGCCTTGTGTCAGGCTCCCTGCTCAGTGCGGAGTCTGCTTCTCCCTCTTCCTCTGCCCCTGCCCCCACCCATGCTCTCTCTCTCTCTCTCTCAAATACATAAATAAAGTCTTTTTTTTTTTTTTAAGGAAATTGTTGGTCCTCAACTCACTTTCATCCTCCCTACCAGCTAGAACAAGCTGGTAAGTAAACTCCAGCCACAAGAATAAAGGTGAAGTTCTATGGGATAACAAACCAGTAAGACAGAAGGAACCCAACACTCGGGTTGAGTTCACAGAACCAAGCTGCCTACTGAACCTTGGGCCAAACTCGGACTGGAACACAGGAAAGAAAGAAGCTTTTATAGTGTTTCTGAGGCACTGTATTTTAGGATTTCTTTGTTAAAGCAGCCAGCCTATAGTCTAACCAACATACCTCACCAAGTCTCCCTGTCCTCGGGGAATCGGGACAGGAAAATGGATTTGGGACATCAACTGCACCAGCCTCTGCACCAGTGAGCAGAGTTCGGAATCTTATAGTGTTCCTCCGTATTCCCCGACCTAGCATCTGTCATCCGACTGAGAGAATTCCCACTTGTCCTTCCTTATCCCTCATAGCTTTTACATTAGAAAGGAGAGCTTAGCTTTCAGCACTGAGTCCTCCTAAGACTCATCGGGGAAAGCAGGACACATGGTCATGGCTAGCATAGCACCTCATGTCACCAAGGCTGACTCTTTAACTAATGGTAGGAACGAAAATATTCTAATCAACTCACGGAAATCACACAACGGAATTCTTGAATTCAGTATACATTTGAAATTAAAACATAATGTCTTAACCTAAATAGATTCAGTATTCTGGAAATTTCATATATTGGAATGTGGAATGGAAGTGTCGAGATGGACACTGGCACTCCTGAACTTTAAGAAAATCTCCCTTACACCGACATGCGGGACTTTTCACTCCTATCAGAGTTTCCTGAACTACACAGGAAAGAGAATTTGTACCCAAGAATGTCTGGATTCAACATAAAGTAGCCCTCCCACAAGCAGGGGATTTTCTTTGAAGTATTATATTTTATCTTTAAATTGCAATGCAAATTGTTTACAGTCCACTTATTTTATTTTTTAAGTGTATTTTTTAGTAATCTCTACATCCAACATGGGACTCAAGCTCACAACCCAGAGATCAAGAGTCACATGCTCTAGCGACTGAGCCAGACAGGGGCCCCAATGCTCCGCTTCTTTTAACAGGAAACTATGTGTTCATTTGCTTGCCATCGTTTGTTGTTGTTTTTTTAAGATTTTTTAAGATTTTATTTATTATTTGACAGACAGAGATCACAAGTAGGCAGAGAGGCAGGCAGAGAGAAGGTTGGGGAAGCAGGCTCCCTGCTGAGCAGAGAGGGGGGGGCGCCTGGGTGGCTCAGTCAGTTAAGCATCTGCCTTGGGCTCAGGTCATGATTCCAGAGTCCCAGGACCGAGCCGAGCCCCGAGTTGGACTCCCCACTCAGCAGGGAGTCTGCTTCTCCCTCTCCCTCTGCCACTTCTCCTGCTCTTTCTCTCTCTCTCTCTCTCAAGTAAATAAATATTTTTTTAAAAAACCTAGAAGACAAGCACATAAAGTGTAAATGCAAAATTTAAATTGATCCACCATCCAACCTCTGGGAATCTCCTCTCCGGATGTTCTTGCACTTGCATGGAAAGACATCTGTGCCAAGATGCGTGCCCAGCCCGTCTGTCAGAGCAAGACTGAAAGCAACCTGAGCATCACTCGAGAGAAGACTGGATCCGTGAGACGCAGTATGTGGGTATGTTGGCTGGGTTCTCTGAGGAGCAGATGTCGAGACAGAGTGCAAATTGTATTATTGGGGAGTAACATCTGTGAAGAAAAAAAAAGATGAAAAAAATTGGGGGGTGCCATGAGAGCACAATTTAGGGCTAATGAAGTCTCCACTGGCCCAGAGTGAAGCAAAGAACAGCTGTTAGGGAAATAGCCAGACCCACTTCGGTATCCCCAATACCACCATCTCTTGCCCAGCCACGGGCTGGGGGCTGCCTTGCAAAGAACATGACCCCAACTCACCAGGTGAGAGGGAACCCTAAGAAAGCTGCCCACTTTCCACTCGCTCGCAGTGAGCCTTTTTTTATTTTTTAAATATTTTTTTTTTTAGGGGCACCTGGGTGGCTCAGTGGGTTGAGGCCTCTGCCTTCAGCTCAGGTCATGATCCCAGGGTCCTAGTCTCTGCTCAGCAGGGAGCCTGCCCACCCCCGCCTGCCTCTCTGCCTACTTGTGATCTCTGTCAAATAAATAAATAAAATCTTTAAAAAAAATTTTTTTAAAGTAGTCTCTATACCCAACATGGGGCTTGAATTCACAACCCCGAGATCAAGAGTCACACGCTTCATTGACTAAGTCAGCCAGGTGCCCCACGAGCCCCCTTTTAAAGGAGCATCTAAGCAACTCATTCCTGGGTGTGATGTAAGAGACCCATAGGATAAAGATGAAAGAAATAAGCCTATATTTCTCTGCATGGAACAGTCTTCATATGTCGAATAAAAAAAATAAAAAAAAACACGGTACAAAAAAGAGCACAGTGTTTGGTACTAGATAGAGGTAACGGTTGCACAACAATGCAAAGGTACTAAACGCCAATGAATTTTACATATCAAATATTTTTTGAAAGATTTTATTTATTTTAAAGAGAGAATGTGCATGAGAGGGAGGACAGTGGGAAGGGCAGAGGGAGAGGCCAAGGGGGAGAATCCCAAACAGACTCTGCACTGAGCACGGGGATGACTGTAGGGCTCGATACCAGGACCGTGAGATCACAGCCTGAGCCAAAACCAGAAGTCAGGCGCTTAACCGACTGAGCCACGCAGGAGCTCCTGAAATGTCCGTTTTCAAATGGTTAGCTTTGTTATGTGAATTTCACCTCAGTTTTTTTTTTTTAAGATTTATTTATATATTTGACAGGCAGAGATCAAAAGTAGGCAAAGAGGCAGGCAGAGAGAGAGGAGGAAGCAGGCTCCCTGTCAAGCAGAGAGCCCCATCAATGCGGGGCTCAATCCCAGGATCCTGGGATCATGACCTGAGCTGAAGGCAGAGGCTTTAACCCACTGAGCCACCCAGGTGCCCTCACCTCAGTTTTTTAAAGAGAGAACACAACGGGCTACCATCGTGTTAATAAACAAGGAAATGTGTTTCTGCACATGCACGCAAGCACAGAAAGGAGTGGAAAATCGCTGGGAGGAGCCACCAAATGCTAGGGCTGTGGTTGACACTGAGGACAGTGACTTTATTTCCACCGAACACTCTTGGTACTGCTGAAATGTTTACCGCCTGTATGTGAACATCATCAAAGATGTTGTTTAACTGGTCTGATGAGGGGTGCTTGGGTGGTGCAGTTGGTTAAGCATCTAACTCTTGGTTTCAGCTCAAGTCACAATTCCAGAGCCCTGGGGTCAAACCCCGCGTCAGGCTCCACGCTCAGCGTGGAGTCTGCTCGAGATTCTCTCTCTCCGTCCCTCACCCTCATGCCGTCTCTGTCGCTTTCTAAAATAACTACATAAAATCTTAAAAAAAAAAAAATTGTTACGATGAATGAATTACTTGCCATCGGGAAAAACAAATGAAAAATCCCCTGCCAGATTATGGCAGACACTGCGATACCGATCTTTACATTTCAGGAAATTCAGCCTCGGTCAAGGTGCACGGACATCACATTATCGGGTTCTTCTGTCCTCTCTCTCTCAGGGGCAGCGCATTTCAGGAACGCAGACACAGTAAATTTCTGGAACCACATGGTGAATATTGATACTTGCTGAAAAAGGAGAACAATGATATCTTACTGAAAATTCCTTCCCTGGCTGCTATACCATGCAACATTGGGTAAATTAGCCCAGCTTCGTAAACTTCATTATTTTAAAATAGTAAAATGGCCAAGTCACTGACGTTTCCCCTTTCATCAAAATGTAAAGGGCCGGCTGCCTCCGGGTCTCTCCTCCGACTGCTCCAGCACATCGTTTGAACCCATTTGATGGTGTCACTCAGTAAGGGCACCTTTTTCACTTGGCTGCCTCTTCTTGACCTAAAATGATTTCAACCATTTCTACAGCTCCAGGCTGCACCAGGTTTTCTATTATTACCTGCACCTTTCACGTTGATTCTAAGCTGACCTTGGATGAAGAGACAAACAATTTTTTATCTGTTTGCTTGATTGTACTTCTCATGTATTGCTCCAAGCCAAGACTTCTCTTTCAAGTTGCAAAATACACCAGCGCTTTGCTTCCAAAGTCACACGAGTGGTCTTCCGATGCCTCTGCAAATGTTTTGTTTCATGCAATCAGTGCTCAGATTTTTCTCGACGGAGAGACATATGGTTGAGCCCATTTTAGCAACTCTCCATAATAAAACCGATTACAAAAATAAGCATCTAAGAATATCCTGTGCTTTTAAGATTGACACCGCGGCTCACTACTCGATTGCTAGTTGTGGCTGGCAGATCATGCGGCATCTTTGTGGTCAAGTGCACTGTGGCAAACTCAGAAGCAATGCCTTCTCAGGGCTCAGGGACTTCTGGGTTGCATGGGATCCATTCACTGTGTGGTACATGTCACAGATTTCAAACTATTGCTTCAAATTCTTCAACCTTCTGGCTGGAAGTATATCTTTAAACTTACTGCTCTTTAAGAAAGTAAATGAAAATAGGGAATAATTCAAGCTCTCACTTTTGGATAACATAGCTTTTTGTGCACTACTCTCACCCCTGCCTCCCTCATTGATTGTATTTCTTTTTTTATCATCATTGCGTTGTGCTTGTCACCATAAAATACATCACTAGCTCCTGATCCAGTGTTCCAAGATTCACTGTCAATGCACCACACCCAGTGCTCCGCGCAATACCACCAGGTTCACCCATCCCCCCACACACCTCCCCTCTAAAACCCTCAGTTTGTTTCTCAGAGTCCACAGTCCCTCATGGTTCGTCTCCCCCTCTGATTTGTCTCAATTCACTTTTCCTTTCCTTCTTCTCATGTTCTCCATGTTACTCCTTATGTCCACAAGGAAGTGAAACCATATGATAATTGACTCTCCCTGCTTGACTTATTTCACTCAGCGTCATCTCCTCCAGTCCCATCCATGCTGATGCAAAAGTTGGGTATTATCCTTGCTGATGGCTGAGTAATATTCCATCGTGCATATGGACCGTGCTCAGCGGGGAGTCTGCTTGAGATTCTCTCTCCCTCTGCCCCTCCCTCTGCTCAAATTCTGTCTTCCTCCCTCAAATAAATAAATAAATAAATAAATAAATAAATAAATAAAATTTTGAAAAAGAGAAAGTAAATGAACACTGACATGAAAATCCCCAAAGTCAGAATTGTCAGTGGTCTTATATGTGTTTGTTTATTCATTCACTCATTCATTTATTCATTTACTCATTCAGGAAGTATTTACTGAGCACTGATTTCCATGTTAAGCACTGTGTGGGGCCCTGGAAATACAGGAGGGAACCGTAAGAACAAGTTCCTGACAATATAGAGCTTACGATCTAATAGGAGACAGAGATGTGAGATAAATCATCAAACGAACACATAATTATATATTGTGAAAACTATCCTGAAGAAAAATAGACTACTCTAAATGAATCCAGGAGACCTACTTTAATTTGGAGAGGTAGAGAAGGTGAGACCTTGTCTTGGTCTGTTTGACCTGCTGTAACAGAATAGTACATGCTGGGTGGCTTATAAGCAACAGAAATTTATTTCTCACAGTTCTGGAAGCTGGAAGTCCAAGATCAGGGTGCCGGCAGGGTCATATCCTGGTGAAGATCTTCTTCTGGGTTAAAGGCTGCCAACTTCCAGTTGTGTCGTCACGAGGCAAAGAGCAGGAGAGGAAGCATGTTCTCTCCTCGTGACCTCATCAAATTCTCACCACCTCCCAAAGGGCCCACCTCGAATACCATCACCTTGGAGGGTAGGGTTTTAACATATGGATTTGGGGGAGGGACACATTCAGCCCATGACAGAAGTAATTTCACAGTTGCAAAGTGGAAGGGAAAGTGTTTTAAGCAGAGGAAACAACACAAGTGAACCCTGGGAAGGAAAGAGAGGATGTAGTCAAGGAAATGAAGGAAGGTCAACATGGCAGGGGTACCATGACTAAGGAGGGTAAAGAAGATACTCCTGGAGAGGGTGATGGGGACTAGACTGCACTGGGGAGGTAGGCGACAATGATAACTCTAAGGAAGCCTTTGGAGGTTGTAATGAAAGGACTTGCTTTAGTGGGCATGTGTTTCTTTGAGATTTCTCTGGCTTTTGTTGAAAGAATGGACAAGGCAGGAGGCAAAGAAGAAGTGAGAGGGTACAGTTGAGACATGATGGTAGCCTGGAGTGATGACAAGGGGATGGAAAGACGTGGATGAATGAGAGGCCTGTTTTGAAGGTATAACAGACAACACTTGGAAAGAGAGCAGAGGGAGAGAGGGACAGTGGCAAGAATGTCTGTAGAACAACTAGCCATACCCCCAGTTCAAAACCCAGTCTTCTCTGACCATCTCCAATGTCATATCTAGGACTCAATGTCTTCCTCTAGGAAACAGGAACACTGCTACTTACCTTTTCAGGTTGTTGTGCCAACTGAAAGGGTCAACGTGTGGAAAGTATCAATGGGCAATGTTCAAAATGGCCCTTTTATGATTACCCACTTTGTGTCCCATATCTTCATCTTTGTCCTTGGTGATATTGCTATTCTCTGAGCGGACCAGATTTTGTCCTCTCTTTGTCCATCCACGCACCTCCATCTAAAATTCCTTTCTCTTCCTTTTGTGCAAAACTAAGATCACTCCTTCTCAGTCCATAAATTCCTGTCATCAACATTCATGTCCACAGCAATTTCTTCTAGAATGCTAAGCAAGGAGCTGGAATTTCTTTCACTATCCACAGGTCCTTTAGGTATGAGGGTCCACTAACGGCCCCACAGCTTTTATTATTTTGCGTGGCAACAGAGTCAGCACGACATGGTTTTCCTGGGCTCCAACAGGGGTGTTAGTGCCTTTGCTCCAACAGATAGAGAATAAAATGCCCTCCAACAAGGTATTGTGGACATGCTTATTGCCCATACAGATGGTTCTCAAGGAAGCATAGCCATGATGAGGAAACACGTTGGTGCCCTCACAACAAAGTGATGTCATCATGGAAATTTCTAAAGTATTTCTGGTTGTTTTCATAGAAACAAATGATAACTTTTTGGGCCAGGATTTCCAAACTTTGTGGTAGGTGCTTCTAGATAATGTCCTTAATTGTAAGGATTTAATGAGTGAATGAAGCTTAAAAATCAACTGGAATAGTATCGTGCCAACATCAGTCTCCTGGGTTAAACAATGTAATAGGGTTATGCAGATATCCCTGGGGAAAGATGGGTGATGGGTGTATAGAAAATCTTGTGCATCTTACACTATTGTAAACTAAGAGGTTATAATTTTTTAAATCAAATGCAACTCAAAAAGTTAATTATGGCAATCAGACTTGAAATGCTCTGCGATTGTACTTCTACATGCTTGAAGGAAGAACGAAATGCTTCATGAGTCATCAAAGCTGCAAAAGCAGAATGTAAGTCATGTGAAAAGCCAGGTAGACACAACACTATAAGAATACCTCCATTGAGGGATGCCTGGGTGGCTCAGTTGGTTAAGCATCTGCTTTCGGGTCAGGTCATGATCCTAGGGTCATGGGATCAAGTCCCACACTGGGCTCCCTGCTCAGTGGGGAGGCTGTTTCTCCCTCTCCCTCTGCCTGCCACTCCCCCTGCTTGTGCTCTCTCTCTATCCGTCAAATAAATGAATAGAATCTTAAAAACAAAAACCTCCATTGACAGAGTCTGAGTTTCCAGCCAGTTATCCCAGAGACCTAAGTGATAGTGGTGTTCCCCAGCTCCTGTGACAAGGTGATTCCCTACCGTGGCGGGGGGAGGGCTCTCAGGTCCCCAGTACAAAGGCCTTCCACCAAGCCATCCAGCCCTAGGGCCCTCCCCACTTTCCTCAGTTTAGATCCTGAAAAGTTGACTGGGCCAAAATGTCAACCACACATGTACTCTCCCATAAGCCTTGGCACCAGTCTTCAAATATGCCCGAAAAGCTCATGTGCCACACTGAGAACAACAGTAGCTAACACTGAATAGACACTTTCAAGCCCTCTGCAACCATTATCTTAATTTTCGTAATACATTCAGGAGTTAGATAAAATAATCCACTGTTAAGACCAAAATTCTAAACCAGTGCCTCTTCCATGTGGCAATTAGGGCTTGTCTCCTGCCTCCACCTTCATTTCTAACCCTTCTAGAAAACCTCTGAGGTTGAAGAATTTATAAGTGAAAAATCACCCCATTTTTCTCAAGGGTGGAGGGGAACAATCACGAGCCACCTTCAACCAAGAGTGTGAAAAATAAGCTTAGCCAAACCTGAGATGAACTTCATAATGCCTTTGAAAAGATGGATAAATCAAATAGCATTTGTCCATCTCCCCGCTCTTCGAAATTATCATGCATGCACCTGAAGTTTAAGCAAAGAAACCCATTAGACAAACCGAAAATCATGAAACCCAGATTTAGAGATGTATCCCCTTGTTCTAATGAATGTCCAATTCAGAATACCATTTTGTCTTCAAAGAGCCCTGAAGGCTCTCATCTTTGTTATCTTTCTGTTCTGTTAGCAGAAATATTACATCTTTGAAAAGAAAGGGGAAAAAAAACCATTATTCTGAGAGCTAAAACAGAAAGGTCTTTGAACTATTGAGAGATAAATCAGCTCATAGTTACCAATAAACCAAAAAGAAAAAAGAGATTATTTCAAACCAAGTAGGAAAGGTGTCCAGATGAATTCAGTATCAGTAAACTGAATGTAGGCTTACTCATAACTGGATAGGGCCTGGCTAACCAGTAACTCTACAGAATTTATGTTTTTTGTGCATGCTTTCTTTTTTAATACCTGTCATTGAGATTCAATTTGCGCACCGTAGAATTTACCCATGTAAATTACACAAGTCAATTCTTCTAGTATATTCAGAATTGTGCAACCATCACCACAGTCAAGTTTACCACATTTCCATCACCCCAAAAAGAAACTCTGCACCTGTTAGTAGTAGTTGCTCTCCATCCCGCCCTCCCCACCGAATACCAGAAATCATTACTTTCCTTTCTGTCTCTGTAGATTCCAGACATCTCATATAAATGGATGCATACATTAGGTTGTCTTTTGTGACAGGCTTCTTCCACTTAACGTTGTGTTTTCAAGGTTCATCCTTGTCATAGCAGGTGTCCTTACTTCATTCCATCACGTGGATAGACTCTCATTTTGTTTGTCCACTCTTCAGTCCATGGACATTTGGGTTGTTTCCACCTGCTCTGACTTACCTTTTGAAAGGCTCGTTCCCATTGTGGTATTGAAAATGAACAGAACGGCACATCTGAGACAGCAAGAAACAGTGAGGAGGTTCTTGCAGGGATCTTGGTGAGAGGGGTTGGTGGCTCGCCCTTGGGTAGACAAATCACAAATGGCCCCTTCTGATTTTTTTTTTCACATAACCTGCTTCTGAAGCTTTCTCTGCTTCTTTTGCTTTCTTTTAAACCATCACTACAATTACTTCGCTGCATTTTTGCCGACTTCTTGTATCACATGTCTAACACTTTGATGTAAACACACACATTTATCTTTCTTGCTGGGAGTGTGTTAGGCATTTGACAAAGTCTCAGCTCCCCCAGGGTTTGCCTGCATGAACCAACCAAATCAAAATCTGCAAAAGGAGGGCTCTCCAGTGTCTCTACGGTCTCGCTGTAAAGATTTCACGGCCGTAGCCTCTAAAATTACTTCATCAAGTTCAATGGATATGTGTTCTTCAGTTCTTGGCTAGCCCAATTTTTTTTTTCCCGACAGTGTTGCTAATGGTATTTCTGTGGCAGACTTCTTGTGGAACACACTAGTTGAAATGTCAAAAAGCATAAGGTTTAAAAAGCTTTTCTCCGGGGCGCCCGGGTGGCTCAGTTGGTTAAACAGCTGCCTTCAGCTCGGGTCATGATTCCAGGGTCCTGGGATCGAGCCCCGCATTGGGCTCCCTGCTCAGCAGAGAGCCTGCTTCTCTCTCTCCCCCTCTCCCTGCCGCTCTGCTTACTTGTGCTCTCTCTCTAGCTCTCTGTCAAATAAACAAATAAAATATTTAAAAAAAAAAAAAAGCTTTTCTCCAATGCAATATACTCCTTCACACATGACACGGCGACTTGATTCGCATGATGTCATAGGGGTATTTTCTTGGTTAGATTAAAATTTTGTTTGCATGCATCTTTCAATGGCTTTCAGTGGTTGAATAGCAATATATGTAAGAAGAAGCTTAAAGTCTTAAGTAATAGATATTTTGTAGCTCTAAAAGCAGCACAATCCCCCCCCCCCCGCGAGAAAGCTGGTCTGTGACAACAGAGAGGACTCTATTCTGCAGGGCACCTGGGGGAGCTTGTCAACAAGTTCGGAAGGAGAAGTCAGAAAGAGCGAGAATTCTCTGCAATTAAGGTGCCACCCAAGTAAGAGGTAATGCCTCTTCATGACATCAATAACAAACTCAATCAGATAAAACAGGGCAGCACTCACTGACCTTCCCTGCTGGAAGGAGACAGCCATCTCGAATCAAAGGGATGCTGGAGAACCTTCTCTAGGATTCCCCGTGCGGTGTTTGGAGGATGCATTCTTTGATACCGGATGTTTTCATGGACCAGTCAGGTCCCAGCAGGAAATGGATGGGGTTATTGAGGGCAGTTGAATGAAGAAATTATTATAGAGGCATCGGTAGGGTTAAGAGAAAACAGAGATGGGAAGTACCTTGGAATTGTCAACAGTGGGAGCCCTAACAACTCTGTCTAAAAGGGAAAGGGGAGAGACAGGTCTCTGGACCCCAGGGAATGGAAGTTATAAGAAAGAGCTGTTTCCTTCAAGGAGAAGCACAGACACTGCTAATCCTCAGGGTGGTGGGAAGGGAGCTGGGACCCTCCAAGGGCCTGTAATCAGGGCCCTCGGGCAGATGCAATTGAGAATGGAGAGTGGATCCAGAGGTATAAGTAGAAAGTATCCAACATATTAACAAAAAAGCCAGGCAGCTTGATCTGAGCTTTTAAGAAGTACAGAAGTCGGGTGACTGGGTGGCTCAGTTGGTTAAGCGACTACCTTCGGCGCGGGTCATGATCCTGGAGTTCCAGGATCGAGTCCCACATCAGGCTCCTAGCTCCATGGGGAGTCTGCTTCTCCCTCTGACCCTCCTCCCTCTCATGCTTTCTCTCACTCTCTCTTTCTCAAATAAATAAATAAAATCTTAAAAAAAAATTAAAAGTACAGAAGTCGTAAAAAAGTCTCCTGGGAATGAGCAAACACTGTAGGCTCTCAGAAGCTGGTATTCTAAGCAGCCTGGAGAATCAAATCAGCATTTAAAATACAGGGCTTTCTCTGGAAGAGAAAAGGTAGGTCTGCCTGGCAGTATGCTTACTGCATCTATCCAGAGAGGATTTCCCAGAGCCTGGACCGAGGCACACACTGGAGCCACTAGAAGAAGCCATGATGGCCCAAAGGTCTTACTGGAAAGTGCAGTGACAGGCACTGGAGGGGAGATCTGTGAGCACAACACCACAAGGATCGGGCCCTGGGAAGAAGTGGGGAGCCAGAGCATGTGTACTGGAGTTCAGCATCATTACATATCATCTCCAAGCTTCTGTTCTTTCATTTTGATAACTAAGTAATTGACAAGACCAGTGTGCATGTCGGATTAGAGGAACGGTCATGGACTATACACCAAGAGAGAAAAGCTTCCTGCATCTGTGCAAAGATCAGAAAGGCCTTCACAAGAAGTCATAAGACAAGTGCTGTGGGATGCCACTTAGAAAATGAAACTTGGCAGGGGGCGGGGGGTGCCTGGGGAGTTTAGTGGGTTGGATGTCTGCTTTCAGCTCAGGTCATGATCCTGGGGTCCTGAGATCAAGACCAGCATCGGGCTCCTTGCTCAGTGGGAGCCTGCTTCTCCCTCTCCCTCTCCCTCTGCCTCTCCCTCTTCTCGTGCTCTCTCTCTCAAATAAATAAAATCTTAAAAAAAAAAAAAATGACACTTGGAAAGAGCAAGTTGCTGTGTGAGCAAACCCAGACTATACAAGAGGGCTAAAGACCCCTCCCCGGCACCCCAGAATTCTTGCCCTCCACAATGCTAAATCAGGAGGAAGAAAAGCAGGAGCTGATACTGGCTCCCCTTGGGGGACAGGAGGCAGAGGCCCAATTGGACAAGCAGATCCACATCCAGACTTGGGTCCCTGGAGTCAGTTGGTATGGCTCAGTCTCCCTGAGGCCAAATTCCCAACAAGCAATGCCCCTGGAAGGGCAGAGAAGCAAGTTCTCTCGCCTCCAATGAGAGTCATCTCCGGAACAAGTCTGGGGCTCCAGGTAGAAACTTTAAATACTATTTTGCTATTTAATCATCTGTGTAAAGACAGTTTTCAAAGACAGGGTCCCTGCAACCCATCAGAGCCTGATGAATTCAGGGTAAAGCTTGGTGCTTGCTGGGGCCCCATGAAGCCAGGATGTCCATACTCTCCTTGTTACAGAGAAAATAGCACTTTGTGGTCAGCTGTGCCTACAAAAAAACAAAACAAAACAAACAAACAAACAAAACTTTCAAGCATCCAAAACTTAAGAAAGAAAAACAAGAGAAGACATTCCAACCAGCTGGAGAGATCAGAAAATCCAACCCAAATTGTTCATGCAAATGAATGGACCGGGGCAGATCTGCAGGTATGGCTTGATCCAGGCTCTAAAAGTTTTTACCAGAACCTGGGTTTGTTCACCCCATTTCTTAATTCCATTCCTTTGTGGCTTCTCTTCTCACGATTTCAAGATGGCTGGCCAGTCCATGTCCAGAAGGAAAGAGTCTCAGTCTTTTTCTCTCTCTGTCTCTCTCTTTCTCCATCCCTTCCTGTTTGTGTCTGTCAGTGTGTCTGTCTGGATCTCTCTTTCCCCTCCAACAGTTAAATAAAAATCAATGGCCTGGGGCGCCTCGGTGGCTCAGTGGGTTAAAATCTCTGCCTTCAGCTCAGGTTGTGATCCCAGGGTCCTGGGATCGAGCCCCACGTTGGGCTCTCTGCTCCGCGGGGAGCCTGCTTCCTCCTCTCTCTCTCTCTGCCTGCCTCTCTGCCTACTTGTGATCTCTGTCAAATAAATAAATAAAATCTTTAAAAAAAAAAATCCATGGCCTGGCTCTTCCTGGCCCATCCCTGAATCAATGCCTGTGGCCTGAGGAATGGGATGTGATGGTTGGTTTAAGAGAATCAGAGCCCACTGGGTGGTGGGCATTAAGGAGAGCATGGGACGGCATGAGCACTGGGTGTTCTATGCATCTATGAATCACTGAATTCCACCTCTGAAAAATACACTACATCTTAATGAATTGGATTTAAACAAAATAAATTTTTAAAAACGAGGAAAAAAAAAAAAAAAAGAGAATCAGAGCCCAACCCTAGAACTGAAGGTGGGATTAATCTGACCGAATCCACATGAGTGATGGCCCCAGAAGGAGGTTTCCTCAAAGGAAATTCAGTCTTGTGGGGAAAGAAGAATTGATGGTGAGTCATTCTAAATTGACGAGTGCCAAAGATTAATAAACATACCATGACACCCTCTTTGCAAGAAGTAAAAGATCTCCGAAGGAGAAACTGAAAAGGAATAGGATGCCCACCCAGAGAAACTTCTTTCCAGCTGAGGTTTGTGCACAGGGACAGGCTTCCTGGTCAAGCTTACAATCCAGACCTAGACTGTTTCAGTCGAAGATGGCTGCCTGTTCTCAGATCCTTGTACACATCTCACTTTTGCCTAGTTTGCACTCGTTTCCCCTAACTCTGTGTATTCATAGTTCCAGAGGTCAGGAGGTTGGAAAGTCTGAGTGTGGTTCAGTTGGATTCTCTGCTTAGGGTCCACTGGGCTGAAAGCATGCTGGGACTGGGGTTTCATCTGGGGCTTTGGTCCTCTTCCAAGATCGCTGGCTGTTTTCAAACTTGAGTTCCTTATGATTATATGACTGAGGTCTCCATTCTTTTGCTGGTAGTCAGCCAGGGATCTCTAAGCTCCAAAGGTCCACACTAGAACCTTCCCACATGGTGCCCTCCATAGGTTCTCTCATGCTGAGTACCTCTGACTTCAGGAAGGGCCTAGTTCTGTTTAATGGTGCACCTGGTTAAGTCAGGCCCACCCAGATGATCTCCCTTTTGATTAAGCCAAGAGATTAATAAAAAGTAGTCACAGAAGTGATAATGCATCATATCCACAGGTTCTGCCTGTATTCAAGGAGATGAGATTACATAGGGTACCTACACCAAGGAGCTTGGGGCCATCTTAGAATTCTGTCTGACACAGTTTGGTAACTGAACTCTTCTGGAATCAGCCCTTTCCTGTTCAGTCGGTCTGATCTGGGGTAAAGTGTATCATCTTCCAATCCACAGTATGAAACCAGCACTGGTGAGGAGGGCATGTGAAAAGCATGGTGTGTGAGTCAGCTTTGGCTGCGGTAATAAATAACCCCAAAGTCTCAATGGCTTCCCATAACAAGTATTTATATCTTATTCCTGAGTATTCAGGTTGGTTATGGATCTGCTGGGTATGGAATCCAGTGGCCCTGTTGACATTGAAAGGTGGCCCAGAGCAGTGCCTACCAGTGTGACCTGCTGTTTCCCTGCATGCAAGGTTGGGTTCATGTATGTTCCATGTTTCATTATCTACATGTTGCCTCATACAGAAAAGCAACTACTAACAGGTCAGGCTAAACCATGCGAGCCCATTTATGATGGCTGTTGGTGAAAACTATCACTTCTGTTCATGTCCCAACAACCAACGCAAAGCAAGCAGTGTTGAGATGCGTGACAAAGTCACATGGCAAAGGCCCGGATGTATAAGCCTAATCAAAGGAGTAACCAAAAGAATTGGGGATTGTCTTTCAGGCCACCACACAGAGGAGTGTTCCAGAGGGCTTCAGAGACTGAAGGCAATTCCACAGTCTTCTAAGAATGCCCTCCAGTTCCCATCAGCATATGTCTGCTCTGACTTATCAAAGGCCAGGATGGAGGGGAAGACCAGGAAGGAGGGCAAGTTGCAGATATCTGCCCAAAGGTCAGATAAGCCCATATCCCTTTCAGAAACAATCAGTAACTGAGGCAGTGAAGGCAGAAAAGTATAAAAGGAATCCCCTAGGGTGACTGAAAATCCTAGGGGGGTCACTGGATGCCTGAGATGGATTTATAGAGCAGGTATTTGCTTCAAGACACACTTTGGAGATGTCCTATCTATCCACTGTGTGGCCTGGCAATTCTGCAATGTTTAATTTTATTTTTATTTTACTTTTTAAAAAAAACATATAATGTATTGTTTCAGGGATACAGGTCTGTGAATCATCAGTCTTACACAGTTCACAGCACTCACCATAGCACATACCCTCCCCAATGTCCATCACTAGCCACCCCATCCCTCCCCGCCCACCCCCCAGGAACCCTTTTTTTTCCTGAGATTAAGAGTCTCTTATGGTTTGTCTTGTTCTCTGGTTTTATCATTTCATTTTTCCCTCTCTTCCTCTATGACCCTCTGTCTTGTTTCTCAAATTCCTCATATCAGTGAGATCATATGATAATTGTCTTTCTCTGACTTATTTCACTTAGCATAATGCTCTCTAGTTCCATCCAAGTCCTTACAAATGGCAAGGTTTTGTTTTTTTGATGGCTGTATAGTAAATTCCAGTGTGTGTGTGTGTGTGTGTGTGTGTGTGTGTGTGTGTGTGTGTGTGTGTCTCACATCTTCTTTATCCATTCATCCGTTGATGGACATCTAGGTTCTTTCCATAGCTTGGCTATTGTGAACATTGCTGCTATAAACATTCGGGTGCACGTGACCTTCGAATCACTACATTTGTATCTTTGGGGTAGATACCCAGTAGTGCGATTGCTGGGTCGTAGGGTAGCTCTATTTTCAACTTTTTGAGGAACCTCCATGCTGTTTTCCAGAATGGCTGCACCAGCTTACATTCCCACCAACAGTGTAGAAGGGTTCCCCTTTCTCCACATCCTCGAGAACACCTGTCCTTTCCTGACTTGTTAATTTTAGCCATTCTGACTGGTGTGAGGTGGTATCTCACTGAGGTTTTCATTTTATTTTTTTAATTAATTTTATTTTTACTCTTTAAAAACATTTTTATAATGTTTTCCAGGGAAGCAATACAGATTTTTTTTAAAGATTTTATTTATTTATTTATTTGTCACAGAGAGAGAGAGAGAGAGAGCGAACACAGGCAGAGGCAGAAAGAGAAGCAGACTCCCCGCTGAGCAAGGAGCCCGATGCAGGACTCAATCCCAGGACCCTGGGATCATGATCTGAGGCAAAGGCAGTAGCTTAACCAACTGAGCCACCCAGGCATCCCAATATAGATGCTTTTAAAGGTAAGAATGGGCAGTAAACTTTTAAGGAAAAAGAACATCGAATACTTAATATTAAGTTCTTTGCCGTGTTGTCACTCTCCATCAGGACAGCATTTCCTTAGTAAAGCCAGGTACACACACACACACACACACACACACACACACACACACACATACAAAACCCCCAAGACATAGCTACCTCTCCTTGGCCATGCAGCCCATCCCCAGCAGCTGTGGTAACTCCATGGGCACTAGGACTCGAGAGAATAATGTAATTCTAGGTCCCACCGGATGGCATACTCAAGTTACAGGAACCTTTCCAGGCTGCAAGCCAGGCTCAGCATCTGGAGCAGGCCTGAAGGTGGGGGTTCCACGAAAGGATCATTCTGGCATGATATTCAAATATTAGACACCTGGTGTGGTGCAGGTCCTGACCAGTCAGGACCACGGCCAGCACCCAGTGACCTGCCTGGGCATGAGTGACCATGATGCCTGCCTCCAGCCAGGAGCGGGGGGAGGCTGTAGAAGATGGAGGCTGGGGATCCAACAGCAGGGTTGACATTGAAAGGTGAATGGGAGCAGCACCTGCCAGAGTGACCCGCTGCTTCCCTGTATGCAAAGGACTGAGCATCTCAACCTGAGACCCGAGGGGTCCTGCAGGGCATAAGCTGGATTTGTCTTCCTGCCTGAGGCAACCACCAATTATATGTGCTGTGAGGCAAGCTGGCCTCTCGCCAGAGGAGGAGGTGAAGGGATTTACAGAATCGCTCTCTGATCTGACTTATTGGAGAAGCTAAAAGATACTCATCCAGAAAGTAGCATAGTGCGAGGTAAAAAAGTCAAGATACAAATCCTCACTAACCGAGAGGCCTTCGACTAGTGTTCCTTAACCTCTAAGGCTTAGTCCCCTCATCAGGAAAATGGGCATAACTGCATTCTCCTGGCAGATTCGTGATGACAACAAAGTGAACTAACACAGGCAGAGCCCTTAGAGCAGTGCCTGATGCAGACCTGGCCTTCTGGGAGACGTGACTATGATTTAAGATTGGACCAGGGTCCAGGAATTCAATCAAAACCGAATGATCACAGGGGAAGGTGAGGTGGGGCGCCTGGGTGGTTCAACCAGTTACACAGCTGACTCCTGATTTCGGCCCAGGTCATGATCTCAGAGTCCTGGGATCGAGCCCCGTGCCAGGCTCCCCGCTCAGCAGGGAGTCTGTCTGCTTGAGGACTCTCTCTCTCTCTCTCTCTCTCCCTCTGCCCCTCCCCCTGCTCACGTGCACACTCGTGCTCTCTCCCCTTCTCTCTGAAATAAATAAATAAATCTTAAAAAACAAAAAAGAAGAAGGGAAGGGAAGGTGAGGCACAGAATTCCATGACTTGGGCAGCGTGAAGACTGACTCAAAGGGAAGCTGTGTTTGTTGATGTTCCCCAGGAAAATCCAAGGCCAAAGGAGAAAGTGGGAATACTGAGCAGGATCCAAGGCTGCTTGGACCCGATCGGAACCTGCACAGACCCATTCTTGTGCAACCCCCGTCCCTGATCAGCCAGTCTGGCCCAGCTAAACTGGGGGGCTCGTGCTGTCGGTAACAGGATCAATGATCTGTGATTAAGAAACAACACGAGGGGCGCCTGGGTGGCTCAGTGGGTTAAAGCCTCTGCTTTCGGCTCAGGTCATGATCCCAGGGTTCTGGGATCGAGCCCCGCATCGGGCTTTCTGCTCAGCAGGGAGCCTGCTTCCTCCTCTCTCTCTGCCTGCCTCTCTGCCTGCTTGTGATCTCTGTCTGTCAAATAAATAAATAAAATATTAAAAAAAAAAAAAGAAAGAAAGAAACAACACGAGCTGCCATTTCCCCACCAGGACAAACGAAGAACCAATCAGACCCTATGTAGCACCTGTGGGGCCACACCTCCCATATGCCAGTCTTCTGATGTTCTAGAATAATTGCATGTGACATCTGAAAATACACCAGTCCCTACAACACCTACCCAGGCTGCTTTTTAAAATCCACCCACGTCTTATGGAATGCCAGAGATGTTTGGGAACTCAGGCAGGCTTTTTGTCTTATCTAGATGAGACGTCTACTGTGGACGCGTGATCAGGAAGAGAACGCAGAGCCCACTGGTGGCAGAACCCAAGTGCCCAGGACGCCTAACTTGCAACCAAAGGGAATTCATGAGAAGCAGCTCTCATTGTTGTTTTTGAGGCAGTATAACACCTGGGAGATGGCAAAGTACACTGCCATCCCCCTCTCCTGAGCCAAAGGCCAAGAGCATCCTGCAGATTTCCAGAAGGAACTCCATCCCTCCCAGCCACCAAAAGGATTGGCCCAGTAGGCTGACTTTGCTCTGTTGGGCAATCATCACATGGGTGACTGACTTACACTGTGTATTTTCTTTTATTTCAACCCATCCCAAAGCCCAGAGCAACTTAAACCCAGAAGAGTCACCATTTTCATCCAAAAAGGAATTTTTTGAAAGCTTAACTGATAACTCCATGGCCATTCATTCAGCTGACTCCCAAGGAAATGGAAGGCATCTGAAAAATGTATTTAAAAATTGATTTAACGTTAGGCCGTGTTAAATGTTTTAATTTCCAAGCAATGCAAGGGCCACTAAAACATCAATTAGTCCCAGCAATCAGGTAGGAATATTGGCTTCTGTTGAGGGATTCATTTATTTCAGCTCTGCTAAATATCTAAGAAGGAGAAATCCAATGCAGTCTACAGCTCCGAGGGAGGGACATTCAGCCAGAGAAGAATCCAGATCAGGCCCCAGCTAAAATGGTGCCTTTGCCAGCATCCACCACCCCCTGGCATCTCTCTCTCTAGAGGGAAGGCAGTGACTTGTACAGAAGGTCCTCATGCTGTTGACAGAAAACACCCCCCGCCAGTTTCTCTCTCTCCAAGCTGGAAAGCATAAGAGCTTGAAACGGGGTAGAGAATAGCTCCCTGATGAGGACACAGGCCAGTTTAAGAAGTTTTTCAGATCATTTTTAATCATTATTCTTCCTTCCAGTGCCTTTTAAATTTCAAGGCTCTGGGGTCTCCCTGTCCCAGTGGAGGCTGTGGGTTGGGGTAGTAGGGCTCTCACAGTCTGGAGGGCCTCTGTTTCCACACAGCGGGGCCAGTTGCTCGGGCACTGAAGGGCCATCTGCACATGCCGCTCACCACACGGTCTTGGGCAGGAGAACCAGCAGACAGCCAAGCCAAGGACCCCAGGTGATAGGGCCTCCTAGAAGGAGACAAGAGTGCACACGTCTCAGCAACCTGCAGAGGGCAAACCCAGCAAGCCCAGCTCCCTGAGTCTCCCTCTGGACCACTCACTTGATCTCCCAGAATGCTGTTTGCTCTTCTCTGATGCAGGAATAAGGACAATAATGACCTCAAAGCCCGGGTTGGGAGGGATTGGGGGTAGTGGGGGAGGAGGAGGAGTGCAGGCACAGGAACGACACAGCAGCAGGGTAGTAAAAATTAAATGACATTGTGTGAATCAGTTTGTAGCAGAGCTGCCTTAATCCTAAGAGTCACCTGGGAAGATTGTTAAAAATGCAGATTCCAGGGGGTGCCTGGGTGGTTCAGGTCATGATCTCAAGGTCCTAGCATGGAGCACACTTTGGGCTCCCTGCTCGGTGGGGAGTCTGCTTCTCCCTCTGCGCCCCCCACCCCTGGCTCTCACTCTCTCTCCCTCCCTCAAATAAATAAATAAAATCTTAGGGAAACAATGCAAATTCCAGGATCGTCTCCTGGAGACTGTGATTGAGCAAGCCTGGGGTGAGGCCCCAGGAATCTGTATTTGAAGGATTCCTCCGAGGTGATCCTGATAATGAAGCAAGTTCAGGAAACGAGATTAAGGGCCTCACACACAGGAAGTGCCTGTGGAGTGAAGGAAGGAGAAGCGCATCTAGGGTCCCCCGGGGACACCACTTTCTGACAGGGCTGGTTCAAGGGAAAACTGTCTCCACAGGGGATTGGGCGATATCCATCAAAATTACCAATGCAGGGCGCCTGGGTGGCTCAGTGGGTTAAGCCGCTGCCTTCGGCTCAGGTCATGATCTCAGGGTCCTGGGATCAAGTCCCGCATCGGGCTCTCTGCTCGACAGGGAGCTGCTTCCCTCTCTCTCTCTGCCTGCCTCTCTGTCTACTTGTGATCTCTCTCTGTCAAATAAATAATAAATAAAATCTTTAAAAAAAATTACCAATGCATGCACCCTCTGACCCAGCAGTCCCACTTTGAAGATTTTATCCCGCGGATATATTCAAACAGATGCAAATGATAAGCGCTTATTCCCTGAAGCTTTGTCCGTAATTAAAAAAAAGGGGAGGGAGAAGAAGAAGAGAAAAAAAAGAAAGAAAAAGAAAAAAATGGGAAAAATTTTAAAAAATACGGGAAAATGTCCATCTATAGACATCTGATGAAATGGTTAGAGTACAGCCAAGAAACCAACAACTGCATGGCTCCTGTGTGCAGAAACAGAACTGCCTCCCAGATATACTGTTAGGCGAGATGTGCAAGGTGCAGAACAAAGGGGAAAACAACCATTTAAAAAAGTGCAGAGATAATCTATGGATGTGCGTAGACTATCTCTGGACAAATACACAAGAAGCTGGTAACACAATTTGCCTTTGGAGAAGGGAACCAGGTGACCAGGGGACAGGGGATAGAGGGAGACCTTTCACTCCATTCCTTTTCAGCCCTTACACATTTTGAATCCTGTGCATTACCTCTTGTGTTATATAATACACACAAAACACAATAGTTAAAAACAATTTTTAAATGGTGGCACCTGGGTGGCTCCATTGGTTAGGTGTCCAACCCCTGATTTCAGCTCAGGTCATGATCATAGGGAGGTGAGATCGAGCTCCGCATCAGGCTCTGCACTGGGTGTGGAGCCTGCTTAAGATTCTCCCTCTTGGGCGCCTGGGTGGCTCAGTTGGTTAAGCGAATGCCTTCAGCTCAGGTCATGATCCTGGAGTCCCCGGATCGAGTCCCGCATCAGGCTCCCAGCTCCACGGGGAGTCTGCTTCTCTCTCTGACCTTCTCCTCGCTCATGCTCTCTCTCACTGTCTCTCTCTTCTCTCAAATAAAAAGAAATAAGATGTTTAAAAAAAAAAAAAAGATTCTCCCTCTTCCCTTCAGCCCATCCCTTCCACACCCTACCTACCCTCTACTTTCTCTCTCTAAAAAAAAAAAAATTAAAAATGTATGCATATTATACTTCAATGAAGTTTTGGTTTTTTTAAGATTTTATTTATTATTTATTATTATTTGTCAGAAAGAGAGAGAGAGAGAGAGAGCAAGCGCTCAAGCTGGGAGAGCAGCAGGCAGAGGGAGAAGCAGGCTCCCTGCTGAATAAGGAACCTGATGCAGGACTTGATCCCAGGACGCTGGGATCATGACCTGAGCTGAAGGCAGCAGCTTAACCAAATGACCCACCCAGGTGCCCCTGAAGGCAGATGCTTAACCAACTGAGCCACCTAGGCATCCCACTTCAATGAAAAGTTTCTAAAATAATAACAGTAAATCAGGTGTGCCTGATTTCAGCCCAAGTCATGACCTCAGGGCATGGGATCGAGCCCTGTGTTGGGCTCCAAGCACAGTGGGGAGTCTGCTTGGGATTCTCTCTCCTTCTCCCTTTGTCCCTCTCCCCTGCCACACTCAAATAAATAAATAAATCTTAAAAAAAAAACAATCGTAGTAAATCGAAGGTCATGGCTCCTGCTTAAAATGCCACCTGAGGCCATTTGTGGCTGCAGAAATTGAGAATCCCTCAGTTCTCCATCACCAAGGGAAGGCTGGGGCTGACGGAGGGAGATATTCATGTCAGGAAAAGGTAGAGTGGAGATTTGGAGGACCAAGTTCTTTTTGCTCACTGAGTATTTGCTTGAGATACTCTCTCTACCTGGGACATATTCTCCTCAGCTTGGGCTGCAATTTAAAGATTATGTCTTTGGGAAGTTTCTATGCCCACTCCCTAATCCCCCCAGCCTATGTCAGCTGTCTCACCCATGTGTTCCCTGTCACAGAACCTGTCATAGAGCCTCATGATCGCCATTCTACGTATGCCCTCCCAGCCCCGCTTGCTCGATGGAGGGCTCAGTGAGCACTGAGGACACACGTGGCTTGGTCACTGCTGTCTCCCCAGAATCCAACAACGTGCCTCATCCAAAAATGGTGCTCACTAAAGATAGAAGGGGGTCACAAAAAAGTGACAGAGTGGAGAGGAAGAGAGGACCGACCCCCTTATCCTAGCTCAGCCCTAGTCACCATCACCTCCCTCTGCCTCCTTCCTTCCAAGTCTTCCCAGATGTGAAATCCCCTTGTTCATTTGCAAGACAGACTTACCTGTCTTGCTCATCTCTGTGTTCCCAGCTCCGATTGCAGACCTGACACACAGGAGGTGCCCAATATATACTGGTTGAATTTATTAATTAATACTGGTCAGTGAGAAGGAGGTAGGATGCAGGGGAACCGCTGAAATGCATTTAGTCCTGAGAGATCCTGATTCAGCGAGTTCTGGGTGGGGTACCCGAAACCGGCTGTTTCACAAGTTTCCCCAGGGAACCTGAGAGTCGTGTGGGGACCTTGGATTTTCCTCTGAATGCAGTCTCCGAAGACCGTGAGAGACGCCACTCTGAATCTTAGGAACCTCCGGTCCCAGGCCGGGCAGGGTGGTACTAAGGGACAAGGAAGGGGTCTAGGGGTAGGGGCACCAGCAGAGGGTTTTCCGCTCACCAGGAGGAGAATTGGAGGAGGGGGTCCGGGTGGGACTGGCGCTCGGGGGCGTGTCTAGCCAGGTGCGAGTGTTGGCGCCATCTAGCGCTCGCTGGAGGCTCTGCAGCTGTAGCATGCTGAGCCGCCGGCGCTGGGCTAGGGTCACCGCTGCAGCGTTCTCAGGGCCCAGCGCGGCGATCTGCTCCGCGGATAGCTCCTGCAGCGGAGAAAGGGGACAGCGCACTCAGAAGTGCCCCTCCGCGGCCTTCCCAAACCTTGGTCATCCGCCCAGGGCCCACACAACTTTGCCATACCCGTGTACCATTTGTGCTCTTGAGATTTTCCCTTAAAATCACATGGTTCTTTTCACTACTAGAACACATTTCTTTCTTAAAAGGAAAATTTTAGGTGGAAATTTCCCAAAATGGAAGACCGGAGTGACATGTCATCAATAACCATTAACAATAAGCCAAAAGAAATGAACATTATTGAATTCGAGCTAGCTGTGTTGGCCAACGATGTCTGAGCCCAAGGTCTCTTAAAAATTAATCAAGAAGTTGGGGCACCTGGGTGGCTCAGTGGGTTAAGCCTCTGCCTTCCGCTCAGGTCATGGTCCCAGGGCCCTGGGATCGAGCCCCACATCGAGCCCAGCCCCACATCGAGCCCCACATCGGGCTCTCTGCTCAACAGGGAGCCTGCTTCTCTCTCTCACTCTCTCTCTCTCTCTCTCTCCGTGGCCTCTCTTGTCTGCTTGTGACCTCTGTCAAATAAATACATAAGATCTTTTAAAAAAAATTTTTTTTAAATAAGAAGAGAAGGAGACTTGAAGTGTTATAAGGGTTAAAGACATTTTAGCTCCAACCTGAGACCTTCCTCCTTGAAGTAATCAGCATTAAAGGAGAATTGAAAAGAAAGTCTCACTGTGTGACTTAATGTTGTTTAATTCAGTGCAAGGTACTTCCCCGATGCTTCAAGTCCCCACCTGAGAAATACTGACATAGAGGAGAAAATACGAGCCTAAAGGCCAAAGGTTTAAATCTGTGTCCCAGTTCTGCCATATACTAGCTGTGTGACCTCAAGAAGATTTCACAACCTCTCTGGGCTTTTGGACTAGACGCGGGATGGCGCAGAGAATTCCTCTCCTGTGTGGATATTGATCCTCTGGTGTGACTGCCTGCAGACTCTGGGGTGGGGGGAGGAGGGTGAGTCCTGCCAGGGCTCAGTGGAGGAAAGGTGTGATAATCTATTAGTGACGTCTTTAAGACTCCTGAACAAGACATTTACTGAAGCTGCTTCTAGCTCAGAGGACTTGTGGCTAGTTCCAATGGGTCTGGAATGAGATGGGATGGCAGATGAGATGGCAGGATTCCGAATTTGTAGAGAGGAGTCTAAAGTCATGCTGCTTATTTTCTAAGGGCTCCCAAGATTCTGGGAAGCGGGTTATGCCCCTTCATCCACTCCTCTTTCCTCCTTTACTCTCTTCTTCTTCCCTGTCTATGGAGATGCCTCCCTGGAACTGTGTCATTCCCCTGCCTAGAACTCTTCCCTGCCCCCCATTTCTAGGACACAGTTCCAGCTCCTAAATATGGCAATGGGCCCTCGTACTTTGGGCCAAGCTCACCTGTCCAGCTGCCTCCTCCTGACACTCTTCACTGCAGAAGAATGAGCATCCATGTTTGTAGACTCCAGGAGGCAGCACCTTTGCTGTGCCCTTCCTCCTGCCTGGAACACTATTCCTCTCTCCGACCTAGCTAACCTGTCATGCAAGGTCAGCATCACCTCCTCCCTCACACACATACACACACACACACAACACAGGTACACTTCTGGCTTACAACTTCCATCTTCCATTAACATGAGTCTGTATTCTACAAATTGCCTGTTTTTCCAATGCAACTGCCTTGCAACTAAATGGAACCGCTAAGCCTATTGGACTGTGCTTTAAAAAAATAAATTCATGGGCGCCTGGGTGGCTCAGTGGGTTAAGCCTCTGCCTGCGGCTCAGGCCATGGTCTCAGGGTTCTGGGACTGAGCCCCACATAGGGCTCTCTGCTTGACGGCGAGCCTGCTTCCCACCCCCCCGCCCCGCCTGCCTCTCTGCCTACTTGTGATCTCTGTCAAAATAAATAAATAAATAAAAATCTTTAAAAAATAAAATTAAAATAAATTTTTAAAAAATTCGAAGTGAGGGGCACCTGGGTGGCTCAGTGGGTTTAGGCCTCTGCCTTCGGCTCGGGTCGTGATCCCGGGGTTCTGGGATCGAACCCTGCGTCAGGCTCTCTGCTCAGCGAGGAGCCTGCTTCCCTCCTCTCTCTCTGCCTGTCTCTCTGCCTACTTGTGATCTCTGTCAAATAAATAAATAAATAATAATAAAAAATTCGAAGTGGTCACCAACATTTAATTATCAGCAGGTTTCATAGGAAAATGGAAAGCTCTGGAATCTTACATAAAATAATA
Source organism: Enhydra lutris kenyoni (assembly GCF_002288905.1). NCBI lineage: Eukaryota > Metazoa > Chordata > Mammalia > Carnivora > Mustelidae > Enhydra > Enhydra lutris. The sequence goes on from NW_019154174.1 coordinate 1,899,789, forward strand.
GTAAAAAAATAAAAGGAAGATCCAGCAATATTGGGCCCACATTGCCACCCTGCCTGGGTGTGCTGGAGATGAGAAGCAGCTTCCCCATTTAGACAGGGCTCAGCATCGCTTCTCGGCCTTTTGGCTAAGATCAAGTGTAGACAGGGCTCAGCCTATTCACCTCAGGTTCTGCTGCCTCATGTTACTCCTCAACTAAAGGCACGAGGGTATACACCTTCACCAGTGCGTCCCCAGGTGCACCCAGGAGTTTCTGAGAAAGACAACTCCCCAAACAAGGAAACCACCACAGAGTGCTCCAAACAGGACAGGGGGAAAGTGCTTGGCAACATGCCAGCATCCAGAACCAAACCTCCGCTGTTCTTGCAGAAACCCCCAGTGGGGAGGCTCTGCAGCCTTCGGGACTACTGTTTATTTCTCCCCAAAACAGCTATTTCACCTGCTCTGTGCTGGAAACTGTCCTGTGTTGTGAAGTCGTTCAAGATCGGTTATTGGTCTTGAAATGAACCAGGGATGTGGCATCATAGGAGTCTGTCCGACCTCATTTGTGTGTCTTCCACAGTTGTGGTGGATAGAATTTATTTCCAAGTTGCCCAGCAAGCGAGAACACCAGGGCCACTCCTCATCGGAGCAGGCTGTCCCCACCAAACACTCCCCGAAGCTTGTATGGGGCCCCAGAGACAGGAAGCCCCACGGACTACCCTGCTTCCCTAACCTCAGTGGATCTAATGCCTCCTCCTCAATTTCTTCCATAGTCATTTCTCACCTGTCCTGTTGAGGTTTTCTCAATGCTTTTCTTTAAATCAACTAGAATATTTTTATTTTAATTTTTTTTAAGATTTTATTTATTTATTTGACAGACAGAGATCACAACTAGGTAGAGAGGCAGGCAGAGAGAGAGGAGGAAGCAGGCTCCTCGCTAAGCAGAGAGCCCCGTGCAGGGCTCGATCCCAGGACCCTGGGATCATGACCCGAGCCAAAGGCAGAGGCTTCAACCCACTGAGCCACCCAGGTGCCCCTACTTCAATTTATTTAAAAAGAAAATGTTATACAGGTCCATAATACCTCATCGGCCATTCTGAAGTCCAAAAAATAATCTCAAAATTGCAAGTTTTTCCCAAAGTTGAAGACAAACTGATTTGCCTGCAAAACCTTGAAATGATATAAGGTCATTTGTAGTCTCTATTTAGTTCAATTAGTGTGGCATCAATGACTTCTTCACAGAAATATTAATATATAATGTGCTTCCCCAGACACTGCTGGGGGTGTTAAATTACATACAGGAGATTCACGGAGTGATCTTTTTAAAATCTGGAAAATTCTGAATTCTGAAATGTATTTGTCTCCAAGGGTTTTAGACAAAGAAATATGAACCTGTCATACCATCATAAATAGAAAATCAATACCTTGCTATGAAGAAAGGACAACCATAAAAATAAATACAAATTAAAACATAAAATTTTAAGGAAAAAAAAATGTTTAAACCAAAAATTATCTTGTGACCCATTCATTGTTGGCATACAGCTCTCTTCTGGCCCTATCAGCAGAAATCTGTTTGCAAACCCCTAGAATCCAAGGCCTGCCATCTGTTCCCCGATGTGATCTGAAATGGGGTCAAGCTCCTATTCTCCTTGAAGAACCAAGTACCTACTTTGAATATCTCATCAGGAAGGCATTTGATTGCTGATGGCTGGAAATATGGCATCAAATCCTTGTCCAGCATTTGGAGCTCTTCCTTAGTTAATCCAGCTGGGGAGAAAAAGGAATCACGAGGGTTTAGTTCAAGCCATCGGAACTCCACTTGTTTTATTAATGGTGCTGCATAATGTACAGATCTGTGTGTTCTAGGCAAGCGTTATTCCTTACAAAAAGCCTTGAAAATCACCCCAGAGAATCAACTTCCTTAATCAACTCCTGATTTAAAAAAAAAAAAAAAAAAGTGGGTCGCATTAGCCCTGATTGGTCTCCTACAACGAAAAGTACACCCAGAAGGACTTTCACTTTATGCAATTTCAGATTGTGTACAAAACTATTTAGAAGTCAATTAAATCACATCCTAAACCACTTGAGTGTGCCCAAGAACCACCAAGAGAGCTTGTTTAAAGAGATTTGTAGACCACCCCCATCTGCAACCCCAAGGCACGAGTCTAGGTTCTACTGTAACTTTAGAGATGTTCACTACATACAGCCAAGGATTCTTTTATTGTTATTATTATTGTTTTGTTTTTTGCTTTTGTCCCCAGATTTCAGGTTGGAAAGGGACAGGAGGTGTGCTCGAGGTGCCTCTCACCTGCCATAGTCCCGAGCTCCTGCAGGACAGAGCTGGACCACTCGGTGGGATCCCCAAATACTACTTCTGCCTTCTTCTTAAACTCAGCCAAGACATGAGTGCTGCAGAGCAAGGTCCCAATTCTGGCCACCACCACCCTGGTTAAGAGGGAAGGATACAGCGTGAGCCTTGGGAGGCTCTCCAGACATGACGGGTTGTGCAGAAGGTAGGTTAGCTCAGCACCCAGAACGGATCCAGCTGATTCCACTCTTTATTTTAACCCAGAAAGGTGGCAAAACATCAGGAAGGAAAAGACATCTTGCTAAATGAATGGACTGGCCAATCAACCATTTGCCATTTTGAACACTACTGAGCTGATTACCTGAATTCTGAGATCTTTATGAGTGAGATTTCGGTGGCGTTCATAGCACACAGGGTTGTACCAAGTCCTAGTAAATGGAAGCTCTTCAGTTCCTGGATACTGTAGCCTGAATCCTCCAGGAATCCTTGCAGGATGGATTTAGCCTAGAAAAATGAGGAAGAGTAACAGAGGAACTATCAGGGATGATGAAAACCCTAAGGCCTGAGGGGATAATTGAGCTACAGTCAGAGTCTACCAACTAATCCCCCATTTACTCCTCTGGACACACCCCACCCCCATCCCAAACCAGCTTAGCCCCTGCCTCCGGGTTCATGTCCCTAAGGTGCTGCTTCTCATAAGTATGTCCCCTCATCCACAGACGAGTGTTTCGGCAGTGAAACTCCTGTATCCTCCACCAGCACTAAAGGAACTATATCCCATGTCTATGTCTGCTAGCTTATTTTCTTCAGTCACTCATGACCTTCAGATAATTCGCTCATTTAAGTTCTCCCGCATCTCCAGCATGTTTTCAGAACTTTTTAATTTAATTTTATTTTATTTATTTATTTGAAAGAGAGAGAGAGAGAGAGAGTGCGCGCACCAGAGAGCACAAGGACAGAGGGAGACAGCAGAGGGAGCAGAAGAAGTAGTCTCTCCCTCTGAGTAGGGAGCGCAATACAGGACTTGATCCTAGGACCCTGGGATCACGACCTGAGCCGAAGGCAGAAGCTTAACTGACTGAGCCACCCAGGCACCGTAAGTTTTCAGAACTTTCTGACAAAACCTTTTAATAGTTCGCTTTTTTGCCTTTGCTCAAATCAATCCCTCCATCTGAAATGTGTTTCCTGCCTTCCCAACTGTCAAAATCCAACCATCTTTTTATTTTGGGGGGGGGGGGGTTCAAGTCAAATGTCACCTTCTTCCTGGTCTTCCCTGATGAGCTCAGCCCCGGTGAATTTTCCTTTCTGTAAAGTCCTACATTGATAGATTTATCCTTCTCTCTTCAATTTTAGAGAATAGTATCACAAATCCTTCGGTACTGAAAACCACCGAGGGATTTTATCAGTGAGCTTTAATTTAAGGGAGTTGTTGTGCAGGGTCCCTGAAATTCTTGCACAGTAGCCATTCGTTGTTCATGACTTTCCCTGGAATGCTTCCCTTCCCACACTCTTACTTCATGTGGTCCAGGTGGAGCTAACTGCCTTCTGAGTTCCAGGGGTGATGCTATGTTTGGCCCAGTCCTGACTAAAGTCATCTCTTGGCCTGGCTGCCATGATTTGCTCTAGATTGGGCCTGGGATCCAGTCCAAACCAACCAGGACTTTGGATGGAATGATTAGGGACATCCTCATTGGTATAGGGGAATAAGACAGCCTTCATTCTCTGGAAGGACAACATTCTTTACTGTGGACTGGACCTTGGAAGCATAAACACCTAGATCTGCTAGAATTCATCATATGGAAAGAGCCTGCCTCTGACTGAAGCCAACACAAAGGAAAGCAGGATCAAAAAATGGTGAGAGACAGATCCTTGACCACAGTGATGAAGACTCTGGATCCAGCCATACCTGAACTCTACCCGTGAACTTTGCAGTTACAGGAGCCAATAAATTTCTTTGCCTGGTCTAGCCACTTTGAGTTGGTTTTTCTGCCACTTGGAATGCAATGAACCCTGATTCATTTGACCTACCTATGTTGGACCTGAGGAAGGATTCAAGTCAATCCTTCAGAGATGAACTGTGTAATAAAGTCTGGATCCTTCAGTGCTCATAGGGGCAGGTGCAACAGATGACAAAAACAAGAGCTCACAACGCAAAGATGAGGAGGAGTTATCCAAGGATAAACATCTGAATTGGAAGGAGGGTCACAAGGATACAATGAGCCTTCCCATCTCCTCTTACCGTCAGTTCATCCCATCACACAGTTAGAACCATTACAGTGTTGAGAAAGTGTTGGCAAAGAATGTGAAATGTTGCACTGAGTTTCCACTGTTCCAGTCTGTTGCCTTCCCATCCCCCGGGTCTGTCGAAATGCTATCCCTCCAGAGAAGACTGCCTGATTCCCATACCTCAAAGAGCCTCCCTCCTTAGTTCTATGAACACTTTGCCCATTTTCTGTTATCAATTATCACAGTTTTAAAACATTTTTCACTGTTCTCCCTTTTTTGGTCTTGTATCATCAAGTAGAATCCCCAGAGACCCACAACATACCCAGCTAGTTCACCATCGTATCCCTACCACTTGGCACAATGCCTGGCACACAGTTCAGTCCAATTAGGACTTTTAAAAAATATATATATATATATATTTATATATTTATTTATTTATCTGACAGAGAGAGAGAGAGAGATCACAAGTAGACAGAGAGGCAGGCAGAGATAAAGAGGGAAGCAGGCTCCCCGCTGAGCAGAGAGCCCGATGCGGGGCTCAATCTGAGGACCCTGAGATCATGACCTGAGCCGAAGGCAGAGGCTTAACCCACTGAGCCACCCAGCCGCCCCCCGATAAGGACTTTTTAAATGAATGAGTGAATATCTGAGTGAGTGATCTGAAGAAGTTGTAGGCAATATATATACTCTTTTGAAATAGCATCAGATTGCTGCTTTCCCAGAATGGATTGGCTTCAGGGAGATTTCCTGTTTCTGCAAATCAGACTGATCAGTGTCTTCACCAAATTGCCCTCAGTGATTACAAAACTCGCAGGCTCCACAGGGGAGTTTCAGTAATACCACACTCAGAGTTCAATGTGTCTGCATGGGAGTGCACATCCAAAATAATAATACCTGATATTTACTGACTTTTTGCACAGACCAGCACTCACCTAGCCCTCACAACTACCCTGTGAAATTTTTTTTTAACATTTTTTTTTTTGGTCAGGGAGAAAGAGAGAGGGAGCACAAGGATGGGGAGCAGCAGGCAGAGGGAGAAGCAGGCTCCCCGCTGAGCAAGGAACCCAGTGATGCAATGTGGGGTTAGATCCCCAGGACCTGAGCCGAAGACAAACGCTTACCCAACTAGCCACCCGGGCGTTCCAACCCTGTGAAGTATCATATTATTCTCATTCTCACAGATGAGGAAGCTGAGGCCCAGAGAGGTAAAGTAAGCCACTGCTACGCAGCTGGCAAATGACAGTGCTAGGATGAAAACCCAGGCATTCCGACTCCAGAGCCTGTGCTCTTAGACAGTGAAGACGTTTGGGTATGAAGAGAAGAAAGAGAGAGATTGGAGGTCGCTTTTGAACTTTTCCTATTAAGGCTTCACAATCAGGTTTCACTAGTTGGTTCATAACAATCCGTGCTCCCCGACCATCAGGCATGCCCATTTTAAAATGAAAGTGAGAAAATACGATTCAAATAAAATTACTTTGAAGATGTGGTATTAAATTGTCCTTGCCACTGGAACCTGGAAATGCAAGCTCAGCCTGCAAGGTGATAAGCCAAAATATATTTACTCGAATGACTGGACCAGTGTATCTGTAATGATTCCAAGACAATTAATACTAACACTTTTAGGCAATATTAACCCTCTGGAACATGAATAGCTGTGAGATTTCAATTTCTCTGTTCATCCCTCTGGCTTCTCTAATAGTTTTTTTCTCCCCTTATATTGGTTTTTAAACTGAACTCTGTTAATGTAGTTCCACCAGGTCTGACTATTAATCTAGAAACATGCATTTAAGGGTTTGATTAGGAGCGAAAGTTGAGGAAGTGACTGCAAATGATATATGCAAATGTTAGGTTTTCATATCCTCTTCAAACATATTGATAAATCTCGCTGGCATCCATGGGAATTAAAATTGGTGCAAAGGGAGAGAGATAGCTCTGGTTTCTATGCTGGATATATTTTTTCTGTTTTCTCCCAGACTGTGACTAGAAGGATTTTAATATCCGAAGGGTGACAGGGCACTTCTCAAACAGTCAAGATCAGTCATTATCGAATGCCAGGAGGGAACGAACCTCAGATTGCTGGGTTTAGACCATCTACCCAAAACGAGGCGAGATGCCAGAGAGAGGAAGTGGGGTGGTGATTGTGACGATGATGATGGTAACCACGACAATGAAAACGCTTACTTTTCACTGAATACTTATGTGCCAGGCGTTGTTCAAAATGTTTCACATATATGGGCTCTGGCGATCCTCCTGGCCAGGGTCTCCATGCTGCCAGGTGGTGGGTACAATTCACATCGTGCTGTGTTTGAATGGTGCCACTCAGAGTTATGGGACATGGCAATCCCGACCCTGAAAACCTCATGCGACCAGGGGACACGCATCGGTTTTGCCTGCCCAGCACCCGTCCTGCCGTCGTTTGAGAACATCATGTTTTTCCTTGGGTGAACCGCCCTGTATTTGTTTCCCCTTGCTGCTGTGAAAAATGAAACCACCGTAAATTCGGTGGCTTAACATAGCACAAATTTATTCCCTTACAGTATTAGAAGGTCCTGAGTCCTAAAATGGATCGGCAGGGTGTGCTCCTTCTTGAGGCTCTAGAGAGAATTTATCTCCTCACTTTTTCTACCTTCCAGAGGCTGCCTGTGGCCACATCTTCCATCTTCAGAATCAGCAGCCTAGTGCCTTCAACTCTTTCTCAGTGTCCTTCTGCTTCTCTTGTCACATGGCCACCTGTCTCCTTCTCCTGAGGACCGCTGCGATTACACTGGACTCATCAAGAGAACTGTCCCATCTCAAGAGGCTTACATTAATCAGATCTGTAAAATCCCTTTGCCACATAAGGGAACATCTTCAAAGCTCACAGGGATTGGGGCACGGACGTCTTTTGGGGCCTTAAGCAGCCTCCCAACCTCCCAATTCCCCACTGTCAGTTCATAGGGTCATGCTGAGATGGACCCCACTCCCTGATGCACGCCTGGCCAGCCGACATATTCTACTCCTGACCACAGTGACTGCTTGGGGTGGGTAATGGCATAAATGGAGTCAACGCTGGGACTTTCTAAAAAATGCATGCAAGAGGGGCACTTTTTTTTTTTATGAGGATGCTAATGAGATAATATGTAAAGCCAGTGTTGAAAATGACCACCGAAGGAGGGCTGCCTGGCCAGGAAGACACCATGGAGCAGCCAAGACTCCCCTTTCTAGCAATACGGCGGGTTAATGTCCCTCCCAGTTGAAACAATTAAATTCTGGAAAGAACTTCTTTAACGCAGGAGGATTAACTGACACAGAAACCAACCTCCTGTGCAATGAGAACACGGAACAAGATCTATGAAACAACGATATTCAGACACTGGACAATGGAGAACACAGGACTATGATCCTGAAAGTGGGAAAATAAATAAGGAGCACCTGAAAATGGCCCTTGCTTCCTGCCCAGAAGCACTTTTCAGGCCAGGGAGCAGGAAACGGCACCCAAACAAACCCAGGGGTCCAGCTGAGCTGAGAACATAGAGACCCAAGGTCAGAGAGGCCAGGGCACCTGTAATCTGTGGGGGAAAGTACTAGAGAGTAAGAAACTTCAGAGAGAGAAAACACCAGAAGAGAAACTTGGCAGAAGAGAGAGAGAGGTCTTTCCCCCTCTGGCTGAGCACTGACCTCTCTACACAGACCAAGAGTGAAATCCACATTAAGTATCAGGAAGGCGCATCAGAAAGCGATAGGCTGAACAATTCTCAGAGCCCATATGGACTTGGAGAGAGATCATATGCCCACCAGCCAGAACAGAGGGGTCCTGAAGTACACAGAGCATTAGACAGAGCATCCAGAAGGATCATGTCTGAATAACGGAGATAAGTTAACTACAGAATAAGGGTCACTCTGGACTCACCCTAATAATGCTCAAAGGGAAGCCTTGGGTCACCTGGGTGGCTCAGTCAGTGAAGCATCTGCCTTTGGCTCAGGTCATGATCCCAAGCTCCTGGGATCTAGCCCCATGTCCGGCTCCCTGCTCAGCAGGGAAACTGCGTTTCCTCCCTCTGCCCCTCTCTCTCTCTCTCTCTCTCTCACTCGCTCTGCTCTCTTGCTCTCAAATAAATGTTTTTAAATGTTGGGACGCCTGGGTGGCTCAGTTGGTTAAGCAGCTGCCTTCGGCTCGGGTCATGATCCCGGCGTCCTGGGATCGAGTCCCACATCGGGCTCCTTGCTCGTCGGGGAGCCTGCTTCTCCCTCTGCCTCTGCCTGCCATTCTGTCTGCCTGTGCTCGCTCTCTCTCCCTCTCTCTCTCTGACT